>NC_052101.1:91037669-91340700 GCF_015852505.1 Tachyglossus aculeatus | reverse complement strand
ACCAAGTGAATTAATATGTTAATAGGTCTTTGTGAATCTAGTTTTGGTATACCTTCAGCAGAAATGAAATTTAAACTGCATCATCAGTACTGGTGAGCACTTGGTGGACATACAAAAAAAATATGATGCAATCCTTGTCTTCAAGGAGCTTACAGTAATGGGGAAGTTTAGCTGATAACAAGTGACAAATACGCAATACTTCAGAGGATGAAAATAGGTGTAAATAATAAAGACAAGTAGAGTCTGCTGTGTGACCTTGGGTAAGTCACTTAACTTCTCTGTACCTCAGTTATCTAGTATGTAAAATGAGGATTAAGACTGGAAGCCCCACTTGGGACAGGGACTGAGTCCTACCCGATTATCTCGTATCTACTCCAGCTCTTAGTACAGTGCCTGGCACATAGTAAGCACTTAAAACAAATGCGATAAAAACACAACCCCCCCAAAAAAATCACAAATAGGCAAATAGATCAAAGTAGAAGAGTGTTGAGGTGATTAAGGGATGAGAACGCTGGGAAGGGTGAGGGTAATCAGGGAATTGGGATCTTTCCTTAAGTATTTCTGAGCCAACGGCAGGACAACTTGTGTTCCTTAGACCTGTCCGTTTTTTCCTGATCCCTCTTTCCCTCCTTTCCCTTCAGTGCTGCACTCCCTCCCACACTCTACCCACTTCATTACTCTCTGTCCTTTTTTAACCCCGTCTCTCATTTTTTCCACAACCGAAGCAACTTCTCTGAAGTTGAGCCTCAGCCAAATCACAAATCTGAACTACCTGCACAAGATCTACCACATTGTCACTACTCAGTGAAAAATGGCCTCAATTATTCTGGCCTCATTATGGCCTCAATTATACCTCACAAACACCTTAGTCAAATTCATATACAACATAAATATATAACTAGAGACTCATCCACCACAAATATATTGAAAAAAAATAAAATTTCTGATGCAATTTTACAGAACCTTCATGCAAAGCTTATAACAAGATAAGAATTGAATATAATTGTGCAATGTTCTTTTTCTTTTTGAATAGGCATGTATGACATAGTGAATAACTTGGGTTCACTTGTGGCCAGGTTGATTTTTCTGCCCATTGAGGAGAGTTTTTACATTTTCTTTGCTAAGGTGCTCGAGAGGGGAAAACATGTAAAGCTTCAGAAACAGGTAAGCTTGACCTGCATATTTGTCGTGGCCCAAGTTGCATTTGAGCCGAACAGAAAATTATGTAAATGGGAATGATTCCTTACATATACTTGAGCAAATTTTCTCTCCAGGATTTAGTACAAAATGAGAGCAGTCACGTACCTTGTAGAGCCATAGTCACAAAGCAGATCTGAGGGTACTGCTCATGTTTTTGAAAAGATGAAATTTGGGGGGAGTCAAAGTCTGAAGAACCTACCTGCAATACGTACTAAATATAAAGTATGTGAAAGAGTGAGAGCGTAAATACAAATGCTTATCATCAATGTTATTTATTGAGTGCTATGTGCAGAGCACTGTGCTAAGCACTTGGGGGAGCACCATACAACAGAGTACACAACAAAAAGTAAGCAAGTAAGTAAACTACATATATATATAGAGAGAGAGAATGTGTGTGTCGGGGGGTGTGTGGATGTTTGTGCATGCTAAGGTGGTTGAAGGGGTGGCATGACCAGAAGGAGGCAGGGAAGATCACCTTTTAGGAGGGTTTTGAAGGAGAGGAAGGTCATGGTCTGGCAAAGCAGTGGGAGGAGGGGATTCCAGGTGGGAGAAAAGATTTGAGCAATTAGTTGAAGGTGGGAGAATTGCAAGCAAGGCAGTTAGGAGATTTTCCTGGGTGGACAGCTCGATTATTTACTTGGGAAATTGAAGGTAAAAGTTGAGTCTCAAATTACCGACTAGTTGAGTTTATTTTGGTAGAATTGGTCGAGGTGTAGAGTTGAGAGTTATGAGTTGTGTAGAGTTGGGCGAGGGGTGTGCTGTAGAAACTTGAAGAATTTAAGGGGTTCCTAACTAAAACTTCTAAAGATTTCTGTATGCTATTTAAAGAAAAAGTCTTCACTCTGACACAGTTTTAAGAGTATTTGACTTAACCGGAGAATTGACCTTCAAATTGTCCACACTGGCCTTTATTCTGAATCAATCTGTCAGTGGTATTTATTAAGTGCTTACTGGGTTCAGAGCACTATACTAAGGGCCTACTTGTCCTTGTTCCTCTCCCACTCCCAACTGAATCCTCACACTTCACTCCTCGCAAGCTACCCTACTTTCTGTGCCTCGTTATCATCACTCATCAGCAATGTCTTGTTCGCCCCCTCTCTTCTACGTGGATCTCCCTCCCTCTTCACATCTGGCAGACTATTGCTCTTTTCATCTTCCAGACCTTTCTGAAATCACACCTCCTCCAGGAGACCTTCCCTGATTAATTTTCCCTGGTTTAAACACTCGCTCCCTCGCTTCTTTCCTCCTTGACTGCCATCTTCAACCATTCACTTTCCAACAGCTTCTTCCCCACCACTTTAAAAAATGCTTACACATGCACTATCTTAAAAAAACCTCCCCTGACTCCACAGTTCCCTCCAGTTATTGCCCCACCTCCCTCTTACATTCCTCTCCCAACTTTTTGAGAGCGTTGTTTGCAAGCACTTAGTGCAGTGCTTTGCACACAGTAAGTGCCCAATAAATACAGTTGAACACCTACTGTCTCCACTTCCTCTCCTCCAACTCTGTCCTTGAACTTCTCCAACCTGGCTTCTACCCCCCTTCACGCCACAGAAACAGCCCCCTTGAAGGTAACCAGTGACCTTCTCCTTGCTAATTCTGACGACCTGTACTCTATCCTAATTCTCCTAGACCTCTCAGCTGCCTTCAACACTGTAGAACACCCCCTTCTCCTCGAAACATTATCCAACCTTGGCTTCACCGACACTGTCCTCTCTTGGTTCTCCTCCTCTTTCTCTGACTGCTCCTTCCCAGTCTCTTCTGCAGGCTCCTCTTCTGCCTCCCACCCTCAAACCATGGGGATCCCTCAAGGCTCAGTTCTAGGTCCCCTTCTATTCTCCATCTACATCCACTCCCTTGGAGAACTGACTCACTCTCATGGCTTTAGCTACCATCTCCATGCTGATGATTTCCAAATCTCCATCTCTAGCCCCAACCTCTCTCCTTCTCTGAGTCTCACCTCTCTTCCTGTCTCCATGACCTCTCTGCTTGGATATCCCTCCGACACTTCAAACTTAAAATGTCCAAAACAACTCCTTATCTTCCCACCTAAACCTTGTCTTCCCCCTGTCTTTCCTATCACTGTAGAAAGCATCATTATCCTCCCTGTCTCACAAACCCATAACCCTGGCATCGTCTTTGACTCATCTCTTTCATTCAACCCATGTATTCAGTATATGACCAAATCCTGTCAGTTCTATCTTAGTAATAATAATGATGGTGTTTGTTAAGCGCTTACTATGTGCCAAGTTCTGTTCTAAGCAGGTAAGCAGTTTGTCCCATGTGGGGCTCACAGTCTTAATCCCCATTTTACAGATGGGGAACTGAGGCCCAGAAAAGTTGAGTGGCTTACCTAAGGTCACACAGCAGACAAGTGGCGGAGGCGGGATTAGAACCCACTACCTCTGACTCCCAAGCCCAGGCACTTTCCACTAAGCCACGCTGCTCCTCTATCTTCATGTTACTATAATCTGCCGTTTCCTCTCCATCCAAACTGCTACCATGCTGTCCCTCTAGACTGAAAGCTTATTATGGGCAGGGAATATGTCGGTTTATTGTTATATTATACTCTCCCAAGCACTCCTTAAATACAGTTTAAGGATGAATGAGTGTTCGAAGTACTTATCTTATCCTGCCTTGACTACTGCATCTGCTTCCTTGCTGACCTCCCTGCCTCCTCTCCTTCCCGGATCCAGTCCGTACTTCTCTCTGCTGCATGGATCATTTTTCTACAAAAAAAATTTCAGTCCATGCCTCCCCACTCCTCAAAAACTGCAAATGATTGTTGATCCACCTCTGCATCAAAGAGAAACTCCTTACCATTGGCTTTAAAACACTCAATCAACTCACCCGCTCCTAAGTGACCTTATGTCACTGATCTCTTATTAAAGCCCAGCGCACACACTTTGCTCTTCTAGTGCCAGCTTGCTCACTGTTCCCTGATCTCATGTATATTGCCTTTCCCACGTCCTCCCCGGTAGCCTGCAACTCCCTCCCCCTCCACATATGCCATACCACCACTCTCCCTGCCTCCAAAGCCTTATTAAGGTCACATCTCCTCCAAGAGGCCTTCCTCAATTAAGCCCTCTTCTCCCCACTTCCCTTTCCCTTCTGTGTTATCTGTGCGCTTAGATCTGTGACATTTGGGCATTTGATATCCCCCCGACCCTCAACCCCACAGCATTTATGTACGTATTTTTAAATTATACCTTGTAAATTATTTATATTAATGTCTGTCTCCCTCTCTAGACTGTAAGCTCGTAGTGGGCAGTGAACGCCTGCTCTGCACATAGCGCTCAGCAAATACCATTGATGATGATGATGCTAATCTCTCATCTCTTCACGCGCTTTCATTCCTTCATTCATTCAATCGTATTTATTGAGCGCTTACTGTGTGCAGAGCTCTGTACTAGCACTACCACACCACCTAGGCATTTAAACTCTGCTTCTTCCCCCTGCCTGTAAATTATTTTAATATCTATCTCCCCCATTAGATGGTAAACTCCTTGAGGGCAAGGATCACAAGGGCAAACACTTGGTACCATGCTCTGCACAGAGTAAGTACTCAGTAGATAGGATCGAATGATTGATACAAAGCTTGTTTCCTACATTTGACATCTGTAAATGAACAAAAGAGCAGGTTCGTTACAGAAGCCGATGTTCAGCAGCCGTAGGGAAAACATGGAAACTTTTTAAGGTTTACAAATGGAGAATTATGTAGATTATGATCTCAACTTTAATTTCCTTCTACCTCTAGGAAGATATTGCTGTGGCAGCCACTGTTTTAGAGTTGCTGCTGAAGCTGGCACTCCTGATTGGCCTGATCATTACTGTTTTTGGTTATGCCTATTCTCAGCTGGCTTTGGATATTTATGGAGGGCCCATGCTCAGTTCTGGATCAGGTATGTCAATTGGTTTAGCCCGATTTGTAATTCTCTCTGGCGGGGGAGAGGTATTCAGACACTCTGTGCATAAGCATAATGGCAATAGCTTGGATTTGTTTATTGTATTCTTTATGTTTCCAATAACAATAATAATAATAATTATGGTATTTGTTAAGCGCTTACTATGTGCCAGACACGCATATCAATATCTCATTTTAGCCTCACAAAGGATATATGAGGAAGGGAGAGGTAGGTATTTTTTGCCTATTTTACAGCAGCTGAGGGACTGAGGCAGAGAGAGGTTAAGTGACTTGCCCTATTAAGTGCTTAGTACAGTGCTGTGCACACAGTAAGTGCTCAATAAATATGATTGAATGAATGAATGAATGAATGAATCCCAGTAGGCATGGGGCAGAACCTGGACTAGAACCCCGGATTTCTGAGCCACAGGATTCCTCGAGTGCTTTCCATTATCAGCCAATCAACAGGATTTAGTGAATGCTTGCACTGTGCAGAGCATGTACTGAGCTCCTGAGAGAATAAAATAGAGGTAGTAGATGTGATCCTTGCCAGCAAAGAGTTTACAGTCTAGCAATGGGAAGCAGCATGGCATAGTGGATAGAGCACAGGCCTGGGAGTCAAAAGGTCATGGGTTCTAATCCTGTCTCTGCCACTTGTCTGCTGTGTGGCCTTGGGCAAGTCACTTCACTTATCTGTGCCTCACTTGTCTTATGCTGTCGAGTCATCTCTGACCCATAGTGACACCATGGACACATCTCTCCCAGAACGTCCCACCTCCATACGCGGTCATTCTGATAATGTATCCAAAGAGTTTTCTTGGTAAAAATACAGCAGTGGTTTACCATTGCCTCTTTCCGTGCAGTAAACTTGAGTCTCTGCCCTCAACTCTCTCCCATCCTGCTGCTGCCCAGCTTGGGAGAGTTTTGACTTGTAGCAGATTGCCTTCCATTCGCTAGCCACTGCCCAAGCTAGGAGTGGAATGGGTATGCCGCTGCTTGACTCTCCCTCCCAGTGTCAAGACTGGTAGAGTACTGGAAACTCTCCAGGTGTGACCCTGAGAGGGAGTGCCTCATTTATACCATCTGTAAAATAGGGATTAAGACTGTGAGCCCTATGTGGGACAGGGACTATGTCCAACCCGATTTGCCTTTGTCCACCACAGTGCTTAGTAGAGTGCCTGGCACATAGTAAGCACTTAACAAATACCATAATTATCATCATCATCATTATTTACTAAACCATACCATGGTCCTCTACAGCTGGGTTATTTGGTCAACAAAGAGAAAAATAACATATAACTAGTTGGATTATGCACGTTAGTGACCTTCATCCGTGCAGAGAATACTTAGTCCTTTCAAGGTTGAGGTTGTCGATTGGTAAAGGCTGGTGGCACAGCATTGATTTCCCAGCACATTGATTTCCCTTTGAATAGGTTGGCATCTTTCTGCGCAGCTGTTCATTTTGCTGTTCTGGATCTAAAATGTTTCTCGACTAGTTCCCTTCGGAACAGCAAAGGAAGGCTGAGCCTGGCTTTTCAGCAGTGCTAATGAGTTTCCACTTGATGCCAAACACATGTGAAGATAATAATTGCCACATAAATCTAATGGTATAACCTTATAAAATATCCTAAAGGATAATCCAAAGCAATTTGCAAAGAATAAAAGAGAGCCTTGCAAATAAAATGGAATATTCAAATGAGAATAGGATTGTGAAAGAGAATTATGGAATATGATTGCTTTTGAACATTTGTACACTTAATTCCTCATAGTACTAGCTTTCCATTACTGACCCAACAATTTAGGAGGGTAATCTCTCATCCCTTCAAAATATCACCAGACAACAGTTTCATCTTCAACCTGGGAATCCATTTGCAGTTTTTCTTCTTCAGTTCAGCCAAAATGAGATTAATCTTTCCAGCCACATAGGTTGGAAAGAGTACTCTTTAATATGTTCTTAAAGGGCAATGTGTTTTTGACTGGTTATTACTACAGTGCAGCCAGGCCTTTTGGGGTTGGGAGAGGGAGGATGATGTGCTTAAAAAGGAGCAAAGGTAATTGTTTGGAGAAACAACCACTGTGAAGCTTATGAAATAGTTGCGGTCCATTTTCCTTATTTTGTGGTGAGGAAAAGTATACAAAGATCCCATTGTAATTATGATTCCCAAATCTACCTCTCCAGCCCAGAACTCTCTCCTCTATAGTCTCGTATTTCTTCCTGCCTTCTTACTCGTATGCCCTGCTGACACTTCTAATTTAACATGTCCAAAACAGAACTCCTCATCTTCCCACCCAAAACCTGTCCTCCCCCAGGTTTCCTATCACTGTAGACAATGCCACCATCCTCCCTGTCTTCCAAGCCCATAACCTCAGCATTATCCTCAGCTCATCTCTCTCATTCAACTCACCTATTCAATCTGTCACCAAATTCTGTCAGTTCTACCTTCTCAACAATGCTAAAATCTACCCTTTCCTCTCCATCCAAACTGCTACTGTGCTGATCAAAGCATTTTTCATATCCTGCCTTGATTGCTGCATCAGCCTCCTTGCTGACCTCTTTGCCTCCTGTCTCTCCCCACTTCAGTCCATACTTCACTCTGCTGCCTGGATCATTTTTCTAAAAAAAAGTTCAGTCCACATCTCCCCACTCCTCAAGAACCTCCATATCAAGGAGAAACTCCTTACCATTTAAAGCACTCAATCAGCTTGCCTCCTTCTATCTTACCTCACTGATTTCCTACTACAGCTCGGTCCATATGTTTTGCTCCAACGCCCACCTGCTCACTGAATCTAGATCTCATCTATCACACCATTGACCCCTTGCCCACATCTTTCCTCTAGCCTGGAATTCTCTCTCACTTCAAATCCAACAGACTGTCACTCTCCCCACCTTGAAAGCCTTATTAAAATCACATTTCCTCCAAGAGGCTTTCCTCAACTAAGCCCTCTTTTCCCCTTTATTTTTAATTTATTTTTATAGTATTTGTTAAGGGCCTCAGTGCTTAGTACAGTCCCTGGCACATAATAATCTCTTAACAAGTAAGTGCTTAGTACAGTGCTCTGCACACAGTAAGCACTCAGTAAATGTGATTGAATGAATGAACAAGTACCATAATTATGATTATTATTATATGTCAAGAACTGTTTTAAGCACTTGGTTAGGTACAAGTTAATGAGGTTGGACACAGTCCCTGTCCCACATGGGGTTCACAATCTAAGTAGGAGGGAGAACAGGTATCCCCATTTTACAGTTGAGGAAACTGAGGCACAGAGAAGTTAAGCGACTTGCCTGAGATCACACAGCAAGCAGTGGCTGAGTTGGAATAATAATAATAACAACAACAATAATAATTGTTAAGTGCTTATTATGTGTCAAACACTGTTCTAAGCACTGGGGTAGATACCAGCTAATCAAGTTGGACATAGTCCGTGTCCCACATGGGGCTCACAGTCTTAATCCCCATTTTACAGATGAGGTAACTGAAGCAGAGAAGTTAAGTGACTTGCCCAAGGTCACACAGCAGACAAGTGGCGGGGCTGGGATTAAAACCCAGGTTCTTCTGACTCCCAGCCCATGGTCTTTCCACTAGGCCATGCTGCTTCCCTTTTGCATCACCTAAGCATTTAGATCTGTACCCTGTAAGTACTTGATATTCACCCCACCTTCAGCCCCACAGCCCATATATCCATACCATTATGTGTTATAATATTTGCTTCCCCCCTAGATTGTAAACTCTCTTTGAGCAGGGGTGTGTTTATCAACTCTGTAGTATGGTAGTCTCCCAAGCTTCGTACAATGTAGTCTTTGTAGACTGCTCTGCACACAGTAAGCGCTCAATAAATACCATTGATTGTGATGTGCCAGAGACTTCGTTATGAAGCCATTACAAAGTTTTAGGTTCTGAAATTGGGTGCTCACCTATTTTTCTGCAATTCTGCCTGGGATTGCATAGAGCAAAGCTATTTTCATGCAAGTCAAATCCCATGGCATTGCTATAGTGGAAAGTGAATGCTCTATTTTAATGTCAAACTAATGAAATTTCCAAAACTTAATTACAAAAAAGAAGCAAGAAATCTGGAGTAGTAATGAAGTATCAAGTACTTGTATGACATACTGGCAAATTAAAAAAAAATGCTGTGAAACAGCTTTGCCTAGCAAGAAAAGGTCAGTGCTTAGAAGACTATGAAAAATCCCAGTTTGTAGACTCAGTTGGTTCCATGAAGATAGGATGGTAAGCAAAAGACGGCTTAATGAAGTATAGTTTCCCGTAAAAAATTATGTGAAACACAATAATGTTTTTTGAGGATTCAAAAACTGGACCAAAGCACTGTAAATATATTAGAAAGTGGTCAAACCCACAGTGAAATATAGTTAGCACTGTTTATCAGCTTATATGATCGAATAGCAATATAAATATGTACCAATAATAGAAGTGTGTGAATTTAACAAGTAAATGTTAATGCATATTTCCATAAAAAAGCCACAGTTCTCCTCTCTGTTCGTCCTGTCAAACTAAAAACTTTACATATGTCCAATTTATGCTCACCTGAGTCCTGACCCTTCCGTACCTTTGATTTAACTGTGAGAATTAAGATCTCACGTTGCTTTTCCCCTCCACTGACGACAGTAGCATTAGTAACAGGCCTCGAGGCGTAACTCCACTGCAAAACACAGCAATTGTCTTTTGGCTGTGCAGTGGGCCAGTATATTCCTAGCACACAGAATGCATCTTGGCTGCTCAGAGCCCTATCCCAGCGCGAGAGAGCACTGTAAGATATCCCAACATTAAAACTCAGTAGCGCCATCATGAAAAAGAGAAGAGTGTTATAACTGGGGGTGGCTATACTCATGTAATGGTATAAGTCTAAGTACCCTGATTTAATTGCAAGGTTATTCATTAGGGATTTTGGACCTAATGAACCTTCACAAAAAGGTACTTTATGGAGGTAGAACAGACAGTACCTTAGAAAATTTGCTCTTGTTTCTGAAGTTCCTCATATTCTTCAGCTTGCAGGATGATTGACTTCATGCCTACAGAATGCTAATGAGGGAAGCAGCACGGTCTTAAGAAGCAGCATGGCCTAGTGGAAAGAGCACGGGCCTGGGAGTCAGAGGACCTGGATTCTAATCTTATCTCTGCCAGTTGCTTTCTGTGTGACCTTGGGCAAGTCACTTAACTTCTCTGGGCCTTAGTTTCCTCAACTGTAAAGTGGGGATTAAATCCTACTCCTTTCTACGTAGACTGTGATCCGCAAGTGGGACAGGGATAATGTCCAACCTGATTAACTCTTCTGTACCCCAGCACTTAGAGCAGTACTTGACACATAGTAAATGCTTTATGAATATAATAATAATAATAATAATAGTAAAGGGAAGAGGATCAGCGAATGTCTATGTTGGGTCTCTCAACTCTGATATTCACCTCATATCTCTACAGATGAGTGGAAGCTTTCACACATCAGGAAACGGTTGCTTTAGAAACTGATTTTAAAGCAACCAAAAATCATATGTCCACTGTCTGTGTGTCTGGCCCAATTAGTCCCCAGGTTCACTTCCTATTGCTACACTGTTTTGGGTTGCAGTTTAAATAAAAAGAATGAAGACAAATTTTGAATATGTAAAATATGAACTAACACTCTCCAGTAATCCTCAACACTCATGAACAGTTTATGTTTATATGATTCTGTCATATAGCTTTTATTTCTTTGTATATGTGTCATTTGCATTTATATCCCTGTAACTTGTGTGGGCTTTTGAGTTTGTGACCACACCCCGACTGGTTTAAGTTTTTCTGTCTCTGATTTTGAATCCTGATTTTGCGCAACGCCTCATCTCTCATCATCTTCTGAAACGGCACTTTTGAAGATGGTGATAGAGGCATATCCCTTTAGGCCGTAAGCTCTTTCATTCATTCATTCAATCATATTTATTGAGCGCTTACTGTGTGCAGAGCACTGTAGCGCTTGGAAAGTCCAAGTTGGCAACATATAGAGACGGTCCCTACCCAACAGTGGGCTCACAGTCTAGAAGGGGGAGACAGAGAACAAAACAAAACATATTAACAAAATAAAATAAATAGAATAAATATGTACAAATAAAATAGAGTAAGAACTATGTACAAACATATATACATATATACAGGTGCTGTGGGGAGGGGAAGGAGGTAAGGTGGGGGGAGTGGGGAGGGGGAGGAGGGGGCCAGAGATTGTGTTTACCAACTCTGTTGGATTGTACTGTCCCAAGCACTTAGTACAGTGTTCTGCACACAGTAAGCAGTCTTAAATTATTATGGTATTTGCTAAGTGCTTACTATGTGACAAGCACTGTTCTGAGCACTGGGGTGGATAAAAGATAACAGGTCTGATACGAATATCTTGTATGTACCCCAGTGCTTAGAACAGTGCCTGGCACATAGTAAGTGCTTAACAATTACCACAATTATTATTGTTAAGTTGGACACCGTCCCTGTCCCCAACGGGGCTCCCAGTCTAAACAGGAGGAAGTAGGATTTAATCCCCATTTTACAGTTGAGGAAACTGAGGCACAGAGAAGTTAAGTGACTTGCCCAACGTCAAACAGTAAGCAGTTGGCAGAGCCAGAATTAGAACTCAGGTCCTCTGACTCCCAGGTCCATGCTCTTTCCACTAGGCCATGCTGCATCTCTGCATAAATATTAGTGATTGTTTGATCTCAGGTTAACACCACCCTATGATATGTGCAAGCCAGGGATAGTCCACACAGGATTGGTTAACCTTGACCCCAAAGTTACTTACGATCATTGCTGGTACATCAACTCCTTCCCCTCCTCCTCCTTCCTCTGGGCCACCCCTGTTCTGAGGAGATTTCCTCAGACAGAGAGCGGTGAGAAGGAGGCCACTTGGGGAAAGGAGGTAGGGCCAGGACCCAAGCATTCAGCCATCAGGAGGGACCCAGCTGAGAGACACCAATAACACATTTTCCTGGTCCAGTTCAACTGGTGCTAGCTTGTTGGTTGAGCAGATCACCCCACTCATCACTTGTTTTAGCTCCCCAAAAAAATACTTGGGGGGAGGAGGCGGGCTGGAGAGGTGGCTGAAGAGGACACTTAAGGTGCAGGGTGGTTATCGTCAGGTAAGCTTCTAGGAATAGGGGAGGATAAGGGGATGAAGGGCAGAGAGGGATTTACAGTGTAATTGTTGCCTACCTGTAGGGCTTAAGGCTGATATGTCGGGGCAGGTTCTGGAATGGAACCTAAATAACTGCATGAAAGTCTATGGAAAACTGAACCCCATGATCCAACCTTCATGGCATAACCACAGTTTTAAGGAACTTGGCTGGGCAGTATCCAGGGGTATGCCTGAGCGTAGGCTACTGTGTAGTAACCAGTATGCATCTTTTTCTCGAAAGTCACCTTCTAACCAATCGCCTCATTCTTCTGAGGAAGCACCACCTCTACTCCCATTCAAGAAGCCCAAAACCTCTCTGGATCGAGCCCCACATTCAGGCTGTCACAAAAATCCTGTTGCCGCATCCTCTACAATGTCTCCAGAATCCATATTGCTGTCTGTCTCCCCCCTCTAGACTGAGAGCTCATTGTGGGCGTGGAATGCATCTGTTTATTGTTACGTTGTACTCTCCCAAGCGCTCAGTGCAGTGCTCCACACACAGTAAGTGCTCAATAAATAAGACAGAATGAAAGAATCTCTTCCCCTCCATTTGCAAGGAGAATCTAGACACCCATCCAAATTCCTTTGTCAAGACTCTAGTTTCATATCTGGACTTCTCACTTACCTCCTCACCTCCACTTGCTTCTCATTCGTCAGCCAAGATACCACTGCCAGATTCATCTTTCTCAGATTCCATTATACCATCGCCTTCTGAAGACTTCATCTTGTCTTCCACAGCTCCCTCGTCGAGAAGCATTCCCAGTCAAGACGTAGGCCAAGCTCCTCGTCTTTCCATATCCTCGGGCAGCTATCTGAGCCACTGATGCTGATGGAGGAAGTAGTAGTAATAATATTAAGGGCTTACTGTGTGCAGAGCACAGAATTAAGCACTGGGAAATAATACATGAATGGAAATTAGACAAGGGCCCGGGCCCTCAAGGGGCTCATAAACCAAGACAAATACATGGAATAAAAACAAGTAGTAGGGTCATAGGAGCAGAATTTTGGGTCATTTTTTTTTCAAATGGTACTTGTTAAGCGCTTACTTTGTACCAGGCATCGTACTAAGCTCTGGGGTAGGTACGGGCTAAACTGGTTGAACGCAGTCTCTGTCCCACATGGGGCTCCCAGTCTTTATCTTCATTTTACAGATGAGGTCTCTGAGGCCCAGAGAAATGAAGCAACTTGCCCAAGGTCACACAGCAGACAAGTGGCGGAGCTGGGATTAGAATCCCTTGCTTTTTCCACTCGGCCACGCTTCTTCATTGTGGCTCAGAGCCCAGTGTCGATCACAGCCAGTGACCACCACACACAACATTCCCAAGGTTCTAGGTTTGAGGTGGGCCCGTGCTATGGCTGCTTTTTATTTGGTGGTATTTATTGAGTGCGTACTGTGTGCAGAGCACTGTACTAAGTGCTTAGGAGAGTACAATGCACGAAGAAACAGACACATTCCCTGTTCATAATGAGCTCACAGTCTAGAGGGGGAGAAGGTGCCTCTGTGATGATAGTCCTCCTACACATCCTCCCTCATGGCTAGGAGTTGCTCCACATAACTTCCTTAACTTCCCTTCCAGGAACTCACCATGGACCTTTCTTCCAGGAATTGATTCAAACCGCTTTTCCCTGACTGATGTTTCTGGCAACCTCCTGAGAATAGAGCAACAGATTTGTTGGTCTTCACTTTATAGTTGTTTGATCTCCATAAAACCTTAGGTGTCCTCCTGGGATGTTATTCAGGGTATTACATGACCTTCAGGATTAAGTAGCTTTCATAAACAGTAAATGAGTTCCAGATTCTTCAGTTAAAAATACTATATTTAAATTCCATTTTGAAAAATGTTCCCATTCCCATGTTTGCTAGGTTGCGGCAGCTTGTTATTTGGCTAATGGGTTTGCTCTATTTCTTTGCTTAAAAAAATAAGAAATGGAGAATCAGGTCTCAATTCTTTTTTTTTCCCCCTCATCAGTGGTGTGTTTCTGTTTGTGACTGTTTTCTCTGACAGCTTCTGATTGCTGACATTTTCCCTTTTTCTTCACATCTTTCCAGGATCTCTTCAATTAATCTGCTCTTGACATTCTAGGCTATTATTTCTGTAGAGGGCTAGAACTAATAAGCCTTCTCATGTTTATTAAAAAGAAGAAAATCTCTCTTAAAAATTGTCCATCTTCAAGCTAAAGATCTGAACCAGTCAGATATGCCCTGCTGAGAGCTCACCTCCTCCAGGAGGCCTTCCCAGACTGAGCCCCTTCCTTCCTCTCCCCCTCGTCCCCCTCTCCATCCCCCCATCTTACCTCCTTCCCTTCCCCACAGCACCTGTATATATGTATATATGGTTGTACATATTTATTACTCTATTTATTTATTTATTTATTTCACTTGTACATTTCTATCCTATTTATTTTATTTTGTTGGTATGTTTGGTTCTGTTCTCTGTCTCCCCCTTTTAGACTGTGAGCCCACTGTTGGGTAGGGACTGTCTCTATGTGTTGCCAATTTGTACTTCCCAAGCGCTTAGTACAGTGCTCTGCACATAGTAAGCACTCAATAACTACGATTGATTGATTGATTGATATGCTCTTTTGCTTTTTGCTGCTAATTTGCTCGGTGCGGTGTTCTAAGTAGGCTCTAGATTTGAGGAAGAAAGCCATTGTAAGGACGATACCGGGAGAAGAGATATCAAAGTGCAGTTTCTTTCTGAATCCAAGTGAAGATGAGCAATAGATAGGTGTTAACAAAATGCAAATCTTGATCATGTCATTCCTGATTTGTTTATTTTTCACATACAGGTCCTACTCTCTTGCGTTGCTATTGTTTATATGTCCTCCTGCTTGCTGTGAATGGAGTAACCGAATGTTTTACATTTGCTTCTATGAGCAAAGAAGATGTGGACAGGTAAATAATTCAGGAAAAGTAAATTTAGTTCTGGACCTTGATAAAACTGATTGATGTATTTAACAAGTCTCAAATCTCAGAGTATTAGTCTGTTTAGATATGGGTCTTTTAGATACTGTTTTAATGATTCATGTAGTGGCTTCTTTCAAAAATCCTCCAAACCCTGGATTGTCATGGTACTATTGGCAGGAAATGACCAAATAGATATTAATATCTTCTCTTATATTCTTTTAACTGTTGAATTTCTTTCAAGAGTCCTCCAAACCCCAGATTGACATGGTACTATTGGAAGGAAATGACCAAATAGATATTAATATCTTCTCTTGTATTCTTTTAACTGTTGAATTTCTTTCAAGAATCCTTCAAACCCCAGATTGACATGGTACTTACTATTGGCAGGAATTGCCAATAGTAGTTACTAATATCTTCTCTTATATTCTTTCAACTGTTGAATCTTCAGGAATTTATGCCAGCTTGCCTCCCACACTAGATTCATTCATTCAGTCGTACTTATTGAGCACTTACTATGTACAGAGCACTGTACTAAGCACTTGGGAAAGTTGTAAACCTTTGAGGGCAAGGTTCACATCTTATACTTCTGTGTACTCACTATAAGGCTCTGTGCATGCAGACACACATGCTGCTGCTGCTGATAGAGATGTAGAATTTAATAGATGTAGCTATAGAAATCTGGGCCTCAAGATGCTAAATAACTTGTTCGGGGTTAAAGAGAGTGTCAGTGGAGGAGAAGCTATGTAGAGACCACAGCCCCTCTTAACTCCATTCCTGAGATCTCCATTTGTTTCGTCTGGGGAGTTAAAAACCATCGCTGAAGGACGGACTCATTTGTATCCATTTTCTTAAAGGTCCCTTTTTTGCATATAATAAATTCAGCGTTATTGAGTTTATTTTTTGTTCTCAGTTATAGGGCAGTATGTGGGAGAGTCAGCTAAACACTAGGCTTATTAAAATGGAAAAGAAAAAAGAACCTGCAGCAAGAAAATAGCGTGGGAGAATGGACACCGGCTGATTGCTTTCCCTCCCTGTTCAGTTCCACCAGAATTCCAGTGCAGTGAACTCAAGGAGAACTACCTTTTAACTTGGGAGAAGTTCATTTAGCTAGACTTATTACGTCTGCGGTCCGTTTCCACCACAGTAGGGTGGGCAATTATTTTAGCCCACAGACCACGTAATATTGTTTCATAAACATCTGCAGGTCGGCCATGAGGGGAAGAGGAGGAGGAGGAGGGACTCAGACTGTGAAAGTGCAGCCATTCTCACTCATCAGTCTCCTTGTGACACTGAGCTGGCCACAGATACACTTAGTAACCTCCTCAGGCCACTGATCGGGGTGGCAACCTGCTGGGAAGTTCATCCCAGTGTCCTTCGGAGTGGCTGTGGGCAGAATCAGCTGGCTCAGAGCAGATCCAGCGTGGTCTAGGGGATAGAGCATGGGCCTGCAAGCCAGAAAGACCTGGATTCTAATCCCGGCTCCCCTACTTGTCTGTCGTGTGACTGTGGGCAAATAATAATGCTGGTATTTGTTAAGCACTTACTATGTGCAATGCACTGTTCTAAGCGCTGGCACTGTGCCTCAGTTTCCTCATCTGTAAAATGGGGATTCAAATATCTGTTCTCCTCCCTCCTTAGACTGTGAGCCTTGCCCCAACTGGGATAGGTACTGTGTCCAATCTGATTGTATTGTATCTATCTCAGTGCTCATTACAGTTCTCAGCACATAGTAGGTGCTTAACAAATACAGCTATTATTGTTAGTTGAGAGGATGTGAGCGAGAGAGAAAAAATCGATCAGGGAAAGCCTCCCGGAGGAGGTGAGATTTCAGACATATTTGGATATCGGTGAGCAGTGGTCTGGAGGATTTGAAGGGCTGGTGTGGGAAGGTGTTGCAGACAACAGGAAGAGCTTGAGGCGGGAGAGGTGAGGGTGAGGCACAGTAAGAAAATGAGATTGAGAAGAATGTATAGTAGGAGAAGAGTTGATGGGGAGAGGGAGAAAGTTGATGGAGTGCCTTAAAGCCAGTGCTTTGGAGTTTCTGCATGATGCAAGGAGGAATTGGTAATCTTTAAAGGTTTTTAAGGAGTGGAGAGGTTTGTGTAGAATGAGATTTTAGAAAGGTTGTTGCAGGCAGCGGTGTGAAGTTCAGATTGGAGAGGGATCAGGCTGGAAGCAGGGAGACCAGTGAAGAGACTGATACAATAACCAAACAAGTTCCTGGAACAATGTTGTGACTGATTTAAATGGAGATGAAGGGGTGGATTCTAAAAATGTAGTTGGAGGGAAAACAGACAAGACCTGGTGACAGACTGAACATAGGGGGCTTGAGAGAGATGGGGGTGCCAAGGATAAATAATAATAATGGCACTCTAGACTGTAAGCTCATTGTGGGCAAGGAATGTGTCTGTTTATCATTATATTGTGCTATCCCAAGCACTTAGTACAGTGCTGTACACACAGTAAGTGCTCAATAAATGCGATTGAATAAATGAATTATTTAATGCCAAAGTTGTGCTTTTGAGAGACCAGAAGGGTGGTGGTGTTGGCAGCTATAATTAGGAAAGTTAGGTGGGGGAGAGAATTTGGGAGGGAAAGTGAGGAGTCTAGTTTTTGTGATACTGAATTTCAGCTGTGAGAAAATATGAGCTTTTAGACACAGGGAGAGAGGATCCGGCTAGGGAGCCAGATTTAGGAGTCATCTGAATAGAGGTGGGAACCGAAACCCGGGAGTGGATGAGCTCCACAAGGGAGCGAGTATGAAATGAGAAGAGTAGAGGACCCAGCAAAGAGCCTTGATGGACACCCAGAGTTGGGGGTGGATGGCAAAAGAGAAGCCAGCCAAAGCAACTGAGAAATAATAATGATAATAATAATGCTGATTATAATATTTAAGCGCTTAATATGTGTCAAGCAGTGTACTGTAAATACAAGATACCCAGGCCAGACATAGTCCCTGTCTCACTTGGGGTTTGCAGTTTAAGGGAGAGAGAATAGGTACTTAAACCCCATTTTACAAATAAGGAAACTGAGGCACAGAGAAGTTCAGTGACTTGCACAAGGTCACATAGCAGGGAAGTGGTTGAGCTAGGATTAGAATCTGGGTCTTCTGATCCCAGGCTTTAAAATCTGGGTCTTCTGATCCCAGGCTGAAGCTCTTTTCACTGCTCTAGGGGTGGGAGGAAAACCAGGAGGAAACTACATTGCCCTGACTTGCTCCCTTCATTCATCACCCCCTCCCAGCTCCACAGCACTTACATACATAATTTGTAATTTATTTATTTATATTAATGTCTGTCTCCCACTCCTCTAAGAAGTAAGCTCATTGTGGGGAGGGAATGTGTCTTCTGAATTTGTACATTCAGTGTGGAAACTGGAGCCCATTGTTGTGATGGTTTGAAGGGAGCCCTGGGATTCTGCCTCAGCACGTTTATAACCACCACGAAAAAGAGACTTTAAATGGTGGCTTTTGTGACTCCCCCAGGCCTGGAAGTTAATCCTGGCTCCGCCACCTGTCTGCTGTGTGACCTTGGGCAAATCACTAGGTCATGGGTTCAAATCCCAGCTCTGCCAAATGTAAGCTGTGTGACTTTGGGCAAGTCACTTCACTTCTCTGTGCCTCAGTTCCCTCATCTGTAAAATGGGGATGAAGACTGTGAGCCCCCTGTGGGACAACCTGATCACCTTGTAACCTCCCCAGTGCTTAGAACAGTGCTTTGCACATAGTAAGCGCTTAATAAATGCCATCATTATTATTATTATTATTCTCTGGGCCTCGGTTCCCTCATCTGTAAAATGGGAATTAAGACTGTGAGCCCCACTTGGGACAGGGACTGTGTCCAACCTGATTAACTTGTATCTACCCCAGCGCTTAGAACGGTGCTTGACACATAGCCTACGCTTAACAAGTACCATAATTATTATTATAAGGTTGTGTTTCCTCCTCCGAAGGAGTGAACAGCCTAGATCATACATCAACTTCTCTTTTTACCTTAGGTACAACTTTGTCATGCTGGCTTTGTCCTTCACATTTTTATGCTTCTCCTACTTCCTGACCCACTGGCAGGGCAGCGTGGGCTTTATTTTTGCAAATTCCTTTAACATGGGAATTCGGATCACCCACAGCATTCACTACATCTACAGCTACTATAGAGAGAGCCCTCACAGGCCTTTGGCGGGCCTTCTCCTTTCGCCATGGCTGATCTTGGCCTATGTGATCAGCGGCGTCATGACGGCTACTTCGGAGGTAGGTCCTTTTGTTCGGTTTTTCTCCAGCCCCGTTTCTTTGGAATTACCTCCTCTGGGCTGTTCTCTTCCAGCTCTATCTTTCGGCCCCTCTCAGGGCGACCTTTGTCTTACTGGACTTTTCACTGCATTGAGGAAAGACTGTGTAGTGACAAGGCCAAGACAGTCCCCCATCTTTCCTGTTCTTTTCCCTGTAGGCTGATCTTTCAGCTACTTTGAGGACTTTGAAACTCACAGCTGATCGTGGCAAAAGTTGTGGAGTTTGTCATTGGGAGGGCCGAGATGGAAGCAGGAGACAGTGGCTGAGGCTGGGGCTCCGCTGTAGGGTTGAAGCTTGGCAGACTGAGCCATTCAGCACTGACAGTGTATTTTGTTTTCCTCGCAGGTATTTCTCTGCTGTAAGAGAGGCTGGCTGGCAAGGTTGCTGCATATCGCTGTGGGGGCTTTGTGCTTGGGAGCTATCCTCACAATGATATTCTTCAGGGAGACCAAACTGATTCATTTTGTTAGAACGCAGTTCCTGCCCAGATATACCAAGAGAAAGATATGAACAAGCCATTAATCAGTTCATATAAACACCTATTCACATATATTTATATATACTGGGAAGGTATGTGGTTTACATGCATATTTCCTGTTTAAAGGAAGATTAACAATGTTAAGAACCCAGTGGGGTTCCGATATACACAAATTAAAGGACTTTAAGCAACCAAGACTGAGGATCTGAAATATGTTGAGGAAAATGTTTGGTTTACACTTTGAAGTAATGAGACATTGGATTTTGAAACAAAGCCACCCAATTCTCATGTAGCAGAAGTAATTATTCCTTTATCATTTGGTCTAATCAATAATTTTTTCCTTTCCATTAATCCTTTCTGGCTTTGAAATACCTAGATTGTAAACCAACTACTGTACAGAAAACTCAGTACCTCTAGGATTAAAATAGTTGCATAGCCCACACAAAATGATGCCATTTTACCTGACTTTGGAAATTTTTGTAATTTATTTCCCTAAGAAGGAAGAACACACATGGTTATCAATCCAAAATATGAAGAAACAACAACCCCCCCAAAAAAGCCTTTACGTGGTGACTTTTGAGACAACTATCATTGTCACGTTTTAGCCTTTGGAGCAAAAACAGTAAGTTATTTACGAAATGACCGAAGAAATAATTTGGAAAAACACCATTTCAAGGTACTTGAATTTATCACAGCAAATAAGGAGAAACTGAAAAAAATAAAATGTATACAATAATAGTAACGGTGTTTGTTAAGTGCTTACTATGTGCCAAGCACTGTTCTAAGCACTAGGGTAGATACAAGGTAATCAGGTTGTCCCATTTGGGGCTCACAGTCTGCATCCCCGTTTTACAGATGAGGAAACTGAGGCACAGAGAAGTTAAGTGACTTGCCCAAAGTCACACAACTGATAAGTGGCGGAGCCGGGATTAGAACCCACGACCTCTGACTCCCAAGCCTGTGCTCTTTCCAGCATGGATCACAGGAAGTTGTGCAGGCAGAAAATACTAACAGGTTAGAGAAGAGTTTAGGTAAATTCAGGGCAGTGGCTCTCATAACAGTGTGTTAGGGGCCAAAATTAGGATTCTTAGATGAACAGAAGAACTTAGACTAACAAAGCACCAAACAAGGAAACCTCTGTTTTCTTCAAGTTCCCTGGATATCTGTTTTAACCCACACCTGACCAGTGTCTTGAAATTTTCTTCCTGTTCACCTGCCGAATCTTCCAAATTCTTTTTTAAAAATTGACCTTAATTATGAATCTAAGCTTTGAAAGGTTAGGAATAATCTGTGCTGTGTGTCCTGTGTCACTTGAGTACCCTACTTTTTAGTCAGTAATCATTTTCTCCTCTAACTGTAGTCATGTAAACAAGGTGCAAATCAAACTGTGTTAATTCCCTTATTTTAGAAAGTATAAAATCTTCTGAAAAAAAAATGAAATATTGCATTGATTTTAGTGAGGATAGTGGAGGTAGAGTAGAGAATCTTGAATTTAAGAATATGGTCCAGACAGCCTAGGATTACGTCTCCAACACAGGCAACAGGAGGCTTGGAGGAACCAGGTGATGGTTGCCTGCCTTGACATCTCTTCTTATGGTTAGGGATCTACCATCTGACATCTCCAACTTTTCCCTCTAGTAATCCATTAAGGTCCTCCTATCCATGAATATATCCAAACCCTTCTTGAACTTATTGATGTGTTCAGCCTGCACACCTTCCTGTACTAATGAATTCCACTTTTACAACCTGCCGCATGGTGTGTTTTTTTTTATTTGAACACACCACCTTCAAACTTGAGTGGGTGTTCCCCTTCACCACCCCCATCCAGATGATGTGAGATTTAGTGAACAGCAATTCCATATTTGCCCTATCCCCACCTTTGAGGGTTTGGAAATCTTGAATCATGTCCTCTCTCAGCCTTCCTTTTTCCAGACTGAAGAGTCTTCATCTTTTCCATCTCATAAGGAAGCTGCATCATCTCCCTATCATTTGGGTCGCCTCTTTCTCTATACCGTCTTCAGTTCTATTCAACCCTTCCTGGGGTGTGCCAACCCACAGTGCACACGGTAATCGAGGTGAAGCACTATGGTTTCAAAGATGAGTTCTTTACTTTGTTTTCTCTCCCTTTCCCAAAGATGGCTGGCATCTGGCTGGCCTCTTTTTTTTGCCTGCCGCTGTATGTTAAAGCAATAACTTTAGAGACCAGCCTATGACAACTGCAGCTATCTTGCCTGACTCATGGATGCCAGCTCAAAGCCCACTCTCATGTAGCTATACTTCGGATTACTTTTCCTTAGGTGCATTACCGTGCACTTGCTCAGACTGAAACTCATCTGCCATTTTTCAGCCCACTGGTTCCCCTTTATGATATCCTCCTGGAGTTTATCCCTCTCTGCGTGAGATATCACCACTCAGAATAACTTAGTGTCATCTTGGACATTTTACTGCACACTCCCTCTTCCAGATCACTTTTGAATTTGGTTAAGTAAAACTAACCCTAGCACTGATTCCTGTGGGGCAATTCCATTACTGATACCTTTTCTATCCTGAAAAGTGGTCATTTATCCCTAGCCTTTGGCTCCTATTTTTTATTCTGTTTTCTATACATGATCGAATGTACCCTCCCATCGTAAACACCAGCATCTTTTAAAAGCCTTTGGTGTGGAACGATGTAGAAGACCTTTTTAAAGTCTAGTTATATTGTGTCCACTGGCTCCCCTCTATCAGTGTACTTACTGACCCTTTCAGAAGAACTCCTCCGAATCAATGAGGCATGATTTCTCCATCCAGAAACCTTGTTGTGCTTTCTCCAACTGGTTGTGTTTTCCTAGGTGTTCACTGATCTTAAACTTGACAACAGATTACCGATTTGACAAGGAAAGAAGTGAGACTCACCAAACTACGATTCCCAGACTCATCTCTGGAAACCTTCCACATGGGGATTTATAATAGTGATCCACTGGTCTTCCGATACTGTGGCTATTTGTAACAATAGGTAATACACTCTTGCCGGCATTTCTGCAGCTTCCCGTAATAGTTTAATCTTACACAGATATGCTGGAAATACTGAGACTGTTGAATTGAGCTTGGAAATTAGACTTCCCAGCCAATTACATGCAGTTGAAAAATAGTTCACGTTTATATAATTTACTGTACAGTTGAAGTAACATACTCTTTTCTCTTTGACATAGGTACATGGGTGAAGTAGCCCTTAATATTGTAAACATCTCATTTGCTAATTTAATCTCAAGGGTAACAGGAAATACGTTGTTTGCAAGAATTCAAAATTAGGAGGAAAAAAGATCATATTGATTTGCATCATCAGTCAGCACTTAATTACCTCAGTGCAATCAGTTTAACTATTTACTATTCATTTTCAACCCAGATGTCAGGGAATAACAGAGTTTTACAACCAAAATGGAACAAATGGGTTCATTAATGAAGGTCTGTTTTCTTTCGGTCCCGAGTCAACTGCAGTCGGCAAGGAGTCTTACTAAAGTTTCAAGTAATCCTCAAGATAAATGAGCAAGCATTGCCTTTGCCATTTTTCCCGAAATGCTGCTGATCTTTTACATGTTGGCTTTTCCATCCTTCCCATTCACAATGAAGTACAGATCGAAAGTGCTGAAGTGTTCCTAGGCAAGTAGAGCTTGCCTTCGGTTTCTCACTTTAATCGAGCAAGTGCAGCAACACAACAAGAAAGGAAATTTGAGTGGTTGTAAAAGGAATGGCCAGAACTCAGGTGTGGCACTCCAACGTTTGGACAGAAACACTGACCACTCAAGCAATTTGGGATTGCTTGAATCTCATATTCAGTAATCAATCAATCAATCAGTCATATTTATTGAGTGCTTACTGTGTGCAGAGCACTGTACTAAGCGCTTGGGAAGTACAAGTTGGCAACATATAGAGACAGTCCCTACCCAACAATGGGCTCACAGTCTAAAAGAGGGAGACAGAGAACAAAACCAAACATACTAACAAAATAAAATAAATAGAATAGATATGTACAAGTAAAATAAATAAATAGAGTAATGAATATGTATAAACATATATACATATATACAGGTGCTGTGGGGAAGGGAAGGGGGTAAGATGGGGGGATGGAGAGGGGGGCGAGGGGGAGAGGAAGGAAGGGGGTCAGTCTGGGAAGGCCTCCTGGAGGAGGTGAGCTCTCAGTAGGGTCTTGAAGGGAGGAAGAGAGCTAGCTTGGCGGATGGGCAGAGGGAGGGCATTCCAGGCCCGGGGGATGACGTGGGCTGGGGGTCGATGGCGGGACAGGCGAGAACGAGGCACGGTGAGGAGATTAGTGGTAGAGGAGCGGAGGGTGTGGGGTGGGCTGTAGAAGGAGAGAAGGGAGGTGAGGTAGGAGGGGGCAAGGTGATGGAGAGCCTTGAAGCCGAGGGTGAGGAGTTTCTGCCTGATGCGCAGATTGACTGGTAGCCACTGGAGATTTTTGAGGAGGGGAGTAACATGCCCAGAGGATTTCTGGACAAAGACAATCCGGGCAGCAGCATGAAGTATGGATTGAAGTGGGGAGAGACATGAGGATGGGAGATCAGAGAGAAGGCTGATACAGTAGTCCAGACGGGATAGGATGAGAACTTGAACGAGCAGGGTAGCGGTTTGGATGGAGAGGAAAGGGCGGATCTTGGCAATGTTGCGGAGCTGAGACCGGCAGGTTTTGGTGACGGCTTGGATGTGAGGGGTGAATGAGAGAGCGGAGTCGAGGATGACACCAAGTTTGCAGGCTTGTGAGACGGGAAGGATGGTAGTGCCGTCAACAGAGATGGGAAAGTCAGGGAGAGGGCAGGGTTTGGGAGGGAAGACAAGGAGTTCAGTCTTGGACATGTTGAGTTTTAGGTGGCAGGCAGACATCCAGATGGAGATGTCCTGAAGGCAGGAGGAGATGCAAGCCTGGAGAGAGGGGGAGAGAGCAGGGCAGAGATGTAGATCTGGGTGTCATCAGCATAGAGGTGATAGTTGACCTCAGTAGTTATAGGGTTACAGGACAGGTGACCATGGAGTCCAAATGCAGTCTTTAATCAGTGAATCCGTAGGAAAAATGAGCATTGATTAATGTATTTCATGTAAGAAGAGTGTTCACAAGCAGTCGTTTATGTGAAAGCACCTTGCATCTTTCAGACTCCAAGTTCTTTCCTCCCCTCTCTGTTGATTGCTGCCAAAAGGCTGATTATGCAGTGTGAAGAAACAGATTGTCAGTCTGGGGGGCTGGGTATGGGACTTCACTTCTCTGAGTTCCCTTGGTGAGCAGCGATCAATAGAGAAGTCAAGAAGAAGATGTATTCATTGTGTCGGCACCAACTCACGCTATATAGATCCCGCCACACTTTCAAATCAAGCGAACAAAAGCCTAAACAGGTGGCAATTTTACACACATTAATGTCAAAACTTGGGAGCGATATGGGAGAAGTTAAAGATGAATGTTCATTTTGCATCTAGGGGGTTCATCTAGTCAGAGCACATTTCAGACTGCCAGGTCAGCTCTCATCTATATTCCATTCCTCCACTTTTCGGTCAGTTAATCGTGTTTATTGAGTGCTTACTGTGTACAGAGCACTGTACTAAGTGCTTGGAAGAGTACAGTGTAACAATAAGCAGCATGGTGTGGGAAGCAGCATGGCATAGTGGACAGAGCACGGGCCTGGGAGTCAGGTCATAGGTTCTAATCCCAGCTCTGCCACTTGTTGGCTGTGTAGCCTTGGCAAGCCCCTTCGCTTCTCTGGCCTCAGTTACCTCATCTGTAAAATGGGGATTGAGACTCTGAGTCCTATGTGGGACAGGGACTGTGTCCAACCCGATTTGCTTGTATCCACCCCAGCGCTTAGTACAGGGCCTGGCACATAGTAAGTGCTTAACAAATACCACAATTATTATTATAAACAGACACATCGCCTGCCCACAATGATCTGGAAGTAATGGTGGGAACAACATGCAAAGGACATATCCTAGAGGGTCTGATTTCTGCCTACAGTACACATTCAAAACTTCAGTGCAGTAAGTCAAGAGAACACCTGACATAGGAAACTGGGAAAGTTCTATTATGGTAAAAGCTTTAACCATTTAAATCAATACTTAATTAAAAACAGTCACTGTGGGAGATCAAGTAGAAGGGTTTGATTCATTCAAGCCTCTGAATGTTTGAAGCATTTGTAATCTGGCCAATAGCAAATTAAAGAATACTGTGGAAGAGTGTTCATAACTGGGCTGTGTAATAGCAGGCAGTGCTTGTGTGACTCTTTGAGGGACTCAGTTGTTTGCATCAGCAATTGAAACAGAAGCATTTTCAGATGCTTCCATTGAACGTTTGGACAGTCAGTTTCCTCACGGGATGTTACAGGCTTGCCATTCAAGCTGTTTTCTCCTCATCCCCTACCTCCCTGTGAGCTTGGTTTCTGGACCAAATTTTTGCTGTTAAAGGCCTTGGGTGAGAGCAGAGGAAACTGGAAAAAAAACCCCAAAAACCAGAAGCCCCAGAAGTGAGGTTGCAAATTCTTCAACTTGTGATTTCTGAAGCCCTAGCAAAGTTGTAGTTTTCCAAGCTGTTGCTGCAGAGTCAGAAGTGAAGTTGGCTGAGAGTAATCTCTGCCCAGAGAATTAGAAATTGGGGTGAATATTGTCTTGCCTTGTATTTTTTTTATATGGATTTGTACAACACTTATTTTCCCAAAGCCCTTTCACCTCAGTTATCATATTTTAGCCTCATAATATCCCTAGCTGGTAAGGAAGAGCAGGTAATAATATTCATCAGGAAATTGAGACTCCAAGAGGCTAAGGGACTTGTCTAAATAGAGCCAGGCAGAAGCTCTATTGGCTTCTGCCAGGAGGAAATATGGACTGGTGGATAAAGCACCAGCCTGGGAGTCAAAAGGACCTGGGTTCTAAACCCAGCTCTACCACATGTCTGCTGTGTGACCTTGGGCAAGTCACTTCGCTTCCCTGGTCCTCAGTTACCTCATCTGTAAAATGGGGTTTAAGACTGTGAGCCCCATGTGGGACAGGGACTGTGTCCAACCTGATTAATTTGTATCTTCCCCGGCACTTAGTAATAGTAATAATGATGGTATTTGTTAAGCACTCACTGTGTGCCGAACACTGTTCTAAGCACTGGGTTAGATATAAGGTTATCAGATTGTCCCACGTGGGTCTCACAGTCTTAATCCCCATTTTACAGACGAGGTAACTGAGGCCCAGACAAGTGAAGTGACTTGTCCAAAGTCACACAGTTGACAAGTGGTGGAGTCGGAATTAGAACGCATGACCTCCAACTCCCAAGCCTGGGCTCTTGCCACTAAGCCATGCTGCTTCTCCAGCAGTGTTCCAAAAAAAGGTGATTTTCATGGTGTTCTTCAGGAGACAAATAGCTATAGTTTGTCCCTTGAATGAAGTAATATTTCTTGAATTTCCAGCCTACTCCATGACAGCATCTATATCCTGTAATACCAGTCAATCAATCAGTACTATTTATTGAGAGGACAGAGCACTGTACTAAGCACTTGGGAGAGTACAGTAGAAGTAGAAGCTCTACTCCACAAGAAGCTTAGACTCTAATGGGGGAGACAGGCATGAAATCATTTTAGAAATGCTGGATTCAAGATGACTGGCCCTCCATTCAGAATTGTAAACAGAGTGCTTCTCTGAACATGTGCTTGATCTTGTCTTGTCTTATGCCGTGGAGTTATTTCCGATCCACAGCGACTCCATGGACACATCTCTCCCAGAATGTCCCACCTCCATCTGCAGTCATTCTGGTTGTGTATCCATAGAGGTTTCTTGGTAAAAATGCAGAATGCAAAATGTGTGATCCTGAGAGGGGATGTGCTTGATGCGCTCCCTGAATTTTACAGGTTTCTCTTCTTTTTCTCTTGACTTTGCTTTTTTCTCGGATTTCTGAGAACCGAGAAACAGACCGAATTGGAATTGGTCACACCGGGTGGTATGCAAGCTTTTCGGCCACACTAGAAAGCAGAACCCAAGCAAGTAGAAGAATTTCCTTGCCCCTCTAAGAGAAAAAAACTACGATCGGGAAGAAAATCTCAAGTTACCATTTAATTGGTTTTCCACGTGCTCCTTTCTTCACAGCATCAGTGAAAAGAGCAGGATTTCAAAGCTGGAAACTGTTTGCTTAGCAAAGTTCATAGATATGGCCTACAGGCCTCATTAAGGCAGGATTTTTTCCGTCTTGAAAAACTCAATTGCCACAACTAAGCAAAATGTAGAATCCGTGCTCTGTGCTACCACAGATTACAAAAGATTATACCCCTAGCCTTAGAAATTGCTTGCAAAAAAACCTCCCTGATAGTAAATTGAATAAGTCACCAGAATGGAAGGATGCTGCTGTAAAATGGTGTGTCAAATAATTTTCGGCAATTTCGTAAATTGCCTTGGCTAGTTTAGAGTTGCCAGCAGCTGGGAATTAGGTGGTGAAAAATACTGCAGCTGAAGATAATGTTGTTTTGTCGAGGGAGCATGGACTGTTAGCAGTGAATGCAGCCTGAAAAGGGAAAGGAATAGGTCGTGACACCACATCTGTTTTTCAAGAAAGAGCAGAGTTATTACCACAAGGAATTCAGTGTACATTGTGGGAGTGGGGAGAAGCTTGCCAAGTTGAGAACTGGATTGCTGGTGATGATACCAGCCAGAGCACAGCTCCAAACACAACATTCACTGGCCTTTTCTTCAGTCAACAAAGATCTCTGGCAATAACCCTTCCCCGATGGACTCCTCAAGGAGAGTGACCTTTTTCTGATCTCCTTTGTCGATCTCTTGTTGACTAATCCTTCTTCCCCTTTCTTGCCCCTTCTCTGCTTCTCAAAGGCAAGGTTGCAACTGCCCCAAGGATGAGACAGACAAGTGCTCTGATGCATGACACAATTGGTTCCTGGGCTTTGAATCAAAATTAGTCAATCGGTTGTATTTATTGAGTATTTACCATGTATGGAGCACTGTACAAAGTGCTTGGGCGCATACAGTATAACAATATAACATGCATTAGCCAGAGCGAGCTTTCTCATAGGAACAAGCAGCGTGGCTCAGTGGAAAGAGCACAGGCTTGGGAGTCAGAGGTCATGGGTTCTAATCCCAGCTCTGCCACATGTCTGCTGTGTGACCTTTGGCAAGTCACTTAACTTCTCTGAGCCTCAGTTGCCTCATCTGTAAAATGGGGATTAAGACTGTGAGCCCTACGTACGACAACCTGATCACCTTGTATCCCCCACAGCGCTTAGAACAGTGCTTTACACATAGTAAGCGCTTAATAAATGCCATCATTATTATTATTATTAACAATGTTTTAGATGGGGCATTGGATTCCCAATTTTTACCCAAATTACCCAGACTTGGGTACTCAGCCATAGATGCATATAACTAGATTAATGCATTTATATGGCTTGGTTCAGAGAGGTTCCATGGTAGAAGAGCCAACTTTCTTCCAAGGAAGTAAAACGGACATGTCGACCTTCCCCCATCAGACTCTGCCTGATGATTGGGTAAGCACCCCCACCCTTTGTTCCTCTTTTAACTTTGCCCACTTCTCCCTTCAGTTGCAGCTTTTATGACGGTTTCCCTGTTTTCCGTGGCTCCCACATGCACACTACCAGGGTCAGTGCTATAAAGCAGGCTAGTTTTGTAAAGCGGAAACAGGGGGTAAACTTAGATGCATCAAAAGTGGCATCAGCCGTAAATCGGAACATCCCGAGTCGAGGGCCGCCTGTAAATTAGACCAAGGGCTGATTTGCCCCTTGGGTTTAGCATAGTCTTAACAACTTTCAACCCACCTCAATTCATTTTATACTTTTTCTGTGACTGTTATAGGTCAATCTTTGCCCCAGTGACTCACCAAGAGAGCTAATGGTTGACCTGGAATCAAAACTCCTTGGCCTGATTCTTTCCAGGCCATTTTGAGTGGAGCAGTCCTTTGGACTACTCAGATTTCCATCCTTCAATCAATGGTATTTATTGCGGGCTTACTATATGCAGGACATTGTACTAAGCGCTTGAGGGAGTACAGTACAACAGAGTTAGTGGAGAAGTTCCCTGCCCATAATGAGCTTTCAGTCTAAAGGGGGAGTCAGGCATTAATATAAATAAGAAATTTATAATACATAATTTCAAGATATGTACATAAGTGCTGTGGGGTGGGACGAATATCAAAGGCCCCAAAGTCACACATCCAAATGCATAGATGATACAGAAGGGAGAGGGAGCCAGGGAAAAGACGGCTTAATCAGGGAAGGCCTCTTGGAGGAGATGTGACCTTAATAATGCTTTGAAGGTGAGGAAAGTGGTGGTCTGGCATATATGGAGGGGGAGGGAGTTCCAGGCTAGGGAGAGGAAGTGGGAAAGGGGTCGTCAGATAGACGAGATCTGGACACAGTGAGTAAGATGGTGTCAGAGGAGTGAAGGATGCAGGCTGGGCTATAGTAGATCAGTGAGGTGATGTAGAAGGGGTGAGCTGCTAGTGTGCTGTAAAGCCAGTGGTAAAGAGTTTTTGTTTGATGCAGAGGTGGATGGGCAACAACTGGAGGTCCTTCGTGGGGTGGGGATTGAGAAAAATGATCCATGCTGCAGAGTGAAGTATGAACTGGAGTGGAGGAGAGACAGGAGGCAAGGAGGTCAGCAAGGAGGCTGATGCAGTAGTCATGGTGAGATAGGTTAAGTGCTTGGATCAGAGTGGTGGCAGTTTGGATGGAGAGGAAAGGGCGGGTTTTAGCAATGTTATGAAGCTAGAACAAACAGGAGTTGGTGACATTAAATAGGTGAGTGGAATGAGAGAGATGAGTTGAGGACAACGCCAAGGTTGTGGGCTTGTGAGATAGGGAAGATAGTGGTGACTACAGCACTGAGAAAGAAGGGGAGAACAGGATCTGGGTGGAAAAGTAAAGAGTTCATTTTTGGACATGTTCAGTTTGAAGTGTCAGTGGAACATCCAAGTAGAGATGTCCTGAAAGCAGGAGGAAATGTGAAATTGCAGGGAAGGAGAGAGGTCAGGGCTGGAGATGTAGATTTGGGAATCATCCACATGGCCTAGTGGAAAGGCTCCCAAGCTTGGGAAACAGAGGACCTAGGTTCTAATCACAGCTCCATCACTTTCATTCATTCATTCAATACTATTTCATTCATTCATTCATTCAATCGTATTTATTGAGTGCTTACTGTGTGCAGAGAACTGTACTAAGCGCTTGGGAAGTACAAGTTGGCAACATATAGAGACGGTCCCTACCCAACAATGGGCTCACAGTCTATAAATAATAATAATGAGGGCATTTATTAAGCACTTACTATGTGCAAAGCACTGTTCTAAGCACTGGGGAGGTTACAAGGTGATCAGGTTGTCCCACGGGGGGTTTACAATCTTAATCCCCATTTTACAGATGAGATAACTGAGGCACAGAGAAGTGAAGTGACTTGCCCAAAGTTACACAGCTGACCATTGGCAGAGCTGGGATTAGAACCCATGACCTCTGACCCCAAAGCCCAGGCTCTTTCCACTGAGCCACGCTGCTTCCTGCTGTGTGATCTTGTGCAATTCCTCTGTGCTTCAGTTCCCTCATCTGCAAAATGAGTATTCAATAACTATTCACCCTCCTACTTAGACTGCGAGTCCATGTGGGACATGATTTTGTCTCCACCCCAGCACTTAGTACAATGTTTGTCACATAATAATAACAATTATGGTATTTGTTAAGCGCTTACTATGTGCCAAGCACCATTCTAAGAACTGGGGTAGATACAAGGTAATCAGGTTGTCCCACACGGGGCTCACAGTCTTAATCCCCATTTTACAGATGAGGTAACTGAGGCACAGAGAAGTGAAGTGACTGGCCCAAAGTCACACAGCTGACAAGAGGCGGAGCCGGGATTAGAACCCACGACCTCTGACATCCAAGCCCATGCTCTTTCCACTAAGCCATGCTGCTTCACATAGTAAGCACTTAACAAATACCACAATTATTATTATTATTATTGTTGTTATTATTGTTATCGATCAATAGCATTTTATCAAACACCTACAGTGTGCAGAGCACTGTACTAAATGCTTGGGGGAGTAAAATAAAAATTAAGAGATATGATCCCTGCCCTCAAGGAGTGTACAATGTAGCAAGAAAGACATGCATTTAAATGTTACAAATAAGAGGAATTAATTGAGAAAATATGGGGAGATGAGTGATTAGTCAGGAAAGACCCTCAGGACAAGATTTGATTTCAGAAGGGCTTTAAAGATGGGGACAGCTGTTGTCTGTTTAATCAATCAATCAATCAATCAATCGTATTTATTGAGCGCTTACTATGTGCAGAGCACTGTACTAAGCGCTTGGGAAGTACAAATTGGCATCACATAGAGACAGTCCCTACCCAACAGTGGGCTCACAGTCTAAAAGGGGGAGACAGAGAACAGAACCAAACATACCAACAAAATAAAATAAGTAGGATAGAAATGTACAAGTAAAATAAATAAATAAATAAATAAATAGAGTAATAAATATGTACAACCATATATACATATATACAGGTGCTGTGGGGAAGGGAGGGAGGTAAGACGGGGGGATGGAGAGGGGGACAAGGGGGAGAGGAAAGAAGGGGCTCAGTCTGGGAAGGCCTCCTGGAGGAAGTGAGCTCTCAGCAGGGCCTTGAAGGGAGGAAGAGAGCTAGCTTGGCGGATGGGCAGAGGGAGGGCATTCCAGGCCCGGGGGATGACGTGGGCCGGGGGTCGATGGCGGGACAGGCGAGAGCGAGGTACAGTGAGGAGATTAGTGGTGGAGGAGCGGAGGGTGCGGGCTGGGCAGTAGAAGGAGAGAAGGGAGGTGAGGTAGGAGGGGGCGAGGTGATGGACAGCCTTGAAGCCCAGGGTGAGGAGTTTCTGCCTGATGCGCAGATTGATCGGTAGCCATTGGAGGTTTTTGAGGAGGGGAGTAATATGTCCAGAGCGTTTCTGGACAAAGATAATCCGGGCAGCAGCATGAAGTATGGATTGAAGTGGAGAGAGACACGAGGATGGGAGATCAGAGAGAAGGCTAGTGCAGTAGTCCAGACGGGATAGGATGAGAGCTTGAATGAGCAGGGTAGCAGTTTGGATGGAGAGGAAAGGGCGGATCTTGGCAATGTTGCGGAGCTGAGACCGGCAGGTTTTGGTGACGGCTTGGATGTGAGGGGTGAATGAGAGAGCAGAGTCGAGGATGACACCAAGGTTGCGGGCTTGTGAGACGGGAAGGATGGTAGTGCCGTCAACAGAGATGGGAAAGTCAGGGAGAGGACAAGGTTTGGGAGGGAAGACAAGGAGCTCAGTCTTCGACATGTTGAGCTTTAGGTGGCGGGCGGACATCCAGATGGAGATGTCCTGAAGGCAGGAGGAGATGCGAGCCTGGAGGGAGGGGGAGAGAGCAGGGGCAGAGATGTAGATCTGGGTGTCATCAGCGTAGAGATGATAGTTGAAGCCGTGGGAGCGAATGAGGTCACCAAGGGAGTGAGTGTATATTGAGAACAGAAGGGGACCAAGCACTGAACCTTGGGGAACCCCCACCATAAGAGGATGGGAGGGGGAGGAGGAGCCTGCAAAAGAGACTGAGAAAGAACGACCGGAGAGATAAGAGGAGAACCAGGAGAGGACGGAGTCTGTGAAGCCAAGGTCAGATAACGTGTGGAGGAGAAGGGGGTGGTCCACAGTGTCAAAGGCAGCTGAGAGGTCGAGGAGGATTAGGACCGAGTAGGAGCCGTTGGATTTGGCAAGCAGGAGGTCATTGGTGACCTTTGAGAGGGCAGTTTCCGTGGAATGAAGGGGACGGAAGCCAGACTGGAGGGGGTCGAGGAGAGAGTTGTTGTCTAATGAGACTGTTTCCTCTAGACTGTAAGCTCACTGTGAGAAGGGAACAAGTTTACCAAATGTGTTGTATTATTTCAAGCACCTAGTACAGTGTTCTGCATGCAATGAGCGCTCAGTAAATACCACTGATTGAGAAGGGGAGGGAGTATCTGGCAAGGGAGAGGAAGTGAGCAAAAGTCACTGGTGGGAGAGACAAGCATGAGGCAATGTGAGAGGAATGAAGAGTACAAACTGGATTGTTGTGGGGAAAGTGTGGATTAAGTAGGAGAGAAAGAACTGGAGGGGTGTCTTAAAGCCAGTGGACAGGCATTTCTACTTGATGTGGAGAAGAATAGGCAACCATTGGAGGTTTTTGAGGGGTGAGGAGACGTGTGCAGACCAATGTTTTAGAAAAATGATCTGGGCAACAGAATGAAATATGAACTGGAGAGGTGAGAGACTGGAATCAGGGAGATCAGCAAAGAAACTGATATTTATTTTACTTGTACATATTTATTATATTTATTTTATTTGGTTTATATGTTTTGTTTTGTTGTCTGTCTCCCACTTCTAGACTGTGAGCCCGCTGTTGGGTAGGGACCATCTCTATATGTTGCAAACTTGTACTTCCTAAGCGCTTAGTACAGTGCTCTGCACACAATAAGCGCTCAATAAATATGATTGAATGAATGAATGAATGAAGCCAAGATATTACAAGTACCTGATCCAGCATGGTAATGGTTTGGATAAAGAGAAAGAGGTGGATCCTGGAAATGTGGAGGAAGAACCAACAGAATTTGGTAACAGACTGAATATGGGGGTTGAAAGAAAGGGCTCTCTCTTTGTTCTTGGCATCTGGCTGCAGGAAGTGGGAGGGACATGGCTAAAAGCAGGGAATCTCTTGGAGTCACTTGTTCCCCCTCTTGCCCATCCCAGCCCTTGGGGCGGAGACTTCAGCACTGGGGTCTCCTGGTTGGAATCTGTGGGTACATTAAAAGCAGTGTAGCCTGGTGGAAAGAGTATGCGCATGGGAGACAGGAGATCTAGGTTTGAATGCCAGCTCCTCCACTTGTCTGCTGTGTGGCTTTGGGCAAATCACTTAACATCTCTATACTTCAGTTTCCTCACCTGTAAAAATAGGGAGAAAATGCCTGTTCTCCCTCTCTCATTAGATTGTGAGCCCCATGGGACAGCAACTATGTCCGATCCACTTACATTCTGTCCACCCAATGCTTAGTACGGTGCTTGGCACACAGTAAGGTTTTATCATAATTATGATTATCATTGTCATTAGAGGAAGGAATCAAGGATAACGCCAAGGTCGCAGGCTTGAGAGAGGGGAAGGATGAGGGTGTTGTTATGTGCTGAGGAAGTTATGAGGAGGAAAGTTAGGGTCCTTTCCCTGAAAACCTCATGGATCCAAACTGAAAAAGGTACAGTGTGGCTTCTCTTCTCTCCCCTCTAACCTCCAACAGGAGCAGTTTGATGAATGTGAGTGACTGAAAATCACCTTGCAATGAACTTCATATCCTTTGCGTGGGATGATCCATGGCCCATTGTGGCATTATCCAGTGGCGTGAGAATATGGCACAGAGCACGAGAGAGTGAGTCTGATCAATTTGAAATACATTACATCCTAGACAAATGGAGTTTTTTGAGAATCCCTCAAATTCCAAGAAGTCACATTCAGCCCTAATCACTGGCTTGGCTTAAAATGCCATGCCGTGGAACTGAGATTAATCAGGAAAGCTGGTTAGGGGCAACCCAGGGAGTGAGGTGGAAACGTGTACAAACACAGACTAGGAAAAAATGGGTGCCCCATAGACAGACATGAACAGACAGACAGGCACAAGAAGAGACACATGCTGAGTCAGGTGCAGACACCCTCAGGCACAATGGGGAGGGAGGGTATGGAGCAGAGATGGTGAGGCGGAACACTACATGGAGAAGGGAGATAAAGAATGTGCCTGGAGTCAAGAAGGATAGGGGTATTGCAGTGTAGGGAGAGAGGTTCCTACAGGGTCAGGGGAAAGGGGGCGAGGGACAGGCGAAACAGAAGGGGAAGGAAGAGGGGTGCTCGGAGACCCTCCAGGCTCCCAAAATGGCCACCATGGCTGAAAGAATGATGCTTGTGGTTCCTATCGACAGCCGCTTTCCTGAGGAGGATGGGATTTAGGTGGCTGGGAATCATAGCATCAGCAGGGGTGGCTAGCCATAAACTTGCTCCCTCAAGAACCCAGGGCTATGGCAAGTGGGACTCAGGCATGAGGAAGAGTACAAAGCCTTCCCAGGCAATCATCTGCAAACCGTGAGCCAACTCGCTTGTGGCATCCTAACCAGTGACCCCCTCTTCTTTTACATATATAGATCTAAATTATATGCTCAGCCTAAAAAGCTTAAATCAATTCAAACTGTCAGGGGCTAGGTTAACTTCCAACTGACTTGGAATAACACCGGTAGGATTTCCACCAGCGTGGAGCAATCCTTTCAATGAAAAATTGCTCAGATATCAGTCTTCCTAACCTGTTTCTTTTACACTTGGCTTTGGTGGCAGACTTCTCACTTGAAAGGATCCAGGAACCCCCTTTCTGTCTGCAGACAGAAGTATTTTAGAGACTCTGTGAAGTTTCTCCTGCCTTTACCCTTAGCTGCTCCCTGACTAAGCTGCTGAATCTCTCTCCTTTCTTTCTGCTCTGGGCTCCTGAGCACAGGAGTCCAGTATGAGCCAAGTCAGTGTAGGGGAGTGAATCAGCCAATGGTATTTATTGAGCACTTACTATGTGCAGAGCCCGGTACTAAGTGCTTGGAAGAGTACAATATAACAGGACTAGCAGACACGTTTCCCTCCCATAACGAGTGTAGATTGGCATGTGTCATTTTACAGTTGTCATCTCATCTATCCCCCTGCTTCAGGAAGACCTGCACTCATAATAATAATAATAATGATGGCATTTATTAAGCACTTACTATGTGCCAAGCACTGACTCATCACTAAACTGTGCCATAACAGCATCAGGTCTGTGCTTTTTAAGTATGAACCAGTAATAATAATAATAATGATGGTATTTGTTAAGCGCTTACTATGTGCCAAGCACTGTTCTAAGTGCTGAGGTAGATACAAGGTAATCAGTAATCAGGTTGTCCCACGTGGGGCTCACAGTCTTAATCCCCATTTTACAGATGAGGTGACTGAAGCACAGAGAAGCTAAGTGACTTGCCCAAAGTGTTCACACAGCTGACAAATGGCAGAGTCGGGATTAGAACCCATGCCCTCTGACTCCCAAGCCCATGCTCTTTCCACTAAGCCATGCTGCTTCTCTATCACAGCCATTTCACACATTCCCCCTCTCCCGGGTGAGGCAGAAGCAGAAACCCACTTTGAGCACCATCTCCGGTAATTGAACCAGCAGGGTAGCGGTTTGGATGGAGAGGAAAGGGCGGATCTTGGCAATGTTGCGGAGCTGAGACTGGCAGGTTTTGGTGACGGCTTGGATGTGAGGGGTGAATGAGAGAGCGGAGTTGAGGATGACACCAAGGTTGCAGGCTTGTGAGATGGGAAGGATGGTAGTGCCGTCAACAGTGATGGGAAAGTCAGGGAGAGGGCAGGGTTTGGGAGGGAAGAAAAGGAGTTCAGTCTTGGACATGTTGAGTTTTAGGTGGCGGGTAGACATCCAGATGGAGATGTCCTGAAGTGCTTGAAAAGTACAATTCAGCAATAATGAGAAACAATCACTGCCCACACTGGGATTATAGAGTATAAGGGACAGACATCAAAACAAATAAACAGGCAAACTTCCCACCCCCCTAGTTACTCTCTCTGGTGAAAATTATCTGTCTAAGCTAACAGAGTAACAGGGAGAACATGCCGGTTTATTCTGCTGATTTTCTTTGGATTCATTGATTTCAGCCCCTGGTTTTCCAGAGCTTGTACCCTGTAAGCAAAGGGGTGTGACTTCATAAAGCCCCTTGCAGTAGAATAAATAGGGCCACCTGTTCCAGTAGCGGGAAAGGCAACCAGAGTCGCAGTCCTCCCTCTCTGACTAAAGATGGAGCCAGTGATCCATGAATGCCAGGTTCACTCAAGAAAATCCCCCCAAATACTTTTTTAGCTTTGTATCTATTCAGCATCCTTCCCTCCCCCTTCCCCACATGTCCCAGCCAGCCCAGATTAATGCTACTCTAGTAATAGTCATAGTATTCACTAAGTGTTTACTCTGTGCAGGGCACTGTATTAAGAGCTGGGAAAGAGGACACTGGTGAGAATTAAACACGGACCCTGTCCCTCAAGGGGCTCACAATTTCCAGTATATAGTGTACTTCTCAGCCAGCCTAAAAAAACCACCTTCAGGAGACACTCTATGATTAATCTCCCTGTCTTCTCCCCCCACCCCCCACCATTCAATCACCTCAAGCTCACCCCATGTACTTATTAATCTGTCATTTTTAACTGTGCTTACTCAACCATTCTATGTTTATCATCCTAATTGATTATCATCTTATGTGTGCTTGTCTCAGGCAGCAGGTTGATTATGAGATTCTTCATAATACCTTGAATTTGTATAACACTTGGACTTCTCCAAAGCATTCTCACATCAGTAATGTCACTTAAGGAGAGACAAGTATTATTCTCCCTATCATATAGATTGGGAGACAGCTGTGGAGAAGTTAGTGACTTGCCTGAAGTCCCCATAGCAGGTCAGTGGGAGAGCTGAAGAAAGAATCCACTGCTCCTGACCCCCAGACCCATGCTGAAAGAGAAGAGCTTCAGAGAGAGACATCTCTTACTTGCTGCCCGATGTCATGTAAAAGGATAAAAAGAACCTTGCTTTTTCTGTCCCCAATTACTTGCCCGAACCAACCTATTCCTTCCCCCTTCAAGTCATTTCCAGCCTACTCTTTTCCTTACTCTTCTTATGCTAAACTACCACCTACACTACCTCTATGCAACTGACTCCCAAATCTACCTCTCCAGCCCTGAACTCCCACCCAACTTGCTTCCACGACTTGGATGTCCCACCAGCACCTCCAACTCAAAATGTCTAAAACAGAACTACTCATCATTCTCCCTAAACACATTCCTCCACCTGACTTTTCCATCACAGTTGATAACATCGCGCCTGCCCAGAATTCTCAACCTCAGTATCTCTCCCAGCTCCTCACTGTCCCTCCGTTCTTCCAAATGCCATCATTATTACATTCCACCTGCCACCAGATCATGCTGGTTTTTCCTGCACTCCTGAATCCTCCCCTTCCTCTCCACCCAAACAGTTACCACCTGGTACAAGCTCTGGTCACGTAGCTTCCACACTATCACATCAGCCTCCTTGCTGGTCTCCCTGCCTCCAGCGTCTCCCTCCCGCCCCACCCATGCAATCTATCTATTCAAAGTGCTGCTCAGCACATATCTCTCTCTTCCTCAAAATCCTCCCCAGACTTCCTCATCCCCGCCGAATCAAGCACAAGCCCCTCACAGTTGGCTTCAAGCCACTCCATCAACTCACCTGCTCTCTTCATTCTTCCCACCACTCTCCCCACCTTCAAGGTTTTATTAAGGTTACTTCTCCTCCAATAGGCCTTCCCCAACTAAACCCCGCTCCCTCTCCCATCTGTGTCACCTATGCATTTGGATCTGAACCATTTGGGCACTCGCTATTCACCCCACCCTCAGCCCCATAGCACTTACATACATATGTGTAATTTATTTATATTAATGCCCATCTCCCCCTCTAGACTGTAAGTTCCTTGTGGTCCGGGAACATGTCTACCAACTCTGTTGTATTGGACTCTCCCACATGCTTAGTACAGTGCTCTGTCTTACGCTGTCGAGTCATTTCTGACCCACAGTGACTTCGCGGACGCATCTCTCCCAGAACGCTCCACCTTCATCTGTAATCATTCTGGTAATATAAACAGAGAGTTTACTTGGTAAAAATACAGAAGTGGTTTACCAAGGCCTCCTCCCGCGCCATAAACTTGAGTCTCCACCCTCGACTCTCTCCCGTGCCACTGCTGCCCAGCACAGGTGAGTTTTGACTTGTAGCAGATTGCCTTCCACTTGCTAGCCACTGCCCAAGCTAGGAATGGAATAGTTGTGCTTCTGCTTGACTCTCTCTTCTGTAGTTAAAACTGGTAGAGTACTGGAAACTCTCCAGGTGTGACCCTGAGAGGATGCTCTGACATTGTAAGCTCTCAAAAAATGCCACTGATTGATTGACTGATTCATTCATTCATTAGCTACTCTCCAGTTCGCTCTTTTCGTTCCTCTCAAGCCAAGCTGTATCTCACTCTCAACTCTCCCACCTCTGTCCCCTCATTCATGCTATTCTCCCATCTTGGAACTCCCTCCCTCCTCAAATCCAACAGAGCACCACTCCAAGCTCTCTAGCTAGCACTTACTTAATTATACCCATCCTTGCACTTACATGAATGTAGATTTATTTAACTGTACATTCAATTATTTATATCAATCAATCCATAATCACGATTGTGGAATTCGTTAAGCACTTACTATGTGCCAAGCACTGTACTGAGCACTGGGATAGATACAAAATCATCCAGTCCCACAATGGGCTCTCAGTCTAAAGTAGGAGGGAGAACAGGTACTGAATCCTCATTTTGCAGATGAGAGAACTGAGGCACAGAGAAGTTAAGCAACTTGCCCAAGGTCACATAGAAAGTAGGTGGTGGAGTTGGAATTAGAATCCATGTCCTTAGACTCTTTCAACTCGGCCACACTGCTTCGTTGCGGCTCAGAATCCAGTCCCAATCACAGCCACAGTGACCGCCAATATAGAAATGATATATAGTAAGTGTTTATTCACAGTCCAGAACAGATGACAAAGTCACTCGATTTAAGAGAGCAGTTGGATATTATTCAGTGAATAGTCAACCTATTCCATTTCACCCACCACATTTCATAGGTAAGTGACAAAGATGTGTCTACAATAGTACTAATGTTGAAAGTTTAATAGGAGCTTTAGATTTCCTTTTGAATATTTCTCAGGCCACTCTTTCTGAACTTAATATTAATTCAGTTTCTACTCTGTACAAATTAGCATTTGGAATTAGTTTCTCCAAAAATAGGAGCACCTCCATTGCTACATGAAGATACTGAACGAAGCACGTTGAATAGGAATGTCACTTTTCAAATTATGTGAATTAAAGAAATATAGATTGCAACTGAATCAATCAATAGTATTTGAATGCCTTCCATGACTGCACTAAGTGCTTGGGAATGTACAATAGAATTAATAGACACAATCCCTTCCCTCAAGGAGCTTGTCTAGTAAAAAGACAGTAAATTACAGATATTCCCCTGACATTTGTGGATTTTTTTCTTTGTTATCCATAGAATGGCAGCAGTGGGCCCTCATCCCCTCCCTCAGCCCCTGCATCTACTCTTTCTCTAGTTGCTTGCACCTGTGGCTGCCTTGTCCCCTTTCATCCCACCCTCCCTAGGAAAGTTCAGACTGCCATAAATTGTACTATAATCTCTCCACTCTTTTAAATGCAGCGGCCATCAGGCCCAGGTGATATTCTTGGTTTCACCTCACTGGGTAGGGGAGGTTTCTGTAATCAATTCCTTATGAATATAAAGGGATTATTGTATAAGATGCACATAAGTGCTGCAAGGGAAAGTAAACTGAAGCATTTAATTCCTTGGCTGTTGTAGTGTGACGTTTTTAAAAGAAAAAAAAATTCAAGGGAAATTCCCAAGAAATATGACAGAAATAAAAACAAAAAATATAACAGAAAAGTGGGGGAAACTGACCCAGCAGAGGACAGTCCAGTGAATTATTTTAAATTATTTTTTTTTTTGCCTCTTCTTCGTGGAATGAGCATGGGCTTGGGAGTCAGAGGACATGGGTTCTAATCCTGTCTCTGCCACTTGTCTGCTGTGTGACCCTGGTCTTCTCTGTGCCTCAGTTCCCTCATCTGTAAAATGGATATTAAGAATGTGAGCTCCACGTGGGACAACCTGACTACCTTGTATCTACCCCTGCACTTAGAACAGTGCTTGGTACATAGTAAGTGCCTAACAAATACCAGCATTATTATTATTACGTGCAGAGCACCATACTAACCATTTAGAAAGTACAATACAACACAGTTGGTAGACATGGTCCATGCCCCCCAAGGAACTTACAGTCTAAAGGAGGAGCCAGACATTAAAATAGATTATGGAGAGGGGAAATGGGGTATAAGAATATTTATATAAGTACTGTGGGGCTGGAGTGAGTATCAGAGCTTAAGTATTACATGGCCAAGTGCATAGTCAACATAGGGGAGGGAGGCTAAGAGAAATAAGGAGCTTACCCTCTTTGTAAATATTTGTACGTCAGCCTCCCCTCTTAGAGTGTAAGCTCTTTGTGGGCAGGGTTTGTGTCACTTCATTGTTTTGTACTTCCCATGGGTATAGTACAGTGGGTACTGTGGGTGATCGATAAATGCAATTACTGTTACTAAGTACAAGCCCTCCACAACTTGCCATTATTTAAGCAACCCACTCTGGTGAAGAACTGATTTTTTTTTATTACTGGACCCAGCCTACAGGACAAGCAGCTAGCTCAGGGATTTATGTTGTCCCACACCCTGCCTCCCACATAGGCAATTTTATTATACCCAATATTTTTGTTGTGACACAGTTTTAATATGATTTTTCTATGTTCAAATGTAGTTCAATGAAGCTCAGAAACACATCATATAGTTTTGATTTCTGCCATACATTTTCAAAAACAGATGATAAAGACAGTCATTAGAAAGCAATGAAAATGGTCCTGGACTTCCTTATCCTTCTTAGACATGAGATTGAGGAGATTTACAGATGTCCTATAACCGAATTCACATTTCTTCAGCTGACTTACACCTTTCTTCTATGGCTGCAGTTTAACTGAAGAGGAGTCTTATAAACACTGACATCTGATTAAAAGGTCACCCAGATGCGCTAAAAACAAATGTCTAAGAAGATCTGACAGGTTCTGATGAAAGAAGCAAAGGTCAATGTATACTGTCAAGTTACTTTGAAAAGAAGTCCCTTCTACAATCTATTCAATGTTCACTTCCCAATTAGAGCCAGTTCACTCCTTCAGGGAATTATTAAGTCAGTTAAAAGGCTGGTTGTCTCCAATCCCTTTATTTGCCCTCAGAATTGTGCATCTCTCTGGACAATGACATGTTCTCTCCTGCTTCCTCTCCTGTCTCTCTGGTCACTCCTTCTATGTCCCTTTCACTGGCCGCTCGTCTGCCTTCTGCCCCCTAACTGTGGGAGTCCCGCAAGGCTCAGTTCTGCGTCCCTTTCTATTCTCCAACTACACCCATTTCCTTGGAGAACTCATTTTCTCCCACATTCTTAACTGCCATCTCTACACAAATGATTCCCAAAGCTACCTCCCCAGCTTTGACTCACTCCTCTTCAATCTCACATGTCCTCCTGCCTTTGGGACATCTTTACTTGGGTGTCCTGCCAACACCTCAAACTAAACATACCCAAAACAGAACTCCTCATCTTCCCCACCCAAACCCTGTCCTCTCCCAACTTTCATATCACTGTAGACAACACCACCATCCTCCCTGTCTCACAAGCCCATAACCTTGGCATTATCCTCTACTCATCTCTCCCATTCAACTTTCATATTCGGCCTGTCACCAAATCTTGTAGGTTCTACCTTTACAATATCTCTAGAATCTGCTTTTTCCTCTCTATCCGAACTGCTACCACGCTGATCCAAGCACTTATCCTATCCTGCCGTGACTACTGCATCAGTCTCCTTGCCGACCTCCCTGCCCCGTCTCTCCCCACTCCAGTCCATACTTCTCTTTGCTGCCTGGATCATTTTTCTGAAAAACCATTCAGTCCACAACTCCCCACTCCTCAAAAACCTCTAATGGTTGATAACCCAGCTCCGCATCAAACAGAAACTCCTTACCATCAGCTTAAAGGCACTCAATGAGTTATCACCTCGCCCCCTCCTACCTCACCTCCCTTCTCTCCTTCTACTGCCCAGCCCGCAACCTCCGCTCCTCCACCGCTAATCTCCTCACTGTACCTCATTCTCGCCTGTCCCGCCGTCGACCCCCGGCCCACATCATACCCCGGGCCTGGAATGCCCTCCCTCTGCCCCTCCGCCAAGCTAGCTCTCTTCCTCCCTTCAAGGCCCTGCTGAGAGCTCACCTCCTTCAGGAGGCCTTCCCAGACTGAGCCCCTTCCCTCCTCTCCCCCTCGTCCCCCTCTCCATCCCCCCATCTTACCTCCTTCCCTTCCCCACAGCACCTGTATATATGTATATATGGTTGTACATATTTATTACTCTATTTATTTATTTATTTATTCATTTTACTTGTACATTTCTATCCTATTTATTTTATTTTGTTGGTATGTTTGGTTCTGTTCTCTGTCTCCCCCTTTTAGACTGTGAGCCCACTGTTGGGTAGGGACTGTCTCTATGTGTTACCAATTTGTACTTCCCAAGCGCTTAGTACAGTGCTCTGCACATAGTAAGCGCTCAATAAATACGATTGATTGATTGATTGATCTCCTTCCTCGTAGCCTTTTGGAAAGAGTGCAGGTCCACCACTTGACTGCTGTGTGACCTTGGGCAAGTCACTTAACTTGTCTGTTCTCCAATTTCCTCTTCTGTAAAGTAGATACCTGTCAATACCTGCCCTCCCTCCTACTTTTTATTGTCCCTTTTTATTCAGAGAAGCAGCATGGCTCAGTGGAAAGAGCCTGGGCTTTGGAATCAGAGGTCATGGGTTCAAATTCCAGCTCCTCCAATTGTCAGCTGTGTGACTTTGGGCAAGTCACTTCACTTCTCTGTGCCTCAGTGACCTCATCTGTAAAATGGGGATGAAGACTGTGAGCCCCACCTGGGACAACCTGATTACTTTGTATCCCTCCAGCACTTAGAACAGTGCTTTGCACATAGTAAGCACTTAATAAATGTCATTATTATTATTACTTAGACTGTGAGCCCCATGGGGGACAGGGACTGTGTCCAGCCTGATTAACTTATATCTCCCCCAGTGCTTAGAACAGCAGTTGACATATAGTAAGCACTTAAATGATAAAATGATAGTAATAATAATGCCTTACCTCACTGATTTCCTATAACCTAATCTGAACCCTTTGCTTCTCTGATGCCAATCTACTCTACACCTTGATCTCACCTATCATCATCATCATCATCATCATCAATCGTATTTATTGAGCGCTTACTGTGTGCAGAGCACTGTACTAAGCGCTTGGGAAGTACAAGTTGGCAACATATAGAGACAGTCCCTACCCAGCAGTGGGCTCACAGTCTAAAAGGGGACTATCCTGCCCCCAACCCCTGCCCACATGCTCCCTTGAGCCTGGAACTCCCTTCTCCTTCTTATCTGACAGACCACCACTCTTTCCACCTTCAAAACCCTCCAAAAATCACATCTCCTCCAAGAGACCTTCCCTGACTTAATTCCTCATTTCCACTACCTGCCCTCCTTTCTGTGTCTACTATTGCACTTGGCTATGTACTTCTTAAACACTTTGATACTCACCCAAACCCCATGGCACATATGTATGGAACTTTATATTCTGCTATTTCCCCTATCTGTAATTTATTTCAATGTCTGTCCCCCCTAAATACTGTAAGCTCCTTGAGGACAGGGGATCATGTCTACCAAATCTATTAGGCTGTACATTCCTAGGCATTTAGTACAGTGCTCTGCACCCAATAAACAATAAATACCATTGATTGATATTAGTCTATTATATATTTCTGTCACTGTTTTATTTATGTATCATTAATAATTGGGGTATTTGTTAAGCGTGTACTATGTGCCAAGTACTGTACTTAGTGCTGGGGTGGATACAATATAAGATACAATAGACACGGTCTCTGTCCCACATGGGGCTCACAATCTAAGTGGGAGGGAGAACAGATATTGAATCCCCACTTTATAGATGAGATGAAGCCCAGAGAAGTAAAGTGACTTGTCCAAGGTCACCCATAAGGCAAGTGGCAGAGCAAGGAGTAGAACCCAGGTCCTCTGACTCCCAGACCTGTGCTCTTTCCACTAGGTCAAAGTGCTTCTCATTTGGTTTGTATATTTGTGTCTGGGTTGTCTCTTCTCACAGCGCAAAGGATGGAGGTTTTTTGTTTGTTTTTTTAATGGTATTTGTTAAGCACTTACTATGTGCCAGGCACTGTTCTAAGCATTGGGATGGATACAAGCTAATCAGGTTGAACACAGTCCCTGTCCCACAAGGGGCTCACAGTCTTAATCCCCATTTTACAGATGAGGTAACTAAGGTACAGAGAAGTGAAGTGACTGGCCCAGGGTCACACAGCAGACAAGTGGCAGAGCCAGATTAGACCTCGGGTCCTTCTGACTCCCAGGCCTGTGCTCTATCCACTAGGCCATGGTGCTCCTCACGAGTTCTGCATGAGGAAGCGTTCAGTACAGTCTAACTAATGGACTCCTGGCCATCCCTTGGGAAGCAGCTCTAGTTGCCAGATGAGTCTTGGGGGTAAGACAGAGAAAGGATCTCTTCACAGCTCCCCAAACCCATGTGCTCGGGAGGGCTGGAGCCACAGCCCCTTGGTTGCCTTGGGGATGCCGTAGACTCGCTGCCAGGAGAGGATCAGTCATGCTGGAAGGTTTCTGGAGCAGCTTGCTGTGACTGTGTGTCTGATCGGGCACTGTGTTAACCTCCGACCCCTGTATATGAAGGTTGGAGTGTTGAAACCCATGAACCCATCAGGCCTCTGCTCTCAAGCCAGAATGCTTAATAGTTCTTCTCTCGACTCTTCGTGTGGACCTGGTGCAGATTAGTAATGCCCTCATTTTTCTCTCCAGCCTATGTTCCTGGTTTATTTCTAGAGGCATTTACTTAGCAGGCTTGTTTATTTTCCTTTCTTCTCATAAACGGCTTCTCAAATAAAATCCTCCCTTGCTTGCAGTGGTCATAACACCCCAAATGGAACTTGTCTTTGAAAGGGGTCGGAGGGGGGTGGAGTGGTGGATGTTTGGTGTGGCTGAGGAGAGGCAGTTAGGGTTGGGGCTGTTCTTTAGAGGCATTGCTCCTGCCCCATTTTTCAGACATGTGCTGGCGAGTCTTAGAGCCAATGGTTAGGTGTTCTTATTTAATGTGGAGAGGCACGAGTAGCCATTGGAGGTTTCTGAGAAAGGGAGCAATGGATTTTGAATGGTGTTTCAAGAGAATGATATGTCTCATTCATTTACTCATTCAAGCGTATTCATTGAGTGTTTACTGTGTGCAGAGAACTGTACTAAGCACTTGAGAGAGTATGATGCAATTAATAAACAGCCACATTCCCTGCCCACAATGAGCTTGCAATCTAGAGGGAGAGGCAGACAGTAATATAAGTAAATAAATCACAGATATGTATGTACATGCTGTGGGGCTGGGAGGGGGAATGGATAAAGGGAGCAAGACAGGGAGACGCAGAAAGGAGTGGGAGAAGAGGAAGGGAGGGCTTAGGGAAGGCCTCTTGGAGGAGATGTGCCTTCAACAAGGCTTTGAAGAGGGGGAAAGTAATTTATGTAGGGTAGACTGAAGAAGGGAAAGACTGGAAGCAGGGAGGCCAAATAAGGAGGCTGATGCAGTAATCCAATCAGGAGGTGATGAAAGTTTGAACCAGGGTGGTGGCCTTCTGGGTGGAGAGAAAGGGGCAGATCCAGGAAATAATGTGGAGATAGAGCCAGTAGGAGGTAGAGGCAGACTGAATGTAGGAAGCAAAATGACAGAGCAGAGACAAGGATGACACCAAGGTTGTGAACTTCTGGGACAAGGAGGATGATGGTATTTGTCAGTTGTGATAAGAAAGTTAAGAGAAGCAGCATGGCGCAGTGGATAGAGCACAAGCCTGGGAGTCAGAAGGTCATGGATTCTAATCCCTGCTCTGCCACTTGTCTGCTCTGTGACCTTGGGCAAGTCACTTCACTTCTCTGGGCCTCAGTTACCTCATCTGTAAAATGGGAATTGAGACTGTGAACCCCACATGGGACAGGGACTGTGTCCCACCTGATTTTCTTGTACCCACCCCAGCACTTAGTACAGTGTCTGGCACATACTAGGAACTTAAAGAATACTATAGTTTTATTATTATTATCATTATTATTACTACCATTAAGAGAAAGAGAAGATTTAGCAGGGAAGATGAAGAGTTCAATTTTTGACAAATTGAGTTTAAGGTAACAGTGAGTCACCTAGATAAGAAGCAGTGTGGCCTAGTGGAAAGAGCATGGGCCTGGGAGTCAGAGAACCTGCGTTCTAATCCCAGCTCTGCCACTTGTCTGCTATGTGATGTAGGCAAGTCACTTCACTTCTCTGGGCCTCATTTACCTCATCTATAAAATGTGGATTAAGACTGTGAACGGAGGGACATGGACTGTATCCAACCTGATTATCTTGCATCTACCCCAGTGTTTCATTCATTCATTCAATCGTATTTATTGAGTGCTTACTCTGTACAGAGCACTGTACTAAGCGCTTGGGAAGTACAAGTTGGCAACATATAGAGACGGTCCCTACCCAACAGTAGGCTCACAGTCTAGAAGGGGGAGACACAGAACAAAACAAAACATATTAACAAAATAAAATAAATAGAATAAATACGTACAAATAAAATAGAGTAATGAATGCGTACAAACATATATACATATATACAGGTGCTGTGGGGAGGGGAAGGAGGTAAGGAGCATTTAGCATAGTGCTTGGCACATAGTAAGTGCTTGACAAAATACCATTTCTTTTTTTTTAAAAAAAGATGCCCTAGAGGCAGGAGGAAATGCAAGATTATAAGGAGGGTGAGTGGTCAGTGTTGGTGAGGTAGATTTGGGAGTCATCCACATAGAGGAAGTAGTTGAAATCATATGAGCGAATTAAGCTCTCCAAGAGAATTAATGCAGAGGGAGAATAATATAGGGCCTAGAGCAGGACCTTGTGAGCCACCTACAATTCAAAGGTGAGGGGAGAATAAAAAGCCAGAAAAGACTAAGAAGAAATGGTCAGAGAGATGGGAAGGGAACCAAGCAACTGTGAGAGTCAAAACAAGACTAGGGAGAGTTTCTAGGTGGAGGAAGTTGAGAGGACAAGAAGAATTGGGGAGCATGATCTCAATGAATGGGAAAATTCCAGAATTCTAGGGATTGAGAAGAAAGTTGAGGGAGGGGAGGTGGAGGCAGGGGTGTATACAACCATTCAAGGGTTTTGGGCAAGAATGGAAACAGGCTGATAGTGCAATGGGGGCAAGAAATGGCTTTTTCATTATGGGGGAAGATGAGCTTGTTTAAAGGCAGAAATAAAGAGGGAAATGAGAGACGGGAGATAGATAAAAGAGGAAGTAAGAGAGTGGGAGCGAGGATCTTTCCAAGAAGTGTGAGGAGAAGAGTCAGTCAGTCAGTCAATCATTTTTATTGAGAGCTTACTGTGTGCAGAGCACTGTACTAAGCACTTGGGAGAGTACAATATTATAATAGACACATTCCCTGCCTACAATGAGTTTATAGTCTAGAGGCGTCCAAGAGTCCAAGGCATAGTGGAAGGATTAGATTTTAAGACCAGGTGAGAAACCTCTTTTGGGGAGACAGCTGGGGAGGAGAAGGAGGAGGAGGAGGATCTTGTGGATCTGGAAGTAGGAGATTGCTAAGGAGGTTAATGTGGCCCTTGAGCAAGTTCACCTCTGATAGTCTCTACCTTGAAAGCGAAATGATTCATGAGGTACCAGGGTTTAGAGACAAGGGGCTTGGGGGCCCTGGAGACTTCAGGAGGGAGTCGATGGAAAGGAATAGGGAATAGTGGTGGTATGTAGGTGAAAGGTGAGAAGAGGTAAAACATAAGAAGGTAAATTTTTAATGGGAGAGGTCAGGCTAGTTTTTAGATTTCTGCCAGAAATGCTGAACTGCATGAGCACAGAAGGGAACAAAGAAGATTGAGAGGTGATCCAGGGTTGGGAGTTGGCAGGGACACAGTCCTTGTCCCACACAGGGCTCACGGTCTCAATCCCCATTTTCCAGATGAGGTAACTGAGGCACAGAGAAGTGATGTGACTTTCCCAAGGCTAACCAGCAGACAAGTGACTGGGGCGATATTAGAACCTACGACCTTCTGGCCTGTGCTCTATCCACTATATCATGCTGCAAAGATTCATTCATTCATTCATTCATTCAGTCGTATTTATTGAACACTTACTGTGTACAGAGCATTGTTCTAAGCGCTTGGAAAGTACAATTCAGCAATAAAGAGAGACCTGGGGGGGCACTAGAATTCAGCAATTAGTACCTGTAGTGGGCAGTGGAGTTTGATAATGTGGATCTGGATTGACAGGAAACGAGACACTCACTGTACTTCATTCTCATCTCTCTCACTATTGCCCCCTTGCTCACACCCTCCCTTCTGCCTGGAACTCCCTTCCCCATCGGCAGATAGCTACTCTCCTCTTCAAAGCCCTCTGAAATCACCTCTCCTCCAGGAGGCCTTCCCTGATTAACCTCTCATCTCTCCGCCCCATTCTTCACTTGAGAACTTCGATATCATCTAAGCACTTGGTTACTTACCCCTGCCCAACTGCATTTGCGCATGTATGTGTGTGTGTATGTGTGCATATGTATATATCTGTGGTATTTGTTAAGTGCTGACTATGTACCAGGCACTGTTCTAAAACCTGGGATAGAGACAAGGTAATCAGGTGGGACACAGTCCATGTCCCCCATGGGGCTCGCAGTCTTAATCCCCATTTTACAGATGAGGTAACTGAGGCAAAGAGAAGCAAAGTGACTTGCCTAAGGTCACACAGTGGACACGCTGCAGAGTCAGGATTAGAACCCAGGTCCTTCTGACTGCACTAGGCCACGCTGCTTCTCTATTTTAAAACTTTATTCCTTCCCCCATCTGGGATTTATTTTTATGTCTCTCTCCCCTGCTGAATTGTAAGCTCCTTGAGGGCAGAGACTAACTCTATTGTACTCTCCCAAGCGCTCAGCACAGAGCAAGCACTTATCGATTGATTGACAGATTCATCTGCTTTGTGATGTTTTTGTTTTTGTGACGTCGCCCCTCCACCTTATTGAGTGGGCTCTGGGTAAATACTGGGGGGGCACTCCATTGTACCTACCCTAGTGCTTAGGGCAGTAGGTGCTCAATAAATAGGAGTGATTGGAGGGTGGCCAGACTGAACACGAGCGGGCGTGCAAGATCCTCCCGGGTCCCTCTGTGGGGAGAGTGGTTCCCATGCCTGTTACCCTATGGCCCATACCCGGGAGACCCACCAAAAATTTGAGAGCGCGAATAAATCATGGCCCGAAAGAAAGAGGCCTGGCACCTGTGGGCTGCTCGCATGATCCTTGCTCGTGAGGACGTGAATAGTAGTAGGAATTTGCCCCTAGGGTTACCCCTTTTATGCGGAAAAGCCCTGAGAGAATAAAGCGACACGGTGGGAAACAGTGAAATGACTCGCAGTTTCCATTATGTCAGCAGAGCCCGCGGGCAGCTCAGCTCATAAATACTTCCGTGCTCCGCGGTCTCTCTAAAAGAACCTCCAGCCATAATGAGATTCTGTCTAAACAATGTGTAAACAACACTCTGAAACTGATCCTGATGTTGAACAAGAGGCAGGGCTCTCGGCAAACATTATGCCGCGGTGATTAATAATGAAGGGGAAGGGTAATAAACCCAAAGTTAACACATTATATATTTATTTAACAAACTATTACTTCCCTGACTGCAGGGAGGAGTTCTGAGTAAACACGGTAAAGCTTCAGCCTCCAGCAGTGAGGCCTTTCCAGTTGGGTCAAGGATAGGAACCTGTACTGCGTTGGGGGGAATCATCCCATCAACTAATCAGTGGTAATTTATTGAGCGCTTACCATGTGCAGAGCACTGTACTAAGGGCTCCGGAGAGTACAACAGAGTTAGTAGACACGTTTCCTGCCCACGAGGAACTTACAGTCTAGAGGGGGAGACAGACATTAAATCAAATTATGGATACATCCATAAATGCTGTGGGGCTGATGGTGGGGTGAATATCAAGTGTTTAAACAGAACAGATACAAGTGCATAGGTGACACAGAAGAGAAAGGGAGCAGGGGAAAAGAGGGCTTAGTCGGGGAAAGGCCTCGCCGACGGGATGTTATTTTAGAAAGGCCTTGAAAGCGGGGAAAGTGGTGGTCTGTCGCATATGAAGGGGGGATGGAGTTCCAGGCCAGAGGAAGGAATAGGCGACAGGTCAGCCATGAGGGAGGAGAGATGGAAGTACAGTGAGTATGTTGGGGTTAGAGGAGCTTAGTATGCTGACTGGGTTGAAGTAGGAGATCAGTGAGGTTAGGAAGGAGGCGGTGTGCTGATTGAGTGCTTTAAAGTTGATGGTAAGGAGTTTCTGTTGGATGAGGAGGAGGATGGGCAACCACTGGAATTTCTTGAGGAGTAGAGAGATGGTGACTGAATTTTTCTTCTAGAAAAAAGTGATCCAGGGATCAATGTTGTCGGAGTGAAGCGTGAGGGTCTTCCTGCTCACCCAACCGATGCGCAGGGCCGACTCACGACGCAAAGAATTGCGATTCACGAGGGGGGGTCAGGGAGATTTTATTCCCAGCTTAAGTCTCTAGTGCAAGACTATGTGTCGAGCACTGTTCTAAGTGCTGGAGTAGAGACAAGTTAATCAGGTCGGACACAGCCCCTGTCCCACATGGGGCTTAGTTCTGTTTTGGAAGTTGCTTCAGAGCCCAGTGCCGTGGTCTCCCCTGCACAATTTAGGCTTTCTTCTCCCAGAACTGTGAGTATTTGGGGCCTAGAACCTTCTCTCAGTGAAGAGCCTTTGCATGCCCTTCTCCCTTAATGCCTGAAGTGCCCTTCATGGACGTTTCTCCCATCCACTCCCAGCAACCCGCACAAGGTCAAGGTTGCAACTCCAATCAACCTTCCTTCCCACAGACCAGGCCCATGAATGCCAGTTCATTCATTTATTCATTCATTCAATCACATTTATTGAGTGCTTACTGCGAGCAGAGCACTGTACTAAGCGCTTGGGAGAGAACAATACAACAATAAACAGACACATTCCCTGCACAAAATGAGCTTACAGTCTGGGGGGGGGTGGGGGGAGGGAAATGGTATTTGTTAAAGTGCTTACTATGTGCCAGGCACTGTTCTAAGCCCTGGGGTAGATACAAGGTGATCAGGTTGGACACAGTTCATGTCCCACATGGGTCTCACAGTCTTAATGATCATTTTACAAATGAGGTGACCAAGGCACAGAGAAGTGAAGTGTCTTGCCCAAGGTCACATAGCAGGCAAGTGGTGGAGCTGGGGTTAGAACCCAGGTCCTTCTGACTCCCAGGCCCATTCTCTATCCTCTAGGCCATGCTGCTTCTGTAGCTGGGGCCTTTCCCTCAGCTATGGCCTAGGAGACCTAGAGGTGCAGATGTCTCAGATTGGCACATAGAGGGAAAGGGGGACCCTGCAGCCCCACAGATAAGTCCACTAAACATAACAATAAACTGGTATTTGTTAAGAGTTTACTGTGTCAAGCATTGTGGTAAATACACTACAATGAGGCTAGACAAGAGTCGTTGATCCAATCAATCAGTCAATCATTTAAGTGCTTACTTCGTGCAGAGCACTGTATTAAGTGCTTGGGAGAATACAATATAACAATATTCCTTGTCCACGATGAGCTTACAGTCTAGAGTGGGAAACAGACATTAATATAAAGGGGAAGCAGTGTGGCTTACTGGAAAGAGCATGGGCTTGGGAGTCAGAGGTCATGAGTTCAAATCCTGGCTCAGCCAATTGTCAGCTGTGTGCCTTTGGGCAAGTCACTTAACTTCTCTGTGCCTCAGTTCTAACCTCATCTGTAAAATGGGGATTAAGACTGTGACCCCCATGTGGGACAACCTGATTACCTTGTATCTACCCCAGTGCTTAGAACAGTGCTCTGCACAAAGTAAGCGCTTAACGTCATCATTATTATTATAAATAAATGAATTATGGCTATGTATGTAAGTGCTGTGGGGCTGGGGTGGGGGGTGGATGAATAAAGGGAATAGGTCAGGGAGACGCAGAGGGAATGGAAGAGGAAAAGGGTTTAGCCAGGGAAGGCCTCTTGCAGAAGATGTGCCTTCAATAAGGCTTTGAAGGGGAGGAGAGTAATTGTCTTTCGGATATAGAGGGGGAGTATTCTAATAATAATAATGATGGCATTTGTTAAGCGCTTCCTATGTGCAAAGCCCTGTTCTAAGCACTAGGCCAGAGGCAGGACATGGATGAGAGGTCGGCAGTGAGATAGACGAGATTGAGGTACAGTGAGTAGGTTGGCATTAGATGAGCGAAGTGTGCAGGCTGAATTGTAGTAGGAGAGTAGAGGGGTGAGGTAGGAGGGGGCAAGGGGATTGAGGGCTTTAAAGCCAATGGTAAGGAGTTTCTGTTTGATGCGGCAGTGGGGCTGCAACCACTGGAAAATCTTGAGTAGGGAAACCTGGATTGAAAGTTTTTGGAGAAAAATGATCGGGACTCACAGTCTAAGGGTGAGAGAGAGAACAGGTAGGCATAGAGAAATGAAGTGACTTGCCCAAGGTCACACAGTGGTCAAGTGGCAGATCTAGGAATAGAATCCAGGTCTCCTGACTCCCAATCCTGTGCTCTTTCCACACTGCCTCCCTCCCAGCACAGAGAGGGAAATAATAATAATCTGCAGCACTGCTCTCTTCTTGTCTCTGCCACCTTCAGGGTCCGGGGAAGGGGGGAGTGTGTGTTTGCACAAACTCGGACAAGGAGCCAGAGCTGGCAGGCTCATCTGACCTCAAGCCTTCCTTACTCCAGTTCCTTCCTTGGGGCAAATGTGTTTGTCCCCTGCTCTGCTCTTCTGTGGGATCAGAAGTTGTTTAAGCAATTGCTCTCTCATTTTATTACCAGGTTTTCTTTCAGGCATCTCCAGTTTGCCATTCTCTTCTGCCACAGCTTTTCTCCACTTTCCCTTGAAACTTCCTTAGGACAATGGCAGCTTTTGTTGCAAGCTGGGAAAAGAAAGAGGTTGTGGAACGGTGGGGGGAGGGGAAGGTCTGCTGCAAGGGCTCTGAGGATGGTGTTTGGCTCTGAGCAGTCTGTGGAAAACCCGAATTCAGAAGAAACAACATTAAGGGAGGCAATTTGAGTGCTTCAGGCCTTTTCTCCCAGAAGCCCCAGGGAAGAGGGATGGACAATGTCTTCTAAGATGAAGCCTGAGGATTTGGCTAGGCTAAGACTGCGGAGTCTCCTCCATTCCTCATTCTCTGAAAGGAAATGACCACGGTTGCAGCTAAAACCCCGGGGAGGGGAAGTCAGCATTTTTCTCACCTGGTGCTTGCAGAACTGCACTTTGCTTCCTCTGCTTCTGTGGATCATTGTTCCTCAGCCCTTCTTTCCACCTCTGGTTGATTCTATGGTTCCCGTTCAGGGAAACGGTTCATCAGTGCTGCAGGAACTGCAAAGGAGGCTCTCTCAAGTCTCTCCCTGCCTTCCAGGGGCACTCCCAAGGTGCCCATTCTGTGGGCCTCTGTGCAGCCTGGGGGATCTCCAGAGGGGATGTTTCTGCAGAAAGTGAAGTCTGGGCCCCATCTCTGAGGAATCTCTGTGGAGTCTACTGGGCCACTCTGGCCTGATTTCTGCCAGGGTTCTTCCACACTCCAAGGTGCTGAGATACTTCAGACCTGAGGCATAGTACTACTGAAACAGCCCCTATAAACTGGGACACCATTGTTTATGTAAGACAGAAATACTAGTACACTTTATGGGCATGACCCACTCCCCATTTTAAAGAAATAGTCTTTAGAGAGAGATCTGAGATGAGGTCTGATTTTAGATTTATATCCAAGTCCAGTAAGAGGCTCTTATCAACAGCAAACATTGCCAGCAGATGAATTATTGAAACATTTATGGAACCAGGCGAGGCAATCATGCTGATCTATCTAATCTATGGGTGCTGAGGCCAGTGAATACAGCAAGCTTTCACCTACTGAATTTGGGATTAAACTCCCAGAATTGTTTTGAGAATTTGAGAATAAACCCAAAACCAAAGCCTTGCTCCCAGGCCAATTGAACGGATGAGGTCATTAGCAGTGGGCACCCCTGGCACTGCCACATTCCAGTAGCCTCACTTCTCCTCAAGTGCCCGGCTGGTGCAGGGAGGAGGCTGCTTTCAGAAATGCCGCAGTCACCGCTTCTCCCTCCCCAGCTCACAATTGCGGCCTAGTTTTTTTTATTGTTCCTCAGAGAGGTTGCAATTGAGAAAGATTTCCTGCAGGTGGGAGTCCTGAGCAGAATCAGATTGCCAATCCGTCCCCTCCCTAGGTAGGATGCAACAAGAGAAGAGGTCCGAAAAAGAAACCATTATGTAGTTTGGGTTTGGCGCTTGGAGGGAGCATTAATTCATGTTCCTTGTGGATTTTTTTAGAGAAAAATAAGTCAGGTTCTAGCCATATAAACAGGTCAAGTGTTTCCAGGATTTTTTACACACAGAATTTTGTCTCTGGTCAGGTCCTGTAAAAATAATAATAATGGTATTTGTTGAGCGCTTACTATGTGCCAGGCACTGTTATTAAGTGCTGGGATGGATGCAAGCAAGTCGGGTTGGACACAGTCCCTCTCCCGCATAGGGCTCACAGTCTTAATCCCCATTTTACAGATGAGGTAACTGAGGCCCAGAGCAGTGAAGTGACTTGCCCAAGGCCAAATAGCAGACAAGTGGCAGGGCCGGGATTAGAACCCACAACCTTCTGACTCCCAGGCCCGTGCTCTATCCACTACACCACGCTGCTTCTGAATAATAGCTAGGCCTTGATTCATGTCCACTCCTCCTTGCTCCTCTTCCCCAACTTTGAGTCTTGTCTGTCTGTCTGTCTGATGCTCTCTTCAGACCAGGAACTCCTTGACTGGTGGCTGAACCTGATTTTCTGCAGTATCCAGTGTCAAGCCGAAGGTTGGTGTCAAATCATGAAATGTGTTAATGATGCAGATGATGATAAGACCAAGGGAGAAAGCTGGGGTTAGTTGAAATCGATCAGACTGTGAAGTAAAACTCTGATTTCCTGCCTGTTGTGGGCAGGGATTGTGCAGGGATTGTCTGTCTTTATTGCTGAATTGTACTTTCCAAAATCTTAGTACAGTGCTCTGAACACAGTAAGTGCTCAATAAGTACAATTGAATGAATGAATTTCCCCTGTGGGGAGCGGATAGGACATATCCATGTCAGCAGAACATTTATGTGATTAAAATGGTCTACAGATACCCGCTTTCCTGGCACTCTAATTCCTAATGCCACTATGATAGTCTCAAAACTCCCTTTCCATTCGCAAAAAAATTCAATCAACATATTTGAGTGCTTACTGTGTGCAGAGCACTCTACTAAGTGCTTGGGAGAGTACAGTATAACAGTCGGTAGCCATGTTCCGTGCCCACAGCGAAGTTACAGTCTAGAGGGAGAGATAGACATTAATATAAATAAATTACAAATATGTACACAAGTGCTGTAAGGCTGATGGTGGGGTGAATAAAGGGTGCAAATCCAAGTGCAAGGGCAGTGCAGAAGGGAGTGGAGAAGGAGGAAATGAGGGCTTAGGGAAGGCTTCTTGGAGGAGATGTACTTTTAATAAGGTTTTGAAGGTGGGGAGAGTGATCATATATAGGATATGAAGAGGGAGGGCATTCCAGGACAGAGGCAGGATGTGGATGAGAGGTCGACGATGAGATAGATGAGATCAAGGTACAGTGAGTAGGTTGGCATTAGAGGCGTGAAGTTTGTGGGCTGGGTTGTAGTAGGAAAGCAGCAAAGTTAGGTGGTTGGGGGGCAAGGTGATTGAGTGCTTTAAAGCCAACGGTAAGGAGTTTCTGTTTGATGTGGAGATGGATGGGCAACCACTGGAGGTTCTTGAGGAGTGGGGGAACATGGAGTGAATGGTTTTGTAAAAAAAAAAAACAAAAAACAAATGATCCAGGCAGCAGAGTGAAGTATGGACTGGAATGGGGAGAGAAAGGAGGTAGGGAGGTCAGCAAGGAGGCTGATGCAGTAATTAAGGCAGGATAGGTTAAGTGCGAGGTCTTCCCAGACTGAGCCCCTTCCTTCCTCTCCCCCTCGTCCCCCTCTCCATCCCCCCCATCTTACCTCCTTCCCTTCCCCACAGCACCTGTATATATGTATATATGTTTGTACATATTTATTACTCTATTTATTTATTTATTTATTTTACTTGTACATATCTATTCTATTTATTTTATTTTGTTAGTATGTTTGGTTTTGTTCTCTGTCTCCCCCTTTTAGACTGTGAGCCCACTGTTGGGTAGGGACTGTCTCTATTTGTTGCCAACTTGTACTTCCCAAGCGCTTAGTACAGTGCTCTGCACACAGTAAGCGCTCAATAAATACGATTGATGATGATGATGATGATTAATGTGATAGCAGTTGGATGGAGAAGAAAGGGTGGATTTTAACGACGTTGTGAGGGTTGTACTGACAGGATTTGGTGACATATTGAATATGTGAGTTGAATGAGAGAGATGAGTTGAAAATAACACCCAGGTTACGGGCAGGGAGGATGGTGTGCTTTCTACAGTGATGGAAAAGTCGGGGGAGGATAGGGTTTGGGTGGGAAGATGAGGAGTTCTGTTTCGAAAATGTTAAATTTGAGGTGTAGATGGGACATCCGAGTAGAGATGTCCTTAAGGCTAGAGGGAATGCAAGACTGTAGAAAAGGAGAGAAATCAGGGTTGGAGATGTAGATTTGGGAATCATCTGTGTAGAGATGGTAGTTGAAGCAATGGGAACAAATGAGTTCTCCAAGGGAGTGGGTGTAGATGGAGAATAGAAGGGCATCCAGAATTGAGACGTGAGGGACTCCCACAGTTAGGGGGTGGGAGGCAGAGGAGGAGCCTGTGAAAGAGGCTGAGAAGGAGCAGCCAGAGAGATGAGGAGAACCAGGAGAGGACAGTGTCAGAGAAGCCAAGGTTGGATAATGTTTCCAAGAGAAGGGGGTATTCGACTGTGACAAAAGCAGCTGAGAGGCCGAGGAGGATTAGGCTGGAGCAGAGGCCGTTGGATTTGGCAAGAAGGAGATCAATGGGGACCTTTGAGAGGGTGGTTTCTGTGGAGTGAAAGGGACAGAAGCCAGATTGGAGAGGGTCAAGGAGAGAATTGGAGGAGCGGAAGTGGAGACAGTGGGTGTAGGCAACTTGCTCAAGGAGTTTGGAGAGGAATGGTAGAAGGAAGATGGGGTAATTACTGAAGGGAGCCATGAGGTCAAGGGAGAGTTTGTTTTAGGATAAGGGAGACACACATTTTTGAAAGCATTGGGGGAGAAGCCATTGCAGAGTGAACAGTTGAAGACGGTGGTCAGGGAGGGAAAACACTTTCAAAAGGGGTGATGGGATGGGGTCGGAGGTGGACATGGAAGGGGTTTTAAGAGGAGGCAGGGGGTCTCCTCTTGGGATACTGCTGGGAAGGATGGGAGAGTTGAAGAAGGGGCAGGAGGAGGGAGGGACTGAAGAGGAGCAGGGGAGATTTTAGGGAGATCACACCTGATGGTTTCAATTTTTTCAATAAAGTGTGTGGCCCAACACAAGAGAGGGGGGAGAAGAGGGGACAGGGGCTTGAGGGGTTTGAGGAGGGAGTTAAACATCTGAAACAATTGGCAAGGGCAATGGGCATGGGAGTCGATAATAATGGAGAAATGATGTTGCCTGACATAGGAGAGGGCAGAGCTAAAGCAGGCAAGGAAGAACTTGAAGTAGAGGAGGCCAACCTGTTGTCTGGATTTCCACCAGCAGCACTCTGTGGTATGTGCACAAGAGTGAAGGAAGCAGACCGTGGAGGTGATGCAGGGCTGTGGGTTAGTGCTACGAGATCGGCAAAGGGATAGGGGAGTGACAGAGTTGAGTTCGGTAGAGAGGGTGGTGATGAGGGCATCAATTTGGTCATCAAGGGAAAGTAGTTTGGGTATGAAGATTAAATGGGGTATGATGACTTGAGAAAATTGGATGAGGTCAAAAGATCTGAGGTCCCTGTGAGAGAACAGGACAGATTTGTGTGAAGGGGGTGTGTGGGAGAAAAGACAGGTGAGGAGATTGTGGTCAGAAGGATTTCAGAGTTGTTGAAGGTAGAGATTGTTCAGTGAATCAGTTTTCGAGTTAGGGCCAAGTGGATTTGGTTTCCTGCATTATCTGATTCATGTTCCACTTTGATTTCCCAGTGGATGCCCGGCCTATGATAGGAATTTGGACAAGAGAGGGATTAGGGATCAGAAGTTAAGGGCCAGGAGGGGTAGAATCACCTTTAGCCAGTCATGGAAGAGAAAGGGGCATTCTTTGATAAAGGGGTCATGCCCCAATCAGCAGTGTGGCCTAGTGAAAAGAGCACTGAATTGGGAGTTAGACTATCTGAGTTTTTGTTTCAGCTCTGCTCTGGGTTCTTGGGAAAATCATGTAGCCTGGGAATGCCTCAGTTTCTCCTTCTGCAAAATAGGGAGATCATAGCCCTGAAACTCCTTGTGCCACCTAAGAAGGAAGGTTCTATCAACCAATCAACCCTATGTGTTTTTTGAGCTGTTAGTACAAAACACTGTACTAAGGGAGTGGTGGCATACGCAGAAGCAAGATGCATGACTGTGAGCTCATTGTGGGCAGGGAATGTGACTGATGTTGTACTCTCCTGAATGTTTAATACAGTGCTTTGCACACAGTAAGCACTCAATAAATATGATTGAATGAATGAATGTTCCCTGTTCTCTAGGAGCTTACAATCTAATAGGGAGTAAGCAGATAAAAATGATTTACAAATAATGGGAACAGGAAGGGGAGCAAGGCTTTAATTGGCATATACAAGGTTTTTTATGGTATTTGTTAATCAATAAATGGTATATATTGAGTGTTCACTATGTGTCAGGTACTGTACTAAGCACTGGGGTAGATACAAGCTAATCAGGTTGAACACAATCCATGTCCCACATGGAGCTCACAATCTTAATTCCCATTTTACAGATGAGGGAACTGAGGCACAAAGAACTGAAGTGACTTGCCTAAGATCATACAGCAGACAAGCAGCAGAGCCAGAGGATTAGAACACGGTTCCATCTGACTCCCAGGCCCTTGCTCTATCCACTAGACCACACTGATTCTGTTGGCCACACATGCAGTTGGTAACACCCACCCATCACCAGCCTAGGGGTTGCAGCATGCCGGGACTTGGCTACCTGAATTTGCAGCTAGCTCGGAGTGAGGAAGAAGATGCTGCAGTAGAAACTAGCTGTTGACTTGGAGCCAGGCTAGATCTGGCCTGCCTCTGTTCTATATAAAACCAACATCCTATTATTGAATTGACAGTGCAACTCCAGAGCAATCCTCCCCATTCCTGGGCATTCTCCTTGAACTATAGATTCAGTGAATGAATCTGGTTTCATATTCCGACAGGTGTATGCGTCTCACCCCAATCCACCATGGGAAAGTAACTATCCATATCTCTCACTCTGCCCATGATCCCAATAAACATGTAGCCTGAGGCCATTCCCAAGTGCACTCCTCGCCCCACCCCCGACTGTTGTTTTGACCAATATTTTATAAACCCATGGGCTTTGAAAACTAAATAAAGGTATGTTGGCAGGAGCCATATTTCGTGAGGCAGCCAAATTTCCTTTAGAGGAGATTTACCCTGAAGTGGCTCATCTCTGACTCTGTGCTGGCTTTCATATCTCCAATCTCCCATCCCTGAATTTAGGAGAGTTCCAGGTAATCCAGCCTTGCAGAGGAAGATACAAGCCCAGCTCCCCTCCTTCCCAGCCCATCACCCAATTTGGAGCCCCGTGTGATACCCATGAAATGTTCCTCTACGCAGTGTGAGTTGAAATGCTGCTGTTTTGGCTTGGGGGATTTAGTGGGTTAGATCTCCCCAACATGGGAGCTCCTTGGCTGTTTAGGAAGACCCTTTAGGAGGCTGCAGTCTTAGGTTTAAGCCACCAGGAAGCAACATAAAAAGCAGCATGGCCTAGTGGAAAGAACCTGGGTTCTTTTCCCAGATCTGCCATTTGTCTGCAGTGTGACCTTGGACAAGTCACTTCACTTCTCTGTGCCTCAGTTACTTCATCTGAAAAATGGGGATTAATGACTGGGAGTCCTGTGTGGGATAGGGACTGTGTCCAACCTAATAATCTTGAATCTACCCTGGTGCTTAATACAGTGCCTGGCACATAGTAAGCACTTAACAGATACCATTTATAAAATAAAGAAATAATTTTTTTTAAAAAAAGGAAGGAGTGTGCCATGCTTAGAAGCAGTGAATTTCAAAATGGGGCCTCAGAATGGGAATGCAGGCTCCACATGCTTTGGCGAAGATGCCCAAGCCAGTGGAGCATTCTTCATTCAGTCTATGGAATTGGTTACTAATGTTTAGCCTGAAAGGTAAAAAAGAGGGATTTTAAGGCTTGCGTTGAATTGAAGGTTGTCATATGGGAAACTGGCCAGGTATTCACAGTGACAGCACAATGGGACAAATGGGGCAGATCAGGTTATTCTTACCAAGGTTGTTTTTGAGGAGGACTAATCTGGGTATTTTTTAATGGTATTTTCTAAGTGCTTGCTATGTTCCAGGCACTGGATTAGATACAAGATAATAATGAGGAATGGGGAGATGTGTGTAGAATGATTTTTTTTAGAAAAATAATATGGGCAACAGAGTGAAGAAAGGACCGGAGTGGGAGAGCTTGGAAGCAGGGAGGCTTAAGAAGAGGCTGATGTAGTTGAGATGGAATACGACAAATGCTTGGACCAGTATTTTCACAATTTGGATGGAATAGAAGGGCTGGATTTTGGAGATGTCATGAAGATGGCACCGGCAACATTTGGTGACCGAATACGGGGATTGAAAGAGAGAAATGAATCAAGGATAGTGCCAGAGTTGCGGGCTTGTGAGAAAGGGAAGGTGGAGGTGTTGTCAAAGTCATGGGGAGGAGAGAGTTTGGGAGGGAAGATGAGGAGTTCTCTTTTGGACATGCCCCCATCCTTCCTAGAGAGTTGCTGCTGCACTGAAGAAGAAGGGGATGAGGGAGATCTGTGACTTGGTCCCTAGGCTATCTGATGGGTTGCTGAGATGGATATGGAGTCAGTGGTTCCGACGGCAGCAGCTGCAACAATGGCAGTGGCAGATTCTAGTCTGTAAGCTTGTAGTGGTCAGGCAATGTGTCTGTTCTATGGTACACTCCCAAACGCTTATTATAGTGCCCTGCATGCAGTAAGCACTCAATAAATATGAATGACTGATAGACTATCAGTAGAGTTAGGGGACAGATTTAATGATGAAGTTTCTGGCCTTTAACAATTCTCTCCTCCATTTACTGTGCTGGATTGATGGGCCCCAAACAGGGCTAGTTGCCCAGGACTCCTCATTCCCCAAGAGACAGTTCTGCTCCTCACTCTGGAGCCTTTTTTCACAAATGGAGGGAGAATCCAAGCCATAACTCCAGAGACCCTGGAAGAGAATCCATCTGTGCCTTGTTTTCACAGCATCTCTGCCCACCACGTTCTCAAGAGTCCCAGGAGAAGTTGCCAGCTTTTCATTTTCATTGTTATGGGGAAGCAGCATGGGTCTGCAAGTCAGAGAACATAGGTTCTAATCCTGGCTCCACTACTGGCCAGCTGTGTAATCTTGGGCAAGTTATCCAATGCTTGGAACAGTGCTTGGAACATGTTAAGCACTTAACAAATACTGTCATTATCATTTAACTTCCTTGTGCTTCGGTCACCTCATCTGTAAAATGGGGATAAGATACCTGTTCTCTCTCCCTCTTAGACTGTGAGCCCCAAGTAAGATTATCTTGTATCTATCTTGGCACTTATTACAGTGCTTGGTGCAGGAAGCAGCATAGCATAGGGAATAGAGCACGGGCCTGGGAATCAGAAGGTCATGGGTTCTAATCCCGACTCTGACACTTGACTGCTGTGTAACCCTGGGCAAGCCACTTCACTTCTCTATGCCTCAGTCACTTCAGCTGTAAAATGGGGATTGAGACTGTGAGCCCCACATGGGACAGGGACTGTGTCTAACTTGATCTGGTTGTATCCATCCCAGTGGATACAGTGCTTGGCACATCGTAAGTGCTTAACAAATGCCATTATTATTATGATCAAATAGCATTATAATTATTTTGCTGTGTTCCCTCCAGAGCTTTTCAAACCTTCTTTCTTTTCTTTGAGACAGGTAGCAGGGGCTTATTTTTGTCAAATTCACATCAGCCCGGTCAGTCCCGGGACCGAGAATCAGCATGGCCTAGTGGATATAGCCCGGGGCCGGGAATCAGAAGTACCTGGGTTCTAATCCTGACTTCACCACTTGTCTGCTGTGTAGCCTTGGGCAAGTCATTTAACTTCTCTGTGCCTCAGTTCCCTCATCTGTAAAATGGGGATTAAGACCGTGAACCCTATGAGGGACAGGGACTGTGTCCAACCCCCGATTATCTCATATCGATCCCAGTGCTTAGAATGGTACCTGGCACATAGTAAGGGCTTAACAAATGCCATTGTTATTATTAGAAACACCCAGGAAATTTTGATTGAATACTTTTCAGAGACGGGAGGCAGAAGAATTCAGCAGGATGGGAGCATGGATGAGCGAGGAGGGGACAGACATGATCTCATCTGAGCCTTTTAAAGGTGGCCACTACTTGGCTTTGTCTCTTTCCCTCTCCCGGGGCCCCTGCAGAGCAGCCACATCCTTTGGGAATAAGCCTGCCTTGACTCATGTAAGGCTGGTGGGCAGATGCCACCTCCAGTATTTGCCGAGCAATTGCAACTCCCACCGGCTTCCAACCTGCCGCTTCCTCTGACTCGGAGTAGTGCTGGGAACCGACAAGGCGATGAACGCACGGATCTGGATCTTGGCTTCCATAAAATGCCACCAGAGGGAAACCTCTTACAGGCCCACTGGGAAATGCTGACTACAAGGGAAAAATCACATTCTGAAAAAGCAAAAGCCCCACTCCTCCCCTCCATCCCACCCCCAAGGATAATAACTCACTGCCCTTAACCCTTCTCACCGTGGGCAGCTGCATGTACAATGGAGAAAACAGCTGGTCTGTCTTTACACATTATATATAGGAACTGCTCCTTTCAAGCAGAAGCTTCATAAGGGTTTTGAGACAAGGAGTTAAAAGCCAAAATGGTGCCAGGTGCTGCAAGCAACAAACATGACAGCGTGCAAGCACATGCACACACACACACACACACACACAGAGTCATAGATGAATTTCACCACCAAGTGCCATTTCCCTCGAGCACAAAGGACAGCTTCAAATACAATCTAGGCCGTAGCCAAGAGGGCATCACAGTCATCAACTTTGGAGATAAGAAACGGACTAGTATTATAATGATGATGATGATGGTATTTGTGGAGCGCTTACTATGTGTCAAGCACTGTTCTAAGTGCTGGGGTAGATGCAAGGTAATCAAGTTGTCCCATGTGGGGCTCAGAGTCTTCATTCCCATTTTACAGATGAAATGAGATAAAAGACTGTAAGCTCGCTGTGGGCAGGGACTATGTCAGTTTATTGTTATACTGTACTCTCCCAAGTGCTTAGTACAGTGCTCTGCACAGTTAGTGCTCAATAAATACAACCGACTGACTGACATGGGGTTCCTGTTTCTACCATGGAGGGTAGGGGAGTACAAGATGGAAGATTACTTTTTACCACTTAGCTTTTTGACATACATCAGATGAGCTCAGAGTCAGCCCTGATTCTAGCTCACCAATTCAACGGGGTGTGGTTGCTGGAGGTATGGTGTCTTGAGAGTCTACGGGAGCTATCGACATCGGCCTTGTGACCCCCTAGCATATAGAGTTGCATTGACACCCGAAGCCTTGCCTTGTCCGTAACATTTTTGTCCAAGCCCTTACGGCAGACTTGATAAAGCTCTAGATACCTCCCTCACAGCCCCTCCCCTCCATTCTCTGCCAAGATGGTCCAGGGTTTAAAGCTTGCTGGGCTCCATGCCAGCTGAGAACTACCAGCCTCTATGGCAACTGCCACATTTGCACTTTTCATTTACAAATCAGTAACTAAGTTCCCATTAAATATTCTTAACCAGCCTGTTCAACATATGTTTGCTTGGAATCCACACATAGAAGTAGAAGCAAATTAGATCAGTAGCTAAATTTTACTTCCTAAAAGCTGTAGATATTTGACAAACATAAAAGATTTGGCAAGCAAAGACATTTAGGACAGATACAGGGGAGGGGGAGGCATTCTGCTTTCCCCAGTGTCTGTCTGTCTGTCTGTCTGTCTGACTTTTATTGAAGAAATCCTAAACTTTAAAAACCCAGGCTTGGTGAACTGTGAAAACTGTAGGCACCTGGAAGATTCTCCATCTGTTCAGGAAAGAGTCAGGGAGCAAGATGGACAGGTGTGGAACTGCGGAGTCAAACTTTGGTTTAATAAGTGTACTCCTTTGTCTGTGGCTATTCTTCCCTGGCAGGGGTACTGTTGATTTTTCAGAGACCACGCGACTGCTCCTTTGCCTCTAGGCTCCATATCAAAAGTCAGGCATCAACTAGAAATCACTACTGGGGGAGATGAAATCCTGTCAGGGCTTCATTTAAAAAGACCAACTAGCACATGCACGCACATATGTCCCCAGACTCCCACTGATAACAAACATCTGAAAGGAATGCTCTCTCTCTCTCTGTCTTTATCTTAGTTACTGCGACTTCAGGTTGAAATGCTCACGTTGTCTAGCCTTGCAGATAACAAGCCTGGAGGTCTTAAGCAAGTAGCCGTGTATGGTAGCCTAGCACGTGAAAATGGTGATTCTGACAAGTCGCTTAACTTCTTGGTGCCTCAGTTTCCTCATCTGTAAAATGGGAATTCAATACCTGTTCTCCCTCCCACTTAGGCTGTGAGCCCCTTGCAGGACTGTGTCCTATTTGGCTTAAACTGTACCTCTTCCAGTGCTTAGTACACTGCCTGGCATGGAGTTAACCCTTAACAAATACCACAGTGATTATTATTGCTGTTATTATTATTGGGAAAGCTATCCAAGTGTCCTTTTACCTCCCAATCTTTGCAAAGTTTGTATCCTGCAGGAATTTTAGTCCCAAATGCTTCAGCTCCTTTCAATAGCAAGTTCCCCCTGCACTGGGCCTCCATTGGAAGTGTGTCAGCCTTTGGGATTCTGAACTCTAAAATAGCTCCCTCTTCCGCCAGCAGCTGCATGAAGACAGTGCCATGACATAGGTAACCTTTTACTGGTGTCTTTAGTTGCTCTCATTTTGTTCTCCATTTCCATATTTCACAGGCCTTATACAAGTGGTTGGAGAACAAAGAGGTGAAAGTGGTGACATTGTACCCAGTCCCTGCTTATTTAAAGCCTCCGCCCAGAAATCAATTAATGGTATTGATTAAGCCCCTTCTGAGAGCTAAATATTATTCTAAGCATTTGGAAGAGTACCATAGAAGTAGAATGCATGTTCTCTGCCTTCAAGGAGCTAATGATCTATTTACAAATAGTGGGAGCAGGAGGAACAACAAGGATATATCAGGAAATAGTGCATGGAACAAGAGGAAATAGCTGAAAAAATTAATTGAAAGGAATGAATTATATTAACATATAATTGTATTCTATTAATTATATTCTATATACATAATATTAATAATAATGCTGATATTATTTGTTAAGTGCATACTATGTGCCAAGCACTGTTCTAAGCATTGAGTAATCAGGTTGTCCCACGTGGGGCTCACAGTCTTAATCCCCATTTTACAGATGAGGTAACTGAGGCACAGAGAGGTTAGGTGGCTTGCCCAAGGTCACATAGCAGACAAATGGTGGATCCGGGATTAGAACCCATGACCTCTGACTCCCAAGCCCATGCTCTTTCCACTAAGCCAGGCTGATTCTCATGTATAGTATACATATATGTGTGAATAGACATGTATATGAATAAGTAAAATACATGTATACATTGATGCTGAGGGCAGAAAAAACGTGTAAGTGCTAAGAATGAGTATTGGCTTGTGGCAACTGGGGTGTTGTGAATTAACTGAGGAAGGCTTCCTGGAGGAGGTAGGATTTTTAGGATGACTTTGAAAACAGAAAGCTCTGGATTTGCTACAGGGAAAGAGAAATGTAATAAAAAGCATGGCCTAGCAGTGAGAGCATGGGCCTGGGAGCTTCTTCTGAGTTCTAATCCCAGCTCTGCCAATTGTTTGCTGTGTGACCTTATGCAAGTCCCTTAGCCTCTCTCTGCCTCACTTTCCTCCACCGTAAAATGGAGGTACCTGTTCTCCCTCCTACTTAGACCATGAGCCCCTTATGGGATGGGGACTGTGTCCAACCAAATTAACTTGTACCTATCCCAGCACTTAGAGCAGTGCTTGACACATAGCAAGTGCTTAACAAATACCAAAAAAAAGTCAGAGCTGTGTGTGTTTGTACGAGCACATAAAACATGTCTTGGAGTGCCTCTGTGTGTAACCCTATGTGTTTGTGTGCATGAGTATATGCTTGTTCTTTCACTTATCCCTCTACTCATCTCTCCTAAACCCCTGCTACTTCTAATTGTAGCTAATTCTCTCTCCTGCTCTCATTCTTTGTAAATAATTTGTCTGCCCATCATCTCTTGTAATTGTAAACTCCTTTGGTCGAGGACTGGGTCTTTCACTTCTCCTGTACTCTCCCAAAGACTTAGTGCAGTGCTTTGCACCCGGTAGATGCGCAATAAAAATATTGATGATGGTGAGATATAGAAGGAACGTTCAGTCCACGTTTCCTCACTCCTCAAGAACCTCCAGTGGTTGCCCATCCACCTACGCATCAAACAGAAACTCCTTACCATCAACTTTAAAGCAGTCAATCACCTTGCTCTCCCCTATTTTACCTCACTACTCTCCTACTACAACTCAGCCCACATACTTTGCTCCTCTAATGCCAACCTATTCACTATAAGCTGATCTTGTCTATCTCTCTACCGACCTCTCGCCCATATCCTTCTTCTGGCCTGGAACGCCCTCCCTCCTCATATCCAACAGACAATTACTCTCGCTACCTTCAAAGTCTTATTGAAGGCTCATCTCCTCTGAGAGGCCTTCCCTGACTAAGCCCTCATGCTGTCTTCTCCCACTCACTTCTGCGTCACCCTTGCACTTGGATTTGCTCCCTTTGTTCACCCCTCCTTCAGTCCCACAGCATGTATGTACATATCCATAATTTATTTATATTAATGTGTGTCTCCCCCTCTAGACTGTAAGCTCATTGTGGGCAGGGAACGTGTCTATCACCTCTGTGGTATTGTTAAATTGTACTCTCCCAAGTGCAAGGTCAGTGCTCTGCACACAGTAAGCATTCAATAATTATGATCAGAGAAGCAGCATGGCTCAGTGGAAAGAGCACGAGCTTTGGAGTCAGAGGTCATGGGTTTGAATCCCGACTCTGCCAATTGTCAGCTGTGTGACTTTGGGTGAGTCACTTAACTTCTCTGTGCCTCAGTTCCCTCATCTGTAAAATGGGGATGAAGACTGTGAGCCCCCAGGGGGTCAACCTGATCACCTTGTAACCTCCCCAGCACTTAGAACAGTGTGTTGCACATAGTAAGCACTTAAATACCATCACTATTATTATTATGATGATGATGATTGATTGATGGACTGAAGGAGGGATTTCCTGCTAGTGTCTGGGTGAGAGAGGAGTTGTGAGATGCTGGACTAGGTAACCAAAGGGATATGTGGAAACTTCCCCAAGTCTTTAAGAACATGAGATTCCCAATAGCTTGGAATGGTGTGGTTAAGGTTCCTTTGCTGTGATTCAGTTCTGCTGCTCCTGTCATACCCCATGTGCAGAGCCATATGCGTACTTGAATGGGCCACAGAGGGGCCCACTCTCCCTCTCTTCCTGAGATCCTGGGACAATAGAGAAGCAGCATGGTATGATAATAATAATAATAATGATCATGGTATTTGTTAAGCGCTTACAGTGTGCTGAGCACTGGATAGACCACAGGCCTGGGAGTCAGGAGGTCATGGGATCTAATCCCATCTTCACCACTTGACTGCTGTGTGTCCTTGGGCAAGTTACTTCACTTCTCTGGGCCTCACTTACCTCATCTGTAAGATGGGGATTGAGACTGTGAGCCCCACATGGGACAGGGACTGTGTCCAAACCAATTTGCTTGTACCCACCCCAGTGCTTAGTACAGTGCCTGACACATAGTAAGTGCTTAACAAGTGACATTGTTATTATTATCATTATTATTAATGATAATGGTATGACTACACCTGGTATGGGGTCACATGGGGCTCACTCACAGGTATGACCTGTGGTATGACCACACCTGTGGTTTGCAGGGTGTGGCACTGCTGGCCTTTTTCTGCCTGCTGCTTGCCTGGCTGGCCAGTTATTGCTTCCTGCCCAGCTCCCCCCTCCTCTGCCCCCATTTCTAAGGTGAGCTGGACACACGAACCCATAGCGGGGCATTGGCACCTCCTCCTCCACCTTTTCTGACACTTACTCCTCCTCCTCTTCACCCTCCCATTTATTTCCCTCCTTCTTCCCCTTCCTCCCCTCATCCTTCTCTTCATTCTCCATGAACTCGATTCCTTCTTCACCAACTTCTCCCGTCTCATCCACTTCCATCCTCCTCTGCTTCCTCCCCGACTTTTGTCTTTTCTTCTCCCCCACCCCTTTTTTTCCTGTTTTGACCTCAGAGGTGCCGCTTGACTTCTATAAAAATACACAGATAATCCGTGTCTGTGAAATGGGGATGAAATTCCTGGGTGGGTTTGGGCCGGTCGGGGTTCTAGGCTGAAAATTTTGCCTGTGGGCCTCTTTGGTGCTCCACTGACTGAATGACATTCAGGTTCAGAGAAATCTAATCTCCCAGCCTGGGACTGGCATGCTCTGGGCTGCATCTGCTTTGATTTCCTTGTTTCCCGTTTCTACCTTAGGAGAACATAACAAGGTCGGGTTTTGGCTGGGGACCCCATCCTGTGAGGCTGGTGGTGAGCACAGCTGGACTAATTGCTTATTAAACGAGATTCTATGGTGGCATATTTGCGTGATTTGTTAGTTAGCCTTTCTTTCTTAATTTGGCATGCTAGCCCACATCTTTCCTTCTGCGGCTCCTTTCTCTGATCTCATTAATAAACTAACAAAGGTCAAAGGCACCACGTGCTTCAATAATTAAGCACATTTTCCTGGAGAGTTTGCTGCTCTTTTTAAATGTTAAATTAAGCAGCGCTTTCCATTTGCAATGAACTTAGTCTTTTTCCTCCCCCCACTGTTCTTGTTTGATTAAGTGCAAATTGCTGAAGGTTCCTCGCGTGTCAGCCACATGAAATGATTTCTAAATCAAGTACCAATATCTACATGGGCATTGTCTTCTGTGGTTCTCTGTCTGGGGCATAGCCAAGTGGCTGACCTTTGTGCTGTCCTGCAGAGGTGGACAAAGAGCAGAGAATCAGACAGACAGTGGACCTTGGTAAGTCACGCTGCCATTCCTGTGCCATTATGCAGGGCAGCACTACAGCACTGCAGAGAAGCAGCGTGGCTCAGTGGAGAGAGAATGGGCTTGGGAGTCAGAGGTCATGGGTTCTAATCCCAACTCAGCCACATGTCAGCTATGTGACCTTGGGCAAGTCACTTAACTTCTCTGGGCCTCGGTGACCTCATCTGTAAAATGGGGATTAAGACTGTGAGCCCCACGTGGGACAACCTGATCACCTTGTATCCCCCCCAGCACGTAGAACAGTGCTTTGCAGATAGTAAGCACTTAACAAATGCCATTATTATTTTTCTCTCCCCCTCCCCCCCGCCCTACCTCCTTCCCCTCCCCACAGCACCTGTATATATGTTTGTACAGTTTTATTACTCTATTTATTTTACTTGTACGTATTTACTATTCTATTTATTTTGTCAATGATGTGCATCTAGCTTTACTTCTGTTTATTCTGATGATTTGACACCTGTCCACATGTTTTGTTTTGTTGTCTGTCTCCCCCTTCTAGACTGTGAGCCCATTGTTGGGTAGGGACCATCTCTATATGTTGCCAACTTGTACTTCCAAAGTGCTTAGTACAGTGCTCTGCACACAGTAAGTGCTCAATAAATACAATTGAATGAATGAATGAATGAATGAAGCACCTAACCCAGCCCAGCCAGTTTGTGGTGGGGAGAGGGAGGAAAGAGAGAGGTCTCTCCTGATTTTTCAAATTTCAGAGAAGGCAATTCCACAGCTTCCTTCGGATACTCCACTGTGAAGGCTTTAATTATCTATGACTGTACCCCAGCCTGTAGTTTAGAGCAGAGCAGTGGCTGACAGCGAAGATCCTGCCCATCGTGAAGTTGGGTTAGCTCCTCATTCCGCATTGCCCATAGGGACGGGGAGAATCTGTCTGTAGAAATCCACTGATAATCCTCAATGGTGAGGCAAGGTTCCCATTTCTGCTCCACCAAAACTCCGCCAGTGCTGCAGAATGGACTGGTGTGAACTTGCCCTTCTGTCGCCCGCCCCACCCACAGATGGGCTCACCAAACCCCAAATAATTGAGTGTGGGATGCAGAAGAATCCAGCTTGTTCTGGGAGTTAAAACACTCTCAATCTCCAGCCACAAAATCTTCCAACAAATAGAAGTACTCTGGGGCCATCTATGTGTGAAAAAGAATCTCCTTGTCTTGTCTTTTTAATAATAATACCAATAATTGTGGTATTTGTTAAATGCTTACTATGTGTTAAGCACTTTACTAAGCGCTGGAGTGGATACAAGTAAATCGGGTTGGACACAGTCCCTGTCCCACATGGGGCTCACAGCCTCAATCCCCATTTTACAGATGAGGTAACTGAGGCCCGGAGAAGTGAAGTGATTTGCCCAAGGTCACACAGCAGACAAGTGGCGGAGCTGGGATTAGAACCCAGGTCCTTCTGACTCCCAGGCTCGTGCTCGCCTCCTCTCTAAGGGAGAGCAGCATTTTATGGGCCTGGGCTAACAGGCAGCATTGGTCAAGCTTTTCCACCGGAGGCTTTTCTTTCAGCTCCCATCAGTCAACCGCTGATGTGCAGTCACCTGCCCCAGCCTCTAACCTTCCCTTCACTACGTTCTTCACACTCCTTTGGCCTGAACCATCCCAGCAGCCAGAGGGCCAGAGTCCTTGTGGGTCAAGGGGTTTCTGCTTCTTCTCTGCCACATCTCTTCTTGTGACTGTCCTTGACTGGGCTCCAGACTGTCTAAAGTCATCACAGGTCTCCCTCAAGGTTCTCAGGATCATAGTTGCAGAGGACAGAGTTTCACTTGGCTGGATTTGGGGGCCTGATTATCTGACTCAACCGGGGTCCCTCAGGGTCCCTTTGCTTCTTCCCTCATCCTTGACGCTTGATAATAATAATAATGATGGTTTTTGTTAAGCGCTTACTATGTGCCGAGCACTGTTCTAAGTGCTGGGTTAGATACAAGGTTATCAGATTGTCCCACATGGGGCTCACAGTCTTAATCCCCATTTTACAGACAAAGAAACTGAGGCACAGAGAAGTGAAGTGGCTTGCCCAAAGTCACACAGCTAAGTGGCAGGGCCGGGATTAGAACCCAGACCACTGACTCCCAAGCCCGGGCTCTTGCCACTAAGCCATGTTGCTTCTCGGAGATCTCTCGATCTTAAGATCTCTTGAACTTGGATGCTGGGGGGAGGGGGGAATCCGTGCCCTGAGAATCAATCACTCAGTGGTATTTATTGAAAGCTTACTGTGTGCAGTGCACTGTACTAAGCACTTGGAAGAGTACACTTCCAACAGCATTGGTAGATAAGTTCTCTGCCCACAGGAACTTAGAGTCTAGAGGGAGAGGCAGACATTAAAATAAATTATGGGTATGTCCATAAGTGCTATGGAGCTGAATATGGGGTGAAAATCGATCAATCGTGTTTATTGAGCACTTACTGTGTGCAGAGCACTGTACTAAGTGCATGGGAGAGTACAAAATATTGGTGAACATGTTCCCTGCCCACAACAAGCTTACTACAATCAAGCGCTTAAAGGATAGGGATCCAAGTGCATAGGCAATGTACAAGAGAGAGGCAGTAGGGGAAATGAGTACCATTTAAAGTCAATGGTAAGGAGTTTCTGTTTGATGTGGAGGCAGATGGGCAACCACTGGAGGTTCTGGGGGAGTGGGAAGACGTGGACTGAACATTTTTTCAGAAAAATGATCCGGGCAGTGATCATGAGAACAGTACTTCTGGGGCGTCTCCACTTGGACATTTTACTGGTGCCTTAGACTCAAAAACACTAAAATGGAGCTCCAAGTCTTTCCTAACTTTTTGCACCGTGGCTGACAGTACCACTATCACAGAAGCTCACAATCTTGGTGTCATAACTTAGTTTGTGGAAAGAGCACGGGCCCGGGAGTCAAAGGACATGAGATCTAACCCCAGCTCTGCCTCTGTCAGCTGTGTGACCTTGGGCAAATCGTTTAACTTCTCTGTGCCTCAGTTACCTCATCCATAAAATGGGGATTCAATCACTGTTCTCCCTCTTACGTAGACTGTGAGCCCCAGATTGGACAGGGATTGAGTCTGGTTTGATTATTTTGTATCTATCCCATAACTTAGTAGAGAGTTTGGCACATAGTAAGCACTTAAAAAATACTTTAATAATAATAATTAGTAGTAGTATTGTTATTATTATTGTCATCTTCTAGCTACCACATTCAGTCTGTTGTTAAATCCTGCTGGTTAGAAATCTGGATTTCACTCCACTCTGGATCTTCCCCTTCCTCTTTACCCATCTGGCCATCACCCAGCACATAGTAAGCACTTAACAAATACTATTATTATTATTATTATTATTATTATTATTATTATTGGCTTCAAGCTTCTCCATGAGCTCTCTCCCTCCACATCTGCTCTCTTCACCCACTTCTATCCCTATTCCCCCACTCAAGCTAATTTTCTTATGGTTTCTTGCTCTCACCTCTCCTATCTCTGACCCTTTGTTCAGGCCTTTCCCTCTGTCTAGAATTACTGCTCCATCCAAATCTGCCAGACTACAGCACTCCCCATTGTCAAAGCCTTCCTGAAATTCCACCTTCTGCAGGAGGCCTTCCCCAATTCATTTTGATCACCCCAGGGCATGTTGATCTAACAGAAATTCTTAGCACTTATTTCAGTCTATGTACGGCACATTCATTTATTCATCTATTTCATCTTTCCATACCCTGGCTATTACCGGTTGTATACTGACTCTCTCCCCTGCCCCCACTATTTATAATTTATTTATAAATAATTTGGGTCTGCCTGGCTCCCCCTTTAGATTGTAAACTTCTTGAGGGAAGGGACTGTGCCTTTGATTTGTACTGTATTTTCCCAAGTGTGTAGTTCAGTGTTGTACACATAGTCTTGTCCTGGGGTGTCGAGTCGTCTCTGACCCATAGCAAAGCCGTGGACACATCTCTCCCAGAATGCCCCTTCTCCATCTTCAATCGTCCTGGTAGTGTATCCATAGAGTTTTCTTGGTGAAAATATGGAAATGGTTTACCACTGCCTCCTTCAGCATGGTAGACTTGAGTCTCTGCCTTTGATGATGATGATGATGGCATTTGTTAAGCGCTTACTATGTGCAAAGCACTGTTCTAAGCGCTGGGGGAGGTTACAAGGTGATCAAGTTCTTTGACTCTTTCTTATGCTGCTGCTGCCCAGCACAGGTGAGTTTTAGCTTGTAGAAAATTGCCTTCCACTCACTAGCCACTGCCTGAGCTAGGAATGGAAATGCCTCTGCTTGACTCTTCCTCCCATAGTCGAGACTGGTAGAGTACTGGAAACTCTCCAAGTGCTACCCTGAGAGGGTGCTCAATAAATGCCACTGATGATGGTGATAAGGCAATATTTCCAGCCAACAACTAGATTCTAGCACATCTCCATGCCAGGTAGACTTTGTTTTTCTAATAGGATGTTTTGTAAATCCTCCAGGGAGAAGTTGAGTTGGGGAACAGATGAAGAGAAGATGAAGAGGCCTCTCCTTCTGCCTGGAAATCAGAAGACCTGAATTCTAAGTGCCACCGTGTGACCCAGGGCCAATAATTCACCCTCTATGAGCCTCAATCTCCTCATCTGAAAAATGGGAATAATGATCCCTTTCCCTCCCTATTTTACAGGGTTGTTCGGGTGAGTGGAGGAGATGATGCTGGGTGTTATTTTGTCAGTTAGTGAGATTTCCTAAGATTGTACAATCTTACACAAAGAGCAGCATGGCCTAGTGGACAGAGCATGGGCCTAGGAGTCAGAGGACCTGAGTTCTAATCCTAGCCCTGCCACTTGTCTTCCTTCAGTCATATTTACTGAGCACTTACTGTGTGCAAAACACTGTACTAAGCATTTGGGAGAGTACAGACACATTCCCTGCCCACAATGAGATCACAGTCTAGAGAGGGAGACAAACATTAATATAAATAAATAAATAACAGATATATACATCCGTGCTGTCTGCTGTCTGACCTAGGACAAGACACTTTACTTCTCTGTGCCTCAGTTTCCTCAACGGTAAAATGGGGAATCAATATCTGTTCTCCTCCCTCTTAGACTGGGAGCCCCATGTGGGCCAGAGACTTTGGCCTACCTGATTAACTTGTACTTACTACAGCACCTAGCACAGTACTTGACACATAGTAAGTGTTTAACAGATAAAATAATAATAATGATGTAATGCTGCAATTTTCCCTTTTCATGTTCCAGGTGTCATTCCAGATGTTATTCTGAGGAATCCCAGGGGCTGCCTGCTTCAGATGAACTGAACTGAACAGGCTTACCCATTACTAGACAAGCTTCCTAGCTGGTTGCTCTTTGTGCTGAATTGGATTAGGGATATTTTCTTTCCCAGCCTGTAAATTCCACTGAATTGGCCAAACTGCCCATTATTTATAATGGAATTTAACGGTTTGTGTTAAATTGCCCTTTTGACACCTATCATTGTGTTATGTTAAATTCCTTAAACTGGCCATTGCTTTCTCAATGGAGGGAGCTGAATTGGCAAGTGGCCATGTATAAATCAGGGGAGTCTCCTCACTGCCCATAACGCATCTGCTCTCTCAGCTCCCTAGACTGAAGACTATTATTTATATTATGGCTGAAGTGGTAGATGATTCTTGCACTCTGTGGGTTTCTCCTATTGACTGGATGAAATGTGTGTGTGTGTGTGTGTGTGTGTGTGTGTGTGTGTGTGTGTGTGTCTAGGTATGAGGAGGTGACATGAGAGGATCAGGAAAGGAGAAACAGAGTCACTCTGCCCAGTTTGGAGAGTTGTTCTAAATTTTTTGACTCAGATTCTCCAATTCAAAACTCTTGCTTTGTATTAATGGGGGTGACTCCATCCTATTTTTTATGGTGTTTGGTAAGCACTTATTATGTGCCAGGCACTGTACTGAGCACTGGGATATATAAAAGCTAATCAGGTTGGACACAGTCCATGTCCTACATGGGGCTCACAGTCTTAGTCCCCATTTTGCAGATGAGGTAACTTAGGTACAGAGAAGTGGAGTGATTTGCCCAAAGTCACGGAGCACACAAGTGGCGGAGCCGGGATTAGAACCCAAGTCCTTCTGACTCCTAGGCCCATGCTCTATCCACTAGGCCATGGTGCTTCTAGGCCACGCTCCTATTCCCCTCATCTTGTTTCCATAGCCTAAGATTGCGAGCCTAATGTGGGAAAGGGACTGTGTCTGCTCTGATTATCCTGGATCTACTCCGGCGCTTAACATAGTGCTTATCAATCAATCAATCGTATTTATTGAGTGCTTACTGTGTGCAGAGCACTGTACTAAGCGCTTGGGAAGTACAAGTTGGCAATATATAGAGACGGTCCCTACCCAACAGTGGGCTCACAGTCTAGAAGGGGGAGACAGAGAACAAAACCAAACATATTAACAAAATAAAATAAATAGAATAGATATGTACAAGTAAAATAGAGTAATAAATATGTACAAACATATATACATATATACAGGTGCTGTGGGGAAGGGAAGGAGGTAAGGCGGGGGGTGGAGAGGGGGAGGTAAGCACATAACAAATACCATAATCATCATTATTACTATTATTGCTATTATTGCTTTGTGCCCTCAGCTGCCTTTGGTCATGTGTACATGTTCCCCAAGCCTGTCTGCGGCAGAGCTAAAGGAGAGCTCCAGAAAACTGAAACCTCAGACTTATTTTATTCTACCCGAATAGTGGAAAATATTTTCCCATTGGCTGCTCCCATAGAAACACTTGAGAAAGATGGTGCTTTGAACAAACCATTTGCCAGATAAGTATTTGGAGCTATGAGAGCCATGTGGGACAACCTGATTACCTTGTATCTACCCCAGTGCTTAGAACAGTGCTGGGCACATAGTAAGCGCTTAACAAATACCAACATTATTATTATGAAAGGAACCATGCTTCTGGAGGGCAAACTGGGCAAACTCAGTATATTGGGTTGGTCTGAGTTTCTTTTAATGCTCCAGTCCTGATCTCCCTCTCCATTTCTTTTTTTTTATGGTGCTTGTTAAGTGCTTACTATGTGTCAAACACTGTTCTAAGTGCTGGGGTAGGTAGAGGCTAATTAGGTCTGACACAGTCCCTGTCCCACACGGTGTTCACAGTCTAAGTAGTCCTGATTGTAGCACCCTGCATACCCTGTTTCTGCAGTGGAGGGACTGTAAAAATGTAAAATCCTAACCTAGTCTTGAAGTGCTTCCCCAGAGATGGAAATTCCAACTCAAATTTTTTGACATTTGCCTGGGAAAAATCCATTCGCATGGGATGAATGGGGTATGGGGAAGTAAGCAGCCTGGCCTTGTGGAAAGAGCCCTGGCATGGGAGTCATTGGGCCTGGGTTCTAATCCCAGCTCTGCCATTTGTCTGCTGTGTGACCTTGGGCAAGTCACAACTTCTCTGTACCTCAGTTACTTCATCTGTAATGTGGGGATTAACACTGTGAGCCCTATGTGGGACAGGAACTATGTCCAACAAGTTTATCTTGTATCTACACTGGCACTTAGTGCAGTGCCATGCACACAGTAAGTGCTTAACAAGTACCTTACAAAAAAATCCAGAAAGGACCAATAAATCTTCAGAATATTAAAAACAAAAACGACCTAAAGGGAGAGGCCTCTCTGCCAGATGAAGTGTCTTTATCCCCTTGCTACAGAGTTCAGAATTCAAATATGGCGCAGTGGATAGAGCACGGGCCTGGGAGTAGGAAGGTCATGGGTTCTAATCCTGGCTCTGCCACTTGTCTGCTGTGTGACCTTGGGCAACTCACTCCACTTATCTGGGCCTCAGTTCCCTCATCTATAAAATGGGGATTGAGACTGTGAGACCCATGTGGGACAGGGATTGTGTCCAACCTGATTTGCTTGTAACCACCCCAGCACTTAGTACAGTGCTTGGCACATAATAAGCGCTTAACAAATACCAAAATGATTATTATTATTAATAATCTATAGGATGCATAAGAAATGTGTGCAACAGTAGATATTTCAATATTGAGATTTGGGGAAGACTCTAGTCTGTAAACTCTTTTTTTTTTCCTTTATGGTATTTGTTAAGTGCTTACTATGTGCCAGGCACTGTACTAAGAACTGGGGTAGATATCCCACATGGGCTCACATTTCTAATCCCCATTTTACAGATGAGGGAACTGAGGCCCAGAAAAGTGAAGTGACTTGCCCAAGGTCACACAGCAGACAAGTGGAGGAGCTGGGATTAAAACCCAGGTCCTTCTGACTCCCAGGCCTGTGCACTAGCCATTAGGCCATGTTGCTCATTCTCCTTGTGGGCAGGGATCAGATTTTCCTACTCTTTTTGTATTGTACTCTACCCAACACTGAGAATAGTACTCCGTGCATAGTAAGCATTCAAAAAATACCACTGATTGATTGATTGTTTAAAATTCCCAGCTCTTTAAAATTTATATATATCAATGCACCCCTCATTCTGTCACCCTTTCCTACATGAAGGGCCGGGTTCACTTCCCTAGATGCAGCATGGGCTGGAGAAGCAGCATGGCCTAGTGGGTAGAACCCAGGCCTGAGAGTCAGAAGGTTCTATCCTGGCTCCTCCACTTGTCTGCTGTGTGACCTTGGGCAAGTCACTTCACTTCTCTGGGCCTCAGTACCCTCATCTGTAAAATGGGGATTGAGACTGTGAGCCCCATGTGGGACAGGGATTGTGTCCAACCTGATTTGCTTGTAACCACCCCAGCACTTAGTACAGTGCTTGGCACATAATCAGTGCTTAACAAATGCCACAATTATTATTATTATTAGAGGCTCTTCCCAACCCAGAACTTGAGCCTCCACCTAAAAGCCTGGAACCCTGATGGAGGCTTCAAGGCCACAGCAGACAAGCCCACTACCAAGCATGAGAGTAAGAAAGTTGAAAAATTATAGTGACGATTTTGACACCTGTCTACATGTTTTGATTTGTTGTCTGTCTCCCCCTTCTAGACTGTGAGCCCATTGTTGGGTAGGGACCATCTTTGTCCTTGGGGGAGCTATGGAGTGGTTTATGATCAAGGTCCAGATTGGCCAACAGACTTTCTGTAAGTCATGGGTTGAGGTGGACCATTCTCTTTTGGTTTTGTGCAGCAACACTCAAGTTACTCCAATGCTAGAGAAGCAGTGTGGTCTATTGGAAAGAGCACGCACCTGGGAGTCAGAGGACCTGGGTTCTAATCCCAGCTCTGCCCCTTGCCTGCTTTGTGGCCTTGGGCAAGTCACTTCACTTCTCCGTGACTCTGTACCTGTTCTCCCCTTCTACTTAGACTGAGCCCCGTTCGTTCCTACATTGTCATATTTATTGAGCACTTACTGTGTGCAGAACACTGTACTAAGCCCTTGGAAAGTACAATTCAGCAGCGTGGCTCAGTGGAAAGAGCCCGGGCTTGGGAGCCAGAGGTCATGGGTTCTAATCCCAGCTCCACCACTTGTCAGCTGTGGGACTTAGGGCAAGTCACTTAACTTCTCTGGGCCTCAGCTGCCTCATCTGTAAAATGGGGATTAAGACTGTGAGCCCCACATGGGACAACCTGATCACCTTGTATCCCCCCAGTGCTTAGAACAGTGCTTTGCACATAGTAAGCACTTAACAAATACCATCATTATTATCATCATATGTTGCTGACTTGTACTTCCCAAATGCTTAGTAAAGTGCTCTGCACACAGTAAGCACTCAATAAATATGATTGAATGAATTAATTAATTAATTAATAGTGGTAGTAGTAGCGTTTATTGAGCACCCACTGGTGCACTGTACTCGACTAGGTGCTTGGTAAGTAAAGAATAAAAAAGTGACACATCCTCACCCACAAGGATCTTGCACTCTAGCCAGGGAGATAAGCATAAAAATATTTACAACTAGGGTAGTAAAAATGAATGATTGAGGACACACACACACACACACACACACACACATACATGAAGCTCTTTGAGGGCAGGGATCAGTCTACCTACTCTATTGTATCGTACTCTTTCAAGCCCTTAGTACAGTGCTCTGCACAGAGTAAGCACTCAATAAATACCATTGAATGATTGATCAATTGATTGAGTGCTAAGGAATGTGTGAAAATGGGAAGCAGCATGGCCTAGTGGATAAAGCACAGGTCTGGGATTCAGAGGACCTGGGTTCTAATCCCAATTCTGTCACTTGTCTGCTGTGTGACCTTGGGCAAGTCACTTCACTTCTCTGTGCCTCAGTTCCATCATCTGTAAAATGGGGATTAAACTGTGAGCCCTAGGTAGGACAGGGATTGTGTCCAACCTGAATATCTTATATCTACCCCAGCACTTAGAACAGTGTCTGGAACATAGTAAGCAAACACTTAACAAGTACCATAATAATTATTATTCTCTATACCTCAGTTCTGTCATCTGTAAAATGGGGATTTAAACTGTGAGCTCCATGTGGGATATGGACTATGTCCAAACTGATGATCTTGTATTCATTCAATCATATTTAATGAGCACTTACTGTGTGCAAAGCACTTAATCTTGTACCTACCCCAATGCTTTGTGCAGCACCTGACACAAAGTACTTAACAAATGCCATTAAAAAAATGTTAGAATTGGTTGAAGGGATGATATGCCTCAAGGTGCTGGGAAGTTAACTGGGGAAGGCTCATTAGAGGAGGTGGGATTTTAGGAAGTCTTTGAATGTGGGGAATGCTGTGGTCCATCTGATGTGAGGAGGGAGGGAGTTTCAAACAGGGGGAACAGTGTGAGCGAGGAAATTGAAACAGAAGAATTACAGCCTAGAAAGTTGGTTTTTGAGAGCAAGTTACAGCCTAGAAAGTTGGTTTGGGAAGAACAAAGACAGAGGAATGAAGAAGGCACTAATCCTGGGCCAGTCATTAGTTGGGACTTTGGAGATTTTACCCCATTCCTATCCCTCAGCTTCAAATTCATTTGTGAAATTTTGGGTTAAATGAGAGTGTGTCTCACACCAGAGAGCTCCCTGAAATTCTGTGGCTCACTTTTCTCTTCTTGTCCCATCTCTGTCTACCTTGGGCTACTCTGTCCTGACCCCTCCTCTTTTCCCTCTCTCTCCCCCTGCCTCCCCTGCTATCTCAGAGGCTGTTTCAGTAGAAGCAGCTTTCAGGGGCCAGAAGCCAGAGAACATGAGAAAGACTGCAGCAGCTGTTGTGCTGCAAAGTTCAGAAACTCCTCCAGCCTCCATCTGAGGCTCCCATCTGTAAATAGCTCCTGAATGCTACCACCCCCTTAAAAGCCTGACCTCCACCTTGGGTAAATGGCATTTTTGCTATCCCCTCCCTCAACTCTCTTTGAAGAAAGAATTTCTTAGGTCAGGATTCACTGTACCTCCATCTCATCTATCTCAACATCAACCCCTTGCCCATATCCTCCCTCTGTTCTGGAACTCCCTCCCCTGTCATATCTGACAGACCACTACTCTCCCCACCTTCAAAGCCTTACTAAAATTATATGCCCTCCAAGAGGCCTTCTCTGACTAAACCCTTATTTCCCTATTTCCCTCTCTCTTCTGCATTGTCCTTGCACTTGAATCCATACCCTTTAAGCGTTTGATATTCATCCCACCCTCAGCCACACGGCACCTCTGTACATATCCGGAATGTATTTTAATGTCCATCTCCCTCTCTAGATGTAAGCTCCTTGTTAAGCACTTACTATTTGCCAAGCACTGTTCTATCAATCAATCAATCGTATTTATTGAGCACTTACTGTGTGCAGAGCACTGTACTAAGTGCTTGGGAAGCAGCATAGCTCAGTGGAAAGAACCCAGGCTTTGGAGTCAGAGGTCATGGGTTCAAATGCCGGCTCCCCCAACTGTCAGCTGTGTGACTTTGGGCAAGTCACTTCACTGGGCCTCAGTTACCTCATCTGTAAAATGGGGATTAAAACTGTGAGCCCCTTGTGGGACAACCTGATCACCTTGTAACCTCCCCAGTGCTTAGAACAGTGCTTTGCACATAGTAAGCGCTTAACAAATACCATTATTATTATTATTACAAGTTGGCAACATATAGAGACGGTCCCTACCCAAACAGTGGGCTCACAGTCTAGAAGACTAAGTTCTAAGTTCTGGGTTTATTGTTGTCTTATGCTGTGGAGTCGTGTCCAACCCATAGCGATGCCATGAACATATCTCTCCCAGAATGCCCCACCTCCACCTGCAATTGTTCTGATAGTGTATCCACAGAGTTTTCTTGGTAAAAATATGGAAGCGGTTTACCACTGCCTCCTTCCACGCAGTAAACCTGAGTCTCTGCCAAGTGCTGGTGTAGATACAAGGTAATCAGGTTGGACACAGTCCCTGCCCCACTTGGGGCTCCTACTCTTAATCCCCATTTTTCAGATGAGGTAACTGAGGCCCAGAGAAGTGAATAGACTTGCCCAAGGCCACACAGCAGATAAGTGGCAGAGCTGGGATTAGACCCCATGAACTTCTGTTTCATAGGCCCGTGCTCTATTTACTATGCCATTTATTGCAAGTGCTCTGCACACAGTAAGCACTTGATATCATTGATTGATTTATGAAATATAAAGTAAAACTTGCAATTTTAAATATTTTATTCCAATTTTGATCCAGAATTTAAAAACCCTGAAAATTCCACTTTAAATCGTTCTAGTTATTTGTTTCTGTTATAACTGTAGCTCTCCCTCCCGATGGCAGTGGTCTTAGGTATGTAAGCCTGTCTTCTTGAGCTCAGGCCTTCTGGTTCTCTGGGCCACTGCTGTCCACTGGCTAAGCTGCTATTGTCCTTCTTTTAGGATCACACATTCCTACACTTTCAGCTCCTGCTGACCTGCCTGGCATTTTGATTTTCAGGAGGGTCCCTTCTAGCCAATTCTAATTGAGTGAACTTCCTTTCCCACCTGCTAAAAGTGTCTCCTTCGATCATTTTTTCTGTTGAGATAATCCTCACCTTTGTTTCGTTTAGCCACTCTAAAGCAATCGGGTGTCCCGGAATTCCTTACCCAGGAGCCCTACTGATAGGGTGGTTTGCAAATCGGGATTTTTCTGGAGCAACCAGTTGTTACCTTAGTTTGGCCACTATGTGGCAGTAAAACCCCTTGGGCAAGATCTGTTAAGCTATATATATATATATATATATATATATATGTGTGTGTGTGTGTGTGTGTGTGTGTATACACATACATTTATATACACGCACATATATTCACATATACACATGTGTGTGTATAGAAATATATATATGTATATATACACACATATACATGCACACACACATAACCACCTTTCAGGTTTGAAGATAACATTGTTGATAGTGAGATTTTAACCATATCAAGCAATCATTCCTATTTACTGACTGCTTACTGTGTTCAGAGCACAGTAGTAATAATAATAATAATAATAATAATAATAAAGATGGTATTTGTTAAGCACTTACTATGTGCCAAGCACTGTTCTAAGCACTGGGGTAGATACACGGTAATCAGGTTGTCCCACATGGGGCTCACACTTTTAGTCCCCATTTTGCAGATGAGGTAACTGAAGCACAGAGAAGTTAAGTGATTTGCCTAAGGTCACACAGCAGACAAGTGGCGGAGGCGGGATTAGAACCCATGTCCTCTGACTCCCAAACCCGCACTCTTTCCACTAAGCCACGCTGCTTTTCTACTACCATGTGTGACTGAAAATATCAATTCATGATTACAATGATAATAGTGGTATTTATTAAGTTCTTACTCTGTGCTTAGTGCTGCGGTATGTGCAAGATGAAGTGGGTTAGACACAGTCCCTGTCCTGGCAGTTGGGACAGGATTTGGACTCTCAGCTTATTTTATGCAAAGTTTTCTTCAGTGCCTCTCACCCTCACACTGGGGGCTATCTCTAGGTTCAGTCTTTTGGATAGGTCATTTTTTCCCCTTTTCATATGGGAGGTCCTAGCTCCAAGGGAGTTGATTTCCCAGCCCATTTTACCCCATCTCAGCCTGCTCTCCCGAATTAATTAAGACTCCCCTCTACTGGGCCTCTCGACCTCAGCCCAGGGTCCGTTCCACTTACATCTGGAGCTCACTCCCGCCTTCCCTCCCCGCTCAAACTGGGCAACCGTAATTGAGCAGACTGCCACAGAGACTGTCAATCCCTTCATCTGGGCACAGAAAGATCACCCTTTGCTTTGCGTACAAATCTGTCTCAGCCACCTTTGCTCAAGGACAGCCACCCCTCTCCTGACTGCCACACACCAGGCTGGTCTGCTGCTGCAGGATTTCAGCAGTCCATTGTTAGACTGGATTTCACTACATCTTTAAAATAGGTGTCTTGCTCTTCTTGCTTACAAAGTCCCCCCAGGGTTTAGCTCTCTGTAGAACAAGTGTGTGTCCCACTAACATCCATTTCTCCACCCATATCCCACCCTATGAAGGACATTGTTTCAACATTTATAGACTGACTGGGTTTCATTGTTTGTGCTCCTCACTTGCCACTTGATATTAAGTGGTATTTGTTTAGCGCTTACTATATGCCAAGCACTGTACTAAGTGCTGGGGTAGGTACAAGATCATCGGGTCCCACATGGGGCTTACAATCTAAATAGGAGGGAGAACAGGTATTGCATCACCATTTTGCAGATGGGGGAACTGAGGCACAGAGAATTGAAGTGACTTGCCCAAGGTCACACAACTGACAAGTGGTGGAGCCGGGATTAGAACCCAGCTCCTTTGACTCCCAAGCCCCTACTCTTTCCACTAGGCCATGAAGTTGCTTTTGAGTGTTCAGGGAGGGTGTCTCACAGTCCATAAAGAAGGTTGAGAACTCCAGTTACTCTATAGACCTTCGGTTTATTAATAATAATAATGGTACTTGAGTGCTTACTATATGCCAAGCACCGTACTAAGCACTGGGGTGGATAAAAGCAAATCTGGTTGGACACAATCTCTGTCCCATGTAGGGCTCACAATCTCAAGCCCCATTTTACAGATGAGGTAACTTAGACCCAGAGAACAATAATAATAATAATAATGGCATTTATTAAGCACTTACTATGTGCAAAGCACTGTTCTAAGCACTGGAGAGGTTACAAGGTGATCAGGTTGCCCCACGGGAGGGCTCACAGTCTTAATCCCCATTTTACAGATGAGGGAACTGAGGCCCAGAGAAGTTAAGTGACTTGCCCAAAGTCACACAGCTGATAATTGGCAGAGCCGGGATTTGAACCCATGACCTCTGACTCCAAAGCCCGGGCTTTTCCCACTGAGCCATGGTGTTTGTCCAAGATCACACAGCAGACACATGGCAGAGTGGAGATTAGAACTCATGACCTTCTGACTCCTAAGCCCGTGCTCTACCCACTATGCCAAGCTGACAAATTATCTAACTACCCAGCTACCCCCACCACCCAGTTAGAAAGAATGGTGAGTAGTGGGTCTGGAGTGGGGTTAAACAGCATGCTTTCCCCCTCCCCGCCTCCAGTCTGGTCACATGATGGGGTGGGGATGGTATCCCCCACATCCACCACCATCACCCCAAAATACCTGTTCCTTGACTGTTTCTTATGCCAAGCAGAGTTCCAGTCGGTTCCAACTTACTTCCAGCACCAAACTCAACCATTTTCTCAAAGAGAGACCACTGGTCTTCTCGATATGTTTTCTTTGACTTAGTTGTCAACGTAGGCATTCAGGGATGACATTCGGCTCTGCTTTGCCAATGAAAATCTTTGTTTGTGGGTAGGGAGGTGGGACAGCAGGCTGGTGGGTGATTTTGGTCTTCTTCAAGCTAATTGATAGTCCATAGTGCTCAGGTGATTCTGAAAAGCCAGCCATAATCATCCCCAAGTCTTCTTGCATGTGTTCCCTCAGAGCACAATCATCAGTGTACAACCGCTCCTGGATGATTTATTCAGAGGCTGTCAGTGATTTCTGAATACATACACAGTGGCTGTCTCTTCCCTGAAGGAAAGCACAAAATGAGCAGAGGCCTAGAGGCTCCAGGGATCGCATCTGTGAAAAGCAAGCGAGATGAGTTGCCTGACAGGCCCGGAGCCAGGGGTGAGATGGGGGACAGAAGGACCTTTGACAGCTAAGGAATTCCAAGTCCCCGAACAGCCCCCCTGGATGGGCCAAGCTGTCTGCGATGGCCAAATTCCCCACGTTGACAGACCGAGCTTCTCCTTTGGTTTTCCTGGCTGCACGCTAACTGGAACACAGGATGGTTTGGAAAAGCATCAGCATCTCCTGCCCTGAGAATGTTGTCAGCTGAGCAGGAGGCTCTCTGAGGCCCAGGGTTTGCAATTGCGGTAAAGCAAGTGACAAATTACCACCTAACCACAGACCCAATCAGAAGCCGACTGCTGACAATGCTAGCCAGTGTTAATTATTCCATGAAGATCAAGTCCTTCTCTGAGCTCAAGAGCCTGGAATGGCAGAAGGGGCTCTCTGTTTTTAATCATTAAATAAAAGGCTCTGCCAGCCTCCCCACAATGAACCCTAATAAAAGTCAATTGTTCCTGCTGGGTTTGTGTTGCTTCCAAACAGCACGTGCTGTTGGAGGAATAACTGAGAAACATTAAACGTGCAGCTAGCCCTGCATGTGGGGAGCAATCAAGATCAATTCACTTGTTAGCCCCATCAGCCTTGAGAGAGACCGCCCTGTGGCATGGATGGATGGTGGAGCGGGAACAGGGGTTGCTGCTGCTTCTGCCGCCGCTACTGCTGGCTGACGACGAATATGTTGCACTTAGGTGGAGCCCAACCAAGAATTTTTCCAGACTGGATCAGCCTGACCCAGTAGAGTCTGGGAAGTTTGAAGGAAAATGAGCAGGAGCTGGAGGAATCTGGAAGAAAGCAGTGCCTGAAATTCCTGGAAGAAAAGGAAAAAAAAGAACAAAAAACAAAACTGGGTAGCCACAAAAGCAACGGGAGTTGGGAGCCCAGATTTGAGTGGTTTTCTCTCTCTCTCTTTCTTCCTTTCTCCCTCCCACTATTATAGTAATAATAGTATTTATTCAACATCTACCTAGTGAAATGCACTGTACTAAGCACTTGGGAAATACGGAACAAGACACATTCCCTGCTCACAAGGAGTTTACACTCCAACAGGGAGACAGACATAAAAATATTTACAAGTACAGTAGTCAAGATAACTAATCTGTATATAGCTATAATTCTATTTATTCTGGTGGTATTGATGCCTGTCTACTTGTTTTGTTCTGTTGTCTGGCTCCCCCTTCTAGACTGTGAGCCTGGTGTTGGGTAGGGGCCGTCTCTATATGTTGACAATTTGTACTTCCCAAATGCTTAGTACAGTGCTCTGCACACAGTAAGTGCTCAATAAATACGATTGAATGAATGAATGCAATTAAATACAATTGAATGAATTAAGTGATAGGGATGGCTACTGATTTTATATAACCTCTCTCTTTTTCTTCCTGCCTCTCTCCCTCTCTCTTTTCTTGTCTTTCCTCCCTTCCTTTCTGGGCTTTTCCTCCTCCTCCTCACAGTGACAACAGCTCTGAGTTTGCTGGGGTCATGCCACCAAGCCAAAGGAATTCTAAAGTATCATTCATCCACATTCTTTCTCTAAATGCAAGTCATTAAAAGAACATAAACCTCCTAAATTGTTCCCACTTTCTAACCAGTGGCACTGGAGGGAGTGGGAGGAGGGCATTGAGCTGCTCTGGCACTGGATAACATACACATAGTATGGGGCTCTGCACCTAGTAAGCACTCAATCAATACCACTGATTGATTGATTGATTGATTGACCCTAGGGGCCTGGGCAAGAGACCGTGGATGACTAAGCCCAAACCATCACCACTACTGAAAAATCAACTCAAGCACACGTCCTGCTGACAGAAGGACTTGGCTTTTCCCTCCTCACCATTGGTCCACATTTCCCCACTCCTCAAGCACCTCCAGTGGTTGTATATCTTGTATCTACCCCAGCGCTTAGAACAGTGCTTGGCACATAGTAAGCACTTAACAAATACCAACATTATTATTATTTTTATCTACCACCTCATCAAACAGAAACTCATCACCATAGGCTTTAAAGCACTTAACCACCTTGCCCCCTCCTACGTTACCTCCCTGATCTCCTACTACAACACAGTCAGCCCGCTTCGCTCCTCTAATGCCAACCCACTCTCTGTACCTCCATCTCATCTACCTCAATGCTGACCCTTGTCCCTCATCCTGCCTCTGGCCTGGAGTGCCCTCTCTCTTCATAGCCAACAGATGGTCACTTTCCCCACCTTCAAAGCCTTAATAAAAGTACATCGCCTCCAAAAGGCCTGCCCTGATGAAGCCCTCATTTCTTCTTTCCCCACTCCTTTCTGTCACCCTTGCACTTGGATTTGCACTCTTCACCCCTCTCTCAGCCCCATAGCATGTATGTGCATACCCATTATTTCTTTATTAATGTCTGTCTCCCCCTCTAGACTGTAAGCTCATTGTGGATAGGGATAGTACCTACCGACTCTGTTATATTGTACTCTCCCACACACTTAATACAGTGCTCTGCACACAGTAAGTGCTGAACAAATATGACTGATTAATTGGTGCCTGACTGATACTCCCCTAAAGGACAAGGGGCCAGACAAGGTACACTATGTTGTCATGCACAAGATGTGCAAGTGGACAAGAGATTGTCAATATTACATATGCCCACAGAAACAATCTTACTATAAACCATGTTGCCTTTGAAGCAAATGACAACTCTACACATCTCTGCTCATAGGGTCTGCATCTGAGCTCAGGAAGATATGACTGGAGAATCCTAGCTGAACTCACATGCAACGGCATGGATTGTTGACATACTTGATTCCATCCCTGAGTTGACCAATCAATCAATCAATGAGTTATTAGTATTTATTGAGAGCTTACTGTGTGTCAAGCCCTGTATTAAGCGCTTGGGAGAGTACAATATAACAGAATTGACAGACACGATCCTTGCCCACAGTGAGCTTACAGCTTAGTGCCATTCGTTACTCCATGGATGCTGAGTGGAAAGATCTCTCAGTGTTTAAAAAATGGATGACTGGGATGGGGCTGGAGCAGGAAGGATCTCCAGGCTCAAATCTCCTTGCCCTTCTGCTGGGGGCCAGAGGCCCAACCATCTGCAGGATAATGCAGCGAAGGGAGTAGAGAAAGGGAAGGAGGTATGTTCCATACCTCATTATTCCATTTTTGAGGCAAGATTTATTACCATCAGCCCTCATGGGAGTCTCACCCTTTGAGGCTCCACCCTCACAGAAGACCTGCCTCCTTTTGGCCTCTCAGGTGAAGTTCAACCAGTCATGCCATCTGTGTGTCATTCTTCTCAGCTCTGCCATCCATCACTAACCCCTGAGGAGATGCCTGCACCTGACTCTTCTTGTCAGAGGAAAACTGGAAAACTCAGAAGAGAAACCAAGCCAGCTCTAGCTGTGGGAATGGTCAAGAGAGACACCAAAATCAATCAATGAATGATATTTATTGAGTGCTGGGAGAGAACAATATAGCAGAGTTGGTAGACATGTTCCCTGCCCACAAGGAACTTAGTCTAGAAAAGCCATATGAACTGTGGGAGTCAGAAGACCTGGGTTCTCATCCCAGCTCTGTCACTGGCCTGCTATGTGACTTTGGACAAATCATTTAACCTTTCTGAGCCTTAGTTTCCTCAACTGTAAAATGGGGGAAAGATTCCTACTGTCCCTGCCGCTTAGATTGGGTCCCATCTGAGTAGCTTGTGTCCACTTCAGTGCTTAGTGCAGTGCTTTGGCACATAGTGAGCACTAAATAAGTACCATCATCATCATCATCATTATTGCCAATATTAAATCAGTGCAGTTTTGATGTGCATCCCGAGGGAGCCCAGCACTGTTTCCATGGGGAAAGTGGGGCAGGGTGGAGAATGTAGTCCTTTGTGTGGTTTGTTTTAATGGCATTTGTTAAGCACTTACTATGTGCCAGGCACTGTACTAAGCACTGAGGTAGATACAAGCTAATCAGGCTGGACACAGTCCATGTCCCACATGGAGCTTACAGTCTTAATCCCCATTTTACAGATGAGGTACCTGAGGCACGGAGAAGTTAAGTGACTTGCCCAAGGTCACACAGCAGACCAGTGACGGAGTCAGATTTAGAACCCGGGTCCTTCTGACTCCCAGGCCCGTGCTCTACCCACTAGGCCATGCTGCTTCTCATTTAGCTAGGGTTGGGTTTGTTCAGAGGTTGGGTTTCTGCCCCCAGAATCACCTTACAGTCTAAAGAACACCGAGTCAATGCTCAGAAACCCAATGAGATACGAGATGGAAACAGAGATCAAGGATGATCCAGAAACAAAGGCCAGTTGCAAGCATTTGTCTTTCTGGACAGCTGCTTGAGAAGAAGTCAATTCCATGTATAGCCTAGGACTCAGAGGGGAGAGAGATTCAAAGGCAATGAATGCTTCAGTCCAGGGGCTACAAGGCCATAAGGGTAAGAGTGGAGCCTAGGGCTAGGTTTGGAGGAGGAGGGAGTGAGGAGAAGAGAAAGCCAATAAGAATGAGGGTGAAAAATTGCAATTAATCATTTGATTCAAAGGAAATGGGCTGAGTCCTGCATATTCATGGCCCTGAAATCCAATTGTTTCTGAACACAAAACAAACCTCATTCTTTTCCTGAAACTAACTGTCTGTGACACATCTGGGGAGCTCATACAGTGAAGGGAATTTAGCTGGGAACGTCCAGGTGGCTGGCCTGCCTGGGTTCAGCAGCGTCCCTGGGTATTTGAAATCATAAGCAAAGATTATTTCCCTGACAGAGCCAGGCAAAAGGCAAACCCCCAAAGACAGGATGACTGTTTTCTCAAAAAGGATATGCATCAGATTGTGTGTGCCTAGGTGTGGACATGTACCTGGGGGAAATGGGGGAAGTGCCGAGAGTTTTGAAGGCAAATCCCTGTCCTCTGAGCATATGTGTGCCTGGAAGAATACAGGGTTGAGTGGGGAAGGTTGGTGGGGGGGGAAGGCTGGTGGGAAGGGGAAGTGTCTGAATATGTGAGCATGCCTCTTGTGTCTGGGGTGCAATTGTGTGAGTTACAGCTTTGCACAGGCCAAAAATCTAGGAGAGCCCAGCTTCCAACAGCCTAATCTGGCCCAAGGCAAGTCCCTGGAGTGAAGGCCCATCCCAACCCATAAATCAGCTGGACTTGACCTCATTTCTGGGTGGGTCGGGGCCAGTCCAGCATCCATCTTAGGATATGCATGGTTCCGCCTGCTGGTTTCATAGGGATGTACAGTTCCAGTCAGGGCCCTGGGGGATTGTACACCTGCTCTCTACTGTGACATCCTGGAGACATTCCTGAAGACCTTCACTCCAGCAAACATCTCATGTCGATGTGGCTACAGACAATGGGAAATGAACTTGGGGAAGCTGGGATGGGGAGAGTGCACCCTCTGGACGTGGTCAGAATTAATAATAATAATTGTCATATTTGTTAATTGTTTTCTATGTGCCAAGCACTGTACTAAGCACTGGGCTAGATGCAAGATGATCAGGACTAGATAATCAGGCCAGACACAGTCCCTGCCCGACATGAGACTCAAAGCATAAGAAGGTCCCGTTGTTGGGTAGGGACCATCTCTATATGTAGCCAATTTGTACTTCCCCAGCACTTAGTACAGGGCTCTGCACAAAGTAAATGCTCAATAAATATGATTGAATGACTGAGAATAGGTATTGAATCCCCATTTTACCAATGAGGAAACTGAAGCACAGAAAACTTAAATGACTTGCCTAAGGTCACCCAGCAGGCAAGTGGCAGGACTAATATTAGAACACAGCCTGGGCTCTTTCCACTAGGCCAGAGATACATGGGCCCAACATGGGACAAAACTCATGGAAGCGGAGGGGAGAAGTCCATTCCCTGACCTCTCATTTCATTTTCTCCCACTCCCTTCTGTGTCGCCCTAATTTGCTCCATTTATTACTCCACCTTCCCCCAGCCCCACAGACTTTTGTACATAGCTGTAATTTATTTATTTATATTAATGTTTGTCTCCCATTCTAGACTGTAAGCTCATCGTGGGCAGGGAATGTGTCTGTTATATTGTTATAGTGTGCTCTCCCGAGCTCTTAGTGCAGTGCTATGTACACAGTAAGCACTCAATATATACGACCGATTTGATTGATTGATCAGCACAAGCTCTAGATTCATGACACACATCTCTTCCTCCATTTGTTGAGCTGTTGCATCTGGCAGCAAGTATTTGAATTTACCAATGAGTTCACCTTAAAACAGGAAATATAATCTGATACCCCAATCCCTGGCAATTCTTAATGTGCTATGGCTTCAGACAGACAGAATGCATTATTAATGGGGCAGGTTTTTAGGCAGAGTGGTTTCTGCTCCTGACTAATTTGTTTTTCTACTTGGGCAAAAGCAACAGATTGTCACATAGCCAGATCAGTTGTGGATTCCAAGCAGGTTGCTTTGTTCTCACTGCAGCCTTGAAACGTTGCTGGGGGAAAACACACACACACACACACACACACACAAAAAAAAAAAAAAAAAAAACCAAACCTATCCACCAAATGATTTTATTACACGTGTGAATTGCTATCTCAGCCATTCAGCCCAAAGGGGAGTTTCTACTGGAAAGTGACAGTGGTTCCTTGGAACAGAATTCCAAGTCGGAGAATTCTGTGCCCTCACAGTGTGTCGTGAATATCTTGTGTTTCCCTGGCCTCTACTGCAACAGGAGAAGAGCAAGTGCTTTTAAACACCTTGCCTGATGTGTAAGGAGAAGTTCCAAGTAAATTAGAAAGCAGTTCTACTGGGCTAGCATTATTACGTGAGCAGTAAACTTCTACGTAAATCACTGCATTAACGCATGTGAATTTGATCTCACTAGGTTGTAAACTCTTCTCAAGCGGGGACTGTGTCTTTTGCTTTTATTATACACTAGTCTCCCAAACACTTCGTATAGTGCTCTGCACACAGCACACAGTACACACTGCACACTACACACAGTAGTAGTAGTAATAGTATTGATTAAGTGTCTAATGTGTGCAGAGCACTGCACTAAGTGCTGGGAAAACATACTGTTGAGAATTAACCACAGTCCTTCACCCCCCCAACACAAATACTATTGATTGATTGGTTGATTGACCACCTGTTGCATCATCTTTGAACTGTCCCATATCCCCCGACATTTGTCGCAGGGCTCAGGAGGGAGGGGTTCTGAGCCAAAATTCCACCCCAGTGTCCATAGGTATGCTGCACTGCCTCTGACATTGAGCATATGCTATGACATGCTCATTTCCATGAGGGGGCTCGAGGACAGTTTCAGTTTGGGAGATCGGTTTTCAACTTCCATTAAAATACTTTCTTGCCTAGAAGCTGATGTCTTTACGTGGGCCTCATTACTTTTGAGCCTATGGGCCTGTGTTTATTTACATGGGTGGATTAATCCCAACCAGACTGGGGATTGAGCTGGGATGGCACCAGATCCAAGTTCTCCTGATTAATCTCCATGTTGGTTGGCAACAGGCTCCCTTGAGGCTTGCAGCTTTCTCTGCCTAAGGGCCCAAGAGGCAGAGTTTTAATCCTAGGGCTGTACAGCTTACTCCCTAGAAACACGCAGACACACAAAACTAAGAGTACATATGTGTGTGTGTATCTCTGAGTTCTCCTACTACAAGTCAGACCTTCGCTCCTCTAATGCCAACCACTGTACCTCACTGTACCTCGATCTCGTCTATCTTACCACTGACCTCTGGCCCGTGTCCCGCCTCTGGCCTGGAAAACCCTCCCTCTTCATATCCGACAGACAATCACTCTCTCCATCACTCTCCCCACCTTCAAAGCCTTATTGAAGGCATATCACCGTAAGAGGCCTTCTCTGACTAAACCCTCTTTTCCTTCTCTTCCACTTCCTTCTGCATCGCCCTGACTTGCCCCCTTTATTCATTCCTCTTCTCAGACCCACAGCACTTATATACATATCTGTAATTTATTTATTTATATTAATGACTGTCACCCCCTCTAGACTGTAAGCTCATTGTGGGCAGGGAATGTGTCTTATATTGTACACTCCCAAATGCTTAGTGCAGTGCTCTGCACACGGTAAGTGCTCAATATGTATGGTTGACTGATTGATTGGGGAAATCGTAATCTTGTTCAAAGAGGCCTGCCCCGTGGTGTGTCACGGTGGGGGTGGGAGGGGGGGAAGGAGCAGGAAATGTGTCCTAGGCAAAATTGTACCTTCCATCTTCAAAAAAAAAAAGAAAAAGAAAAGAGAAACTACTTTTTAGCAACGAGTCAGTTCTCTGACTTCACATGCCCACATTGCCAAGCAACTCCTCCCCACCGGTGGGCTCTCCTGAGGCTATTAAAAAAACCAAGCCCCCACTAAACTCTGCAACTTGAAGGGCATGCACACTCCACACTTAATGTGGGTTCATAAACACGATTCATGGGGCAGCAATGAGTTGCACTGTTACACTAAAGGATAAAAAGCTTCCTTAATGAGGCAGATCAGACAGTTATCGATGTATTTATGAAAACCTCCTTAGGTAGCTGTGGCCAGGGGATTTTGGAGTAAAATAGTTCAGGATTGATTTAACGTCTCCCCGGTGTCATCTCCGGCCAGTTCCCGATAACGTGCGGAAAATAAGCATTACCCAGCCCGGAGTTTGTCTGGCTGTCTACACAGTTGGGAATTACCCTCACTCTGGGAGGATCGGACCACCTCCATGGCAGGTCAGCCAAATGCCCATGGTGCCCTGGGGGCCATCAGGTGAAGTTCCTGGGTGGCAGGACTTTAGGGGCTTCCAAGGATTGGTGCTGCCTTTGGATGATGTCACTAGGGGGTGGGACTAATAATAATAATGGTAATTATGGTACTTGTTAAGCGCTTAGTATGTGCCAAGCACAGGTGATCAGGTTGGACACAGTCCCTGTCCCACATGGGGCTCACACTCTTAATCCCCATTTTACATATGAGGTAACTGAGGCTCAGAGAAGTTATGTGACTTGCCCAAGGTCACACAGCAGGCATGTGGCAGAGCCAGGATTGGAACCCAGGTCCTTTTGACTCCCAGGTCCATGCTGTACCCACTAAGCCACGCTGGGTGGAGTTAGGTAATATATTACAATTGCTGTTTCCCCCAACTCCCTCTAAAATTACAGGCCCCACATAGGCCATGTGGCATATGCCTAAATGTCTTCTAGGGAAGTGATGCCCAATACTCCTGTCACAGAATCAGAATCATAGATTCTTAGAGGTCACCTTTTTGCTCCCAAGCAGATGAATTACTAAACTAGTAGAAACAGTCTTCTATCTTTTCTTAAAGCTCTACAAAGTTATAGACTCTCACCTTCCCTTGATAGACCATTCCAATGTTTTATCACTCTTGTAGTAAGAATCAATCAATGTTGTTGTATTGGACTCTCCCAAGCACTTAGTACAGTGCTTTGCATGCAATAAGTGCTCAATAAATATGATTTAATGGATCAATGGTATTTATTGAACATTTACTGTCTGCAGAGCACTGTATTAAGCACTTGGGAGAGTACGGTGCAACAGAGTGGGTAGACAACTTCCCTGCCCACAAAGAGCTTACAGTCCAGAGGGGGAGATAGACATTAAAATGAATTACAAATATGTACATAAGTGCTGTGGGGCTGAGGGTAGGGTGAATATTAAGTGAATAAAGAGTACAGATCCAAGTCCATAGGATCTGTGCATAAATTCTTCTTTATGTCCAACCAAAATATTTCCTTCTGTAATTTAAGCTATTTCCTCCTGTTTATTCTTCAATGGCTATGGAGAACATTTGAATCTGAGAAAAAATGCCCTTGTGCAATGCCACGTTTCAGACTCATGGTCTGTCCAGCCCAGTGGTCTGTCTCCGAGAGTAGCAACAAGATACTTGGAGGAACTGTGGTGCTTTTCTCCCTGGACTATCTAATGTCCTTAACTTTCCTTCTCATATCTAATTTTCTCCCTTATAACCCATTATAGACCTCTCATCCATGGATTTATCCAAACCTCTCTTAAATCTGCCAACAATTTCCATCTGCACAATTTCCTGTGATACAAATGTCACATGCTTGCCACCTGCTGTGTAACAAAGTGTTTCCTTTTATTGTTTTGAACCTAATCCTGGCTCTGCCACTTGCCTGCTGTATGACCTTATGTAAGTCACTTAACTTCTCTGAACCTCAGTTTCCTCATCTGTAAAATGGAAATGAAATATCTGTTCTCCTGTTCTCCCTTAAACTGTGGGCCTCATGTAGGACAGGGACTGTCTTTGACCTGATTATCTTCTGTTCATTCATTCATTCATTCAATCGTATTTACTGAGCACTTACTGAGTGCAGAGCACTGTACCAAGCGCTTGGGAAAGTACAATACAGCAATAAATAGTGACACTGCCTGCCCACAATGATCTTACAGTCTGGAATGGGGGAGATAGACATCAATACAAATGAATAAAATTACAGATATGTACATAATTGCTGTGGGGCTGGGAGCGGGGAATAGCAAAGGGAGCAAGTCAGGGTGATGCAGAAGGGAGTGGGAGATGAGGAAAAGTGGGGCTTAATCTGGGAAGGCCTCTTGGAGGAGATGTGCCTTGAATAAGGTTTTGAAGTGGTGGAGAGTGGTTGTCTGTAGGATTAGAGGAGGGAGGGGATTCCAGGTCAGAGGCAGGACTTGGGCTAGGCATCGGAGGCGAGAGAGGTGAGATGGAGGCACAACGAGGTTAGCATTAGAGGAGCAAAGTGTGTCAGCTGGGTTGTGTAAGGAGAGAAACGAGGTGAGGTAGAAGGGGGCAAGGTGTTGGAGTGCTTTCAAGTCAATGGTGAGGAGTTTTTGTCTGATATGGAGGTGGATGGGCAACCACTGGACTTTTTTGAGGAGTGAAGAAACATGTCCTGAGCGTTTCTCTAGAAAAATGATCTAGGCAGCAGAGTGAAGTATGGAGTGGATTGGGGAGAGACAGGAGGCTGGGAGGTCAGAAAGGGGACTGACGCAATAATCCAGGTGGGATAGGATGAGTGATTGTATTAACATAAGTGATTGTATTTGTTGCTGAATTGTACTTCCCAAGTGCTTAGTACAGTGCTCTGCTCACACACAGTAAGCGCTCAATAAACATGATTGAATATTAACCGTAAGCTCACTGAGGGAACGTGTCTACTAACTCTGTTGTATTATACTCTCTCAAGCACTTAGTACAGTGATCTGCACACAGTAAGCGCTTAATAAATACCATTGATTGATTGATTGACAGCAGGTAGTTGCCTTGGTAGTCGCTGCAGTCATTGTTGCCCATGTGAACTACTATTGCTCAGGATTCCTGCTGGGCCTATGCTCTGTACAGTGCCGAACAGTGCTCTGCACACTGTAAGTGGTTAGTAAATACCATTGATTGATTTTCTGTCTCTTGGAATGTTTTAAGTGATTCTACTGTGAGCCCGTTGTTGGGTAGGGACCGTCTCTATATGTTGCCAACTTGTACTTCCCAAACGCTTAGTACAGTGATCTGCACACAGTAAGCACTCAATAAATACAATTGAATGAATGAATGAAACCTCTAATCAGTCAATCAATCAATTGTATTTATTGAGCACTTACTTTGCGCAGAGCATTGTATTAAGTGCTTGGGAGAGTGTAGTATAACAATGTAACAGAGATGTTAGACGCATTCCCTGCCTATGACTAGCTTCCAGTCTAGAGGGGGAGATGGACATTTACATAAATAAATAAATTACGGATATGTACGTATGTACTGTGGGGCTCCGGGTGGGGGGTTGAATAAAGGGAGCAAATGAGGGTGACACAGAGGGAGTGGGAGAAAAAGAAATGACGGCTTAGTCAGGGAAGGCCTCTTGGAGGAGATTTGCCTTCAGTACTCCAGCACTGATGACAGAGCGGGGACATAGAACCCAGGTCTCCTGATTCCCAGTGCTCTTTTCACTGGACCTGATTCCCAGTGCTCTTTTCACTGGACCAACAGCTGGGCTTAATCATTGTCTAAATATAATTTAGATTATTTTTCCCTAGGTGCAATACTGTGCACATGCTCCCTTTGAAAGTCAACTACCCTTCTGGGGTCCATTCACTGAGTTTTATGAAACCTTCCTGTAATTTATCCCCACCCGGAAGAGCTTAGCGACAGCTGCAAACATGGAGATTTTGAGGCACAGTCCTTTCAGATCGTCTGAGGAAACATTAAATAAAACTGGTCTTAGCAATGATCCCTTGGGGACCCTATTATTGACACTTCTCCCTCCTGGAAAAGTGGCTGTTTATCCCTACCCTATGTTTTCTGTCTTTTTATCAGTTTTCTATCTTTGACAGAATGTTTCTTCCAATTCCAAGATTAATGTTTGTGTGCTTTTTAAAGCCTTCCAAATAGAAGCTTTCAAAAATCTAGGTATATTATGTCCTCTGGTCCCTTCCACATGCTTACTGACTATTTCAAAGAACTCCAACAGATAAGTGAGGCATGATTTTCCCTTACAGAAACCTTGGTTTTTTTCTCCACTAGGTTGTGTTTTTTAAATGTTCATTGATGATAAGCCTAAGTATAGATTGTACTAATTTCCAGGTTTAGAAGTGAGACTCAACAGTCTACAACTTCCAGAATCACTTTCAGAACACTTCTTTAAGATGGGCACTACACTGGCAGTCTGCCAGTCCCCTAATACAGTGGTCATTTGTAATGATAGGTTGGACGCTTTTGCTAGGAAATCTGCGAAATCTGCAACTTCCTCTCCAAGTTTCTTCAGAACTCGTGGATCGATGCCACCCAGTCCTGATAGTTTATTAATCTCTAGTTTGTCAGTTGGGCCTAAAACACCATCAGTGGCTACCATGATTTTATCCCATTTCTCTCTCCTTTTTGCTATAAGAAAAAAATTGGACATTTAGGTCTCTCTCTAACATCTCCTGCAGCAAAGGCTGAATGAAAAAATTCACTGAGTCTCTCAGCTATTAAATTTTTATGCTTAAGTGGACCTTTTAGCCCAGAATCATCAAGTGACTCCCCAATTCTCAGTATCTTCCTCTTAGAAATCCTTCATAGACTTGAAAACATGTATTAAATCACCCATTAATAATAATAATAATAATAATTGTGGTATTTGTTAAGCATAATAGTAATAGTAAGCTATGTGCCAGGCACTGTACTAAGCACTGGGGTGGATACAAGTAAATTGGGTTGGACACAGTCCCCGTCCCACATGGGGCTCACATTCTCAATCCTCATTTTACAGATGAAGTAACAGATACAGAGAAACCAAGCGACTTGCCCAAGGTCACACAGCAGACAAGTGGCAGAGTTGGGATTAGAACCCATGACCTCCTGATTCCCAGGTCCGTGCTCTATCCACTATACCACCCATTAATCTTCTCTTCTCCAGGCCAAGCACTCACATTTCCTTTAACTTTTCTCCGTAGGACCTATTTTCCTGCCTAGGGATTCCCAAGGTCTCACTCTCAACTAGGTGTTTGCAATTTGATTTTTTGTTGCTTTATTCAACTAAGAGGCAGCCCAGTTGCTCAGGTCAAAGACTATGTTCCCATCTTGTTGGGGCAAAGGGTCTGAGCTTCTTGCCAGAAAGGAAAATCAAACTGGAACTAATACCTTTATAGCTTAGGCAAGTATTCATAGATGAGGAGCAGTGTGGCCTAGTGGAAAAAGCATGGGCCTGGGAGTCAGAAGGACCTGCGTTCGAATCCCAGTTCTGCCAATTTCTTGCTGTGTGACATTGGACAAGTCACTTAACTTCTCTGTGCCTCAGTTTCCTCAACTGTGAAATGGGAATACCATTCTCCCTCCTATTTAGACAGAGAGACCCATGCAGGACAGGGACTGTGTCCAACCTAATTAACTTGTATCCACCCCAGCGCTCAGAAAAGTGTTTGACACATAGGAAGCGCTTAACAAATACCATGAAAAAGAAAGATGAGAATCACACATGAGAAACATTTGGGAAATAAAAGATGCATAAATTACTCAGAACAGCTGCTCTCTCTCTCTAAACTGAAAACTTAGGGAGGCTTTTTTGTTTCACTCAAATGAAATCTGCTAAGAAAGAGGAAGGAGTATGGTTTCCATGGCAACCACCCAATTGCATGGGACTTGGGCAGTGTCTAAGATATGAAGCTCACTCGGCAGGTATGTCGGGAGAGGAACCATGGCATGGTGTCTGGCCTAGATGCGCCTGCAGTGTTTCGAGACTGCCATGCCCCCAGGAAGCAGAGTTCTTGGCCACATGCCCAGTGAAGTCACCCTCCACAATGACAGCCCAAGCCTCATCCTGTGAGATTAAGTAGGGAGTGGGGGAGGAGTCAGACAGTGGAGGAGATGGCAGGGGGTAATACTTCAGACCACACTGTGTTCTGGCAGGAGAAGAAGGGGAAGGAGCAGCATGGTCTAGTGGAGAGAGCACATGGGACTGGGAGTCAGGGAACCTAGGTTCCAATCCCATCTCTGACGCTTGCTGGCTGACCTTGGACAAATCACTTAACTTCTCTGTGCCTCAGTTTCCTCATCTGTAAAATGGAGATTAAATTCTACTTCCTCTTATTTAGACTGTGAGCCTCGTGTGCAACCTTGGGCAAGTCACTTAACTTCTCTGTGCCTCAGTGTGTCCAATTCCCCCTTCTAGACTGTGAGTCCGCTGTTGGGTAGGGACCGTCTCTATATGTTGCCAACTTGTACTTCCCAAGCGCTTAGTACAGTGCTCTGCACACAGTAAGCACTCAATAAATACGATTGAATGAATGAATGAATGAATGAATGAACCTGATTATCTTGGATCCACCCCAGTGTTTAGTACAGTGCTTGGCACATAGTAAGCACTTAACAAATACCATAATTATTAAGGAGGTAGACTGTCAGAAGAAAAGGTAGGATTTTTGCCAGTTTCCACTTTATTTCTCCTGGTTCCATACATAGTGTTCCCTACCCTTCCTTGAGTGAAATCCTGTTTTCCCAAGAGATAATCCAGATGACATTTCCCACTTCATTCTGTGATACTACATTATTTCCCCCCAAAATGCAACACTGTTTCCCTGAAGGAAAAGGGAAAAATCTCACCAGTCTTTTGGAGAAAACGCGAGACAATTTTTTCACATGAGGAAAGGACACTGGGATTGAAATGGGTTTGGGGGCTGGTTCTGAGCCTAAAGTCTGCATTCTGCTAGACAGAGAGCTTCCCTCATTCAGAAGCAGCACAGTCCTAGTGGATAGACTACGGGCCTGGGAGTCAGAAGGACCTGAATTCTAATCCTAGCTCTGCAACTTGTCTGCTGTTTGACCTTGGGCAAGTCACTTAACTTTTCCATGTCTCAGTTACCTCATCTGTAAAAGGAGAATAAAGACTGTGAGCCCCAAGTGGGAAAGCGACTGTGTCCAACCTGATTATCTTCTATCTACCCCAGTGCTCAGTACAGTGTCTGGCACATAGTAAGTGCTTAATACATACCACAAACATCATTATTAGACTTAGAGAAGTGTGCCGTAGATCATGAGCCCCATGCGGGACAAGGACTCTGCCCAATCTCATAACTTTGCCTCTATCCCAGGGCTTAGCAACATAGTGCTTAAAAAATGCTATGCTCAACTGGCCTATCCCAAGCTACTGTTTAGTTATTGCTATAGATAACTGCTAGGAAAGGGTGTGCGGGTTCACTTTCACCTTCCAGCTGGATCATGGCCGAGTAATTTGTACTTTCTTTCCTACAGGAAAAGGTCCAGACTGTGGACTGCCACGTCTGATCTGGGCTATGAAACTGGTCGGTAAAGGGGAGAGGGAAGATTTAGTGTAAATGTGGTGTATTCGTCCATCCATCTCCACATCCAACAGGAACTTCTGATCATCAGCTTTAAGGCGCTCAATCAGCTCTCCCTCTCCTACTTTACCTCTCCGATTTCTCCCTACAACCCAGCCGCACACTCCGCTCCTCTAACAGCGACCTACTCATCGTACCTCGTTCTCATCTCTCTGGCTACCGACCCCTGGCCCACGTCCTCCCTCCTGCCTGGAACTCCATCCCTCTTCTTATCTGACAAGCCACCACTCTCCCCATCTTCCTTGTCATACTAAAATCATATTTCTTCCAAGAAGCCTTCCCTGACTAACTGCTCATTTCTCTGTCCGAGTCTCCCTCCCTTCTGCATTGCCTACGCACTTGGTTCCGTGCCCCTTGGGGCCTTTGATAACCACCACCCCCACACACACACCAGTGCTTATGAACATAGCCTTAAACTCTGTTGTTTCCCCCTATCACTCATTTATTTTGCTGTCTGTCTCCCCCTCTAGATTGTAAGCTCCTTGAGGGCAGGGTTCATGTCTACTAGCTCTAGTGTACTCTCCAAAGCATTTAGAACAGTGGTCTACACACAGTAAGCACTCAGTAAATACCATTGATTGATTAATTGATTGTCAAACCTACTCTGAGGAGCATTGAACAAATGTCAAGTGGTGGAGGAGGAGGCTCTTAGAGAGTTACCTACGCTGCCAGAGTATATGGTCCAAGCTTTAAACAGAGAAGTCCAGGGCCTTTTGGAGCTGTATCAGATCAGTCCCGTTCTGCCACAAAGCACAGTCCTCTGGGGAAATAGGACCAAATAGGGATCCACTAGGGCCTCACAGCCTTCTGTAGATGGGGTCTCTACCTGACAGAATGGGCCTCTCCCAAAACAAGGGGCCTTGGGATCTTAGAGCTGTTCAATGGGTGTTCCTCTCCTTTAGAAAAAAAATGGTGTTCATTAAGCACTCACTATATTTCAGGCACAGTACTAAGCACCGGAGTAGATACAAGACAGGTTGGACTCACAGTCCATGTCCCACGTGGGGCCTCACAGTCAATCCCCATTTTCCAGATGAGGTGACTGAAGCCCAGAGAAGTTAAGTGACTTGCCCAGAATCACACAGCAGACAAGTGGCAGAGCCAGGATTAGAACCCAGTCCTTCTGACTCCCAGGCCTATCCTCTATCCAGTAGGCCACACTGCTTCTCTTCTGCACCCTCTCTCTGTTGTTGACTTTTGACATTCCCTTCAATGCTACAAATTGTCATTTGTTGACAGATGTTGAGCATCCATGGTGTGATTTTCATCCTCCCTCTTACTAAAGGGGCCTGAGTGCTTCAAAGTAAGGAGTCCCTGTTGTACACAGAGGAAGGAGAACAAACCCATTCCCCATCTGCTTGAGGGTCAGTCTATGTTGTTTTGTGCCCATGATCCTCCTGAATATCCAGGTTATCTGTAGTTATATAAGGAATACCCCTGGCAGATCTCCAGAAATGCTCTGTTCAGGTATTCTTGCCCTTGCTGCTGGGTAAGGAAGTCTGTAGTTTCCACTTTAACAAGCTGCCTGATTCTTCAGAAAAAAAAAAAGCCCCAAACCTAGAAAGTGCCATGAGCCTTATTAGAAGCACTGAGAATACCATTCTTGTCCCACTGGCTCTCTCCACAGCTGTTGCTCCTTCTGAATGTGGGTAATTGGGATGTGAGCAATCAGGCTGCTTGTTAAAAGTGGAAACTACAATTTCCTTACCCAGCAGCGGGGGCAAGAAAATCTGAGCAGAGAGTTTCTGGAGATCAGCCAGTGGCATCCCCTATATAACCACAGATGGCCTGGATGGTCAGGAAGAACCTAGGCACCAAACAATGCAGACAGACCCTCGGTGGGGTGGAGAGTAAGAAGATTTTCCCTCTTTTGCTTACAAACAGAAACTACCCCAGCTCAATTGACCTAAAACCGCTCTCCTATTTAATACACAGCCCACACCCTTCACCTTTCTAATGCCAACCTACTCACTGTACCTCAGTCTCATCTGTTTTACTGCCAACCCTTTTCCCACACCCTCCCCCTGGCCTGAAACTCCCTCTGTCTTCATCATCATCATCATCATCAACATCAATTGTATTTATTGAGCACTTACTGTGTGCAGAGCACTGTACTAAGTGCTTGGGAAGTACAAGTTGGCAACATATAGAGACAGTCCCTACCCAATAGCGGGCTCACAGTCTAAAAGGGGGAGACAGAGAACAAAACCAAACATACTAACAAAATAAAATAAATAGAAAAATATGTACTAGTAAAATAAATAGAGTAATAAATATGTACAAACATATATACATATATACAGGTGCTGTGGGGAAGGGAAGGAGGTAAGATGGGGGGGTGGAGAGGGGGACGAGGGGGAGAGGAAAGAAGGGGCTCAGTCTGGGAAGGCCTCCTGGAGGAGGTGAGCTCTCAGTAGGGCCTTGAAGGGAGGAAGAGAGCTAGCTTGGCGGATGGGCAGAGGGAGGGCATTCCAGGCCCGAGGGATGACGTGGGCCGGGGGTCGATTGTGGGACAGACCACCACTCTCCCCACTTTTAAAACCCTCCTTAAAATCACACCTCATCTAGAGGTTTTCCATGCCTAACCCATCCCTTCCCTGTTCAAGCCCTCCCGTCTGTGTCACCTATGCACTTGGATCTGTTCCCCTTAAGCATTTTGATATTCACTCCTCCCCCAGCACTTATGGGCCTATCCATTTCTAACTGATTTTAATATCTATCTCCCCCTCTAGTCTGTAAGCTCCTTGTGGGCAGCAATTGTCTATATTTATTCTGCTGTATGGTACTCTCCCAAACACTTAGTACAGTGCTCTGCAAACAGTAAGTGTTTAATAAATTCTGGTGATCAATGGACTATCCTAAGCTACTGACAGGAGCAGTGGCAGAAGACGATGGAGATAGTAGCAGAAAGTGAGTATCTTATCCCCTTCTTCCCTATCCCACCTTCTTCCCTCATCTCCTTCTTTGTCTCTCTTCCCCTTTTCCTTTTCCCTCCCCCTCCTCTCACTTTCACCCTCCACCCCTTTTTCTCCCCATCCCCATCTCTCCTTCCTCCTTTACCCTCCTCCCTCTCCCCCTACCCCTTCCTTGTCCAGGTCTGAGCATCATGCCTGTCTACATTATTTCACAGTGTCTCCCAGAAACTCAAGCAGCTTGTTACTCTAATGAGGAGAGAGGGTAATAGGTAAACATTTGCATTTTCTGAAATGTTTTTGTTATTAAAGGGAAGCCAATGGCAATGTAGAGTGAGGGAGAAGGAATCAAAGCAACCATGAGAGGGTGAAGTCAGCACCAATTACCTCTTTTACTTTAATTTTAGGCTCTTTAGGAATTTGGTAGTCCCAGGGGGTTGCCCTTTCTAAGTGGCCCTGGAATATTTTCTTAAAAACCACCCAAACAAGGGAAGGGTGAGAATTATAATTTCCAGGGTCTAATGTCACAGCCTGGCTCTGCACTCTTCTGAACTGACCAATTCTGGCAGCTCCTCAGCAAGTCTGGAGCAGCTGGTTGCCATATCAACAGTACTCCTGACCCCCTACTAAATAATAATTAATAATTATGGTATTTGTTAAGCACTTACTATGTGTCAGGTACTGTACTAAGCTCTGAGGTGGATATAAGCAAATCGGGTTGGACACAGTCCCTGTCTCACAGTCTCAATCAACATTTTACAGATGAGGTAACTAAGAAGTGAAGTGACTTGCCCAAGTTCACACAGCAGACAAGTGGTGGAGTCAGAATTAGAATCCATGACAATGTGTGCAGAGCACTGCACTAAGCACTTGGGAACATACTAAAGAAGTATAAGACGATCTCGGACCTCGAGGAGCTTACCATCTGATGGAAGGAGAAAGTTATCAATCAATAGTATCAATAAATACTATTGAGTACTTACTGTGGCCAGAGCCCTGAACTAAGCACTTAGGAACATACTGAGGAAGCATAAGACATGATCTTGGCCCTTGAGGCCCTTATCTAATGGGAGGAGAAAGTTGTCAATCAATAGTATATATTGAGTGCTTACTGTGAGCAGCGCACCCTGCTAAAGACTTGGGAGAGTACAGTAAAATAGAGTTGGTAGACATGATCCCTGACCTCAAGGTTATACCATAATTAGTTAAGTGCATGAGAATACAGCAACAGCATTTATTAAGCACATACAGTGTGCAGAGCACTGTACTGCGCTTTTAGGGAACTATGATAATAGACACAAATAAATACATAAATAGCAACCAAACAGATAATGCGTGAGTGCTGATATGGTTGAAAGAGTGATATGGCTGAGAAAGGGGAAAGGGGAGTGTCTCTTGGGGAGGTGGATTTTGTTGAGAGGCTTGAAGGAGGGGAAAAGACATGGCTTGGTCAAGCTGAGGGTGGGGATAGGCATTCCCCCAGTGGGTTGGAGGTAAGAGAGTCAAGAGCATAGGAGGGTCAGGAGGGTTGCTTGGGAGGAAAGGAGAGAGCAGACTGGGGAGAGGAAGCCAGGTAAATCTGTGTGCTCCCCTCATTAGCATAGTCTTTGTGCCTGTGCTCTTCACGCACCACACCTGCCCATGAAGCCGATGTTCAGGAGCTTTTATTTCATGCTGGAAACAATGGGGAACCACCGGTGCCTTTGGAGGAGGCATTTTAGAAAGGCAAGACACATGGCTGCCTCCTCTCTCCACGGCCCCAGAATGGATTCTTGTTCCGTACTGTGGTGGGCTGACTAGGGGCAAGCAAACCAGAGTCAGCTCTAAAAGGCAGCTTCTTTGCCTGTCAGACTGAGTGGGACAGGATTGATGGGTGGGATTGTCCATCTGTCTTCCTCTGTGACGACCTGGGGAGAGAGCAGCCAATATTCCACACTCCCTCAGTTCTTCACAAGTCTTTGGGCTCTTCAAAAAAGAGAAATCAGAAAATAAAGACAGCATTTCTGTAACTGCGGTTTTCCAATTCTCCAGAGCTTCTCTCTAAACGGACTCCTCTGCCAGGAAGAGGCTGGACTGGCTCACGCATCTACAGGTCTGGTTTCAATGACTCAGAAATAAAGATTATATGCAGCTGAATTGGCAATGTATCCATGATACCTTAAAGCAGTCCATAATCCTGCCAAGAGAGGCTAATAGTAACTGTGGCACAGAGAAGCTAAGTGACTCACCCAAAGTCACACAACAGACATGTGGCAGAGCTGGGATTAGAACCCAGGTCCTTCTGACTCCCAGGCCCGTGCGCTATCCCCTAGTTCACACTGCTTCTCATGGCTCTTCAAGTCACCAGTGACCTTTTTTTTTTTTTTTTTTTGCCAGAACTAACAGTCTCTACTCCAGCCTGATCTTCCTCAAGTCCTTTGCTCTCGTCAGTGCTGTGGACCATCCTTTTATCCTTTTCCTGGAACAGTTAATAATGATAATAATAATTAGTAATTATGGTACTTGTTAAGTGCTTACTATGTACCAAGCACTGTTTTAAGTGCTGGGGTAGATACAAGTTAATACAGGCTCACATTCTTAATCCCCATTTTACAGATGAGGTAACTGAGGCCTAGAGAAGTGAAGTGGCTTGCCCAGGGTCACACAGCAGACATGTGGCAGAGCTAGGATTAGAACACAGGTTCTTCTGACTCCCAGGTCCATTCTCTATCCTCTAAGCCACAGAGTTCTCCCCTGGTTCTTCTTTGACTGGTCTGTCTGATTCTTCTCAGTCTCTTTTGCTGGCTCCTCCTCCGCCTCCCATTCCCTGTCTGTGGAGGTCCCTAAGGGATCAGTTCTGGGTTTCTTTCTATTCTCCATCTGCACTCACTCCTGAGGAGCTCATCTCATATAAGAGAAGTGGCGTGGCTTAGTGGAAAGAGCCATTGGCTCAGGAGTCAGAGGTCATGGGTTCATTCATTCATTCATTCAATCGTATTTATTGAGCGCTTACTGTGTGCAGAGCACTGGACTAAGCACTTGGGAAGTACAAAGATGACGATGATGTGCATCTAGCTTTACTTCTATTTATTCTGATTCATTCATTCATTCAATTGTATTTATTGAGCACTTACTGCATGCAGAGCACTGTACTAAGCACTTGGGAAGTACAAAGATGACGATGATGTGCATCTAGCTTTACTTCTATTTATTCTGATTCATTCATTCAATCGTATTTATTGAGAGCTTACTGTGTGCAGAGCACTGTACTAAGCACTTGGGAAGTACAAAGATGACAATGATGTGGATGGGGTTCTAATAATGGCTCTGCCACTCATCAGCTGTGTGACTTTGGGCAAGTCACTGAGCTTCTCTGTGCCTCAGTTACCTCATCTGTAAAATGGGGATTAAGACTGTGAGCCCCACGTGGGGCAACCTGATTACCTTGTATCTACCCTAGTGCTTAGAACAGTGCTTGGCACATAGTAAGCATTTAACAAATACCATTATTATTATTATCTGCTTCCCTGGCTTCAACAACTACCATCCCTATGCAGATGGTTATGCTTTCATTCCTCCAAAAAACTCTTGGAACTCAACAGGCTATTAGCATCATCAAAAGTCTTAGAGATAATTGTCCAAGTGTTTTCTATGGGAATGACTGTTCCCTAGAGAAACCCACCCAGAGTGATGTGCCATTTGTTGTGAACTGCTTCAAAGAGTCTGATAGGTGCTATGAACAGATAAGGCTGAAGAAAGCTGAGGAGAAGCTTGGCCCAGTGAAAAGAGTGCAACCTTGGGAGTCAGAGGACCTGGGTTCGAATCCCAGTTCTGCTGTGTGTCCTTGGGCAAGATGCTTAACTTTTGTGCCTCTGTTCCCTCATCTGTAAAATGAGGATTCAATACCAGTTCTTTCTCCTGCTTAGATTGTGAGCCACTTTGGGACAGGGACTGTGTCCAGCTTGATCTTGTATCTACCCCAGTGCTTAGTACAGTGCTTTGTATATAGTAAATGATTAACAAATATTATTATATTATTATTGTTATTATTATATCAGTCTGTACTAAGGAAACTCTACACACAAGCAATTGGTAATACAGAAATGAATGCCATCTCAAAATTCTGTTACATTACGATCATGATGATGATGCTAAGGGCGATAGGGTCTCCTTTCAAGAATGGCCGACGAACCTTGGTTTAGAGACATCAATCAAACAATAGTTTTCACTGTTTACTCTGTGCAGAGCACTGTACTAAGCACTAGAGGGAATGTAATGGAATTAGTAGACACAATCCCAGTCCTCAAGAAGCTTAGAACCTAGTCGGGGAGGCAGAGTCTAAAAGAAATTTAGACTAGGGGGAAACCAATGGACTATCCAAGATATGTGAGTGCCCTGGGAGGGGGTAAGCAATAATAATAAATAACTGTGGTATTTGTTAAGTGCTTACTATGTGCCAGGCACTGGACTAAGCGCTGGGGTAGAGACGAGGTAATCGGGTCGGACACTGGCGATATGGAAGTGCTGAAGTGGAAGCAGTGTAGGGAAAACAGGGGGAGATGATTGATTAATCAGAGAAGGCTTCCTGGAGGAGATCAGCTTTCAAAAGGGCTTTGCTGATGGGAAGAGTCATAGTCTGCCAGACATGAAGAGGAAGGGAAGGCTCAAGAGATCAGAGGCAAGAGAGATGAGACCGAGGCACAGTAAGATGGTTTGAGAGGAGTGAGGGAAAGGGGGAAGAGAGCCTGGTTGAGTATTTTAAAGCTGGAGGTCGTGAGTTTCTGTTTGATGCAGAGAGGGAGAGGCAACAATTGGAGGTGTTTGAGGAATAGGAAGATGTGTGCAGAATGACATTTTAGAAAAGCGATCCAGGCAGCAGAGTGAAGCATGGACTGGAGAGGGGAGGGATTGGAAGGAGGGAAGGTCAGCGAGGAGACTTCAAGACCAAGAACCTACTTGAAGGAAACTGAATTTGGGTGTTGGAACCCACAGTTAAATAGTAAAATCCTCAAGCTAAGAGGAGGAGCATGGGGTGGTGGATAGAGCATGGGCCTTGGAGTCAGAAGGTCATGGGTTCTCATCCCGCCTCTGCCACTTGTCTGCTGTGTGACCTTGGGTAAGTCACTTTGCTTTTCTGTACCTCAGTTACCTCATCTGTAAAATGGGGATTGAGATTGTGAGCCTCCCATGGGACCAACCCAATTTGCTTGTATCTACCCCAGCACTTAGTATAGTGCCTGGCACATAGTAAATGCTAAACAGATACCATTATTATCATTATTATTATTATTAAGCCTAGAAAACACCCTCCGTTTCTTAGAAGACTTTGTTTCAATCAGAGGTATGTGCCCTGGAAAGAACTCATCCATTCTCCTCATCCTCAAGTGGCTACCCAATTTGAAATGTTAGTGAGAGGCACAGACTCTAGCACAATCTGCCTGCCTATCAGCAACCAGAGGAAGCCACCCCTGTCACTATACTTGCAAGGGGAAGCAATGTAGCCTAGGGGAAAGAGCACAGGCCTGGGAGTCAGAGGACCTGGGTTCTAATCCCAGTTCTGCCACTTGTCTGCTGTGTGACCTTGGGCAAGTCATTTAACTTCTCTCTGCCTCAGTTTCCTCATATGTAAAATGGGGATTAAATCCTACTCCTTCCTACTTACAATGTGAGTCACACGTAGGGCAGAGACCGTATCCAACCTAAGTATCTTGTACCTACCCCAGTGCTTAATACAGTGCTTGGCACACAGTAAGTGATTGACAAATACCAATAAAAAGGTGGGGGGACAGGTTGGTGTACATTGAAAATCTAAGGACCTAGTGAAGTGTATTTTTTGACGTCACTAATGAATACAGTCTGACCTACCCAGGAATTAAAATTTTCTTACCAAAACACTGAAAAATGTGGTACCCACTTTTGGTCAGAGGCAGGAGGGTTGTTAAAAATTCCATGTGTTGTTGTTGAAAGCCCCATATTTTCTAGACAGCCCAGAATAAAGGGTGTCCATTCTTGCCCATGCATCCTTTGGCTCAGAGAGACACAGTGGCTACAATTTGATTCATATTGAGAAATCCTTCTTCCCACGGCACTCCAAATTTAAAGAAACTTCGATTATCCCTAAGGAGCTGATGGAGGCACAAGCATAAAGAACACAAGCCTGAGTTCTAATCATGGCTCCATCACTTGCCTGCTGTGTAACCTTCTACAAGCCACTTAATCTCTCTGGGCCTCAGTTTACTCATCTGTAAAATGGGGCTTAAATTCCTGTCCTCCCTCCTGCTTAGACTGTGAGCCCCACATGGGATACAGACTGTGCCTGACCTGATTGTTTTGTATCTACCTCAGTGTTTAGTGCAATGCTTGGCACATAGTAAGCCCTGAACAAATACCACAATTATCATTATTGTTATTATTATTGTGTCCCTCAGTCATCATTGTTGTCATCATTGTGGTAATAGCAGCACCATTTATTGGGTGCTATTTGGCACAGTGCCGTGTACTATGCCCTTTGGAAGTACAAAATAAAGAAATGACATGTTCCTTGTTCACAAGGAAGCAAACATAAAAATCAATCAATGACATTTATCGAGTGTTTATTCTGTGCAGAGCACTGTGTCTAAGCACTACTTACAACTAGAGTGATCAAAAATAAATTGGGCAGACATATGAGTGCTAAGAGAAGTGTAAATAAGTTCATAAGTGCTGGAGTCGGCTAAAGGGATGATATGGCTCACAGTGCTGGGAAATTAATCCAGGAAGGCTTGCTGGAGAAGCCAGATGTTGGGCGGGGGGGGGGGGGGTTGAATGTGGCGAAAGCTGGGGGAACAGAGTGAGTGAGGGATGGAGAAGGGAGAGTCGAGAGGGAGGGACAGCTAGCAAGTTGGCTTGGGAGGAACAAAGTGTCCCCACGGTGGGTATGTCAGGATTCCGCTTTACCTCTTCCTATTGCTAATTTGGTCTCTGAAACAGATAGGTCTGTGTTGGTAGGTCTGTAAACTATAGCCCACTCTGACTCCCCCTTCCCGAGCTACAGAGCTGTTGTGGAGACAAATGAGACAACTGACACTGGAAAATAAAAATGGGATATAAACTCATGGAATTATTATAGCTTCAGACGTGAAAAAACCATTTCTATTCAAAAGCCCAAGAACACTCCTGGCTTTCCCTACCTTGATTTCCAATTAAGTTTTATAAATTTTCTTCTCATGTAATTACTTTTTCTCCCCTTAAAGGTTCACACTTTTACTCTAGAGATTTAATCTCTTCCTTCAACACTATACACAAGCACACACATCACACATGCGTTATGCCATTTCTTAAGATAATAAGAGTGGAGGCTTGATGACTTGTACATCACCGTCTTATCTTTCCTGCAATTATTTCTTCATGATTGGAAAGGGATTTAATGAGCTAGAACCAGGTTGAATTGAAGAAGGGTCACAGGGCTTAAAACAATTTACTTAACAAGTCTTGCTGCTTTAAAAACAAAAACTCAAGAGAAGAGTCAAAGTGAGGTATCTAAGCAACTGTGAGTCCATCCAGCAGAAGTTATTTTAAGAAGCTATTTAGTTCATCGTCTTTCCTACAGGCAGCCCTGTAGTTTTTCCCAAATAGATATGGATTTATTGGATAACAATTACAGAAGGAAATCCTCCCCACCTTCTCAGTAACTGTTCCCATGTGTCCCAACATATGTAGGCAGAATCCTTTATTTTCAATCAATCATATTTATTTAGCACTTACTGTGTGCAGAACCCTGTACTAAGAGCTTTGGGGAGTATAATATAACAGAACTGGTAGACATATTTTGAATTATCACCAGCACCAGCATTTATGGCATGCCTACTATTGTGCAGAGCAGTAGCAGAAGCAGCGTGGCTTAGTGGAAAGAGCACAGGCTTGGGAGTCAGAGGACATGAGTTCTACTCCTGGCTCCACCACTTGTCTGCTGTGTGACCTTGGGCAGGCCACTTCACTTCTCTGTGCTTCAGTTACCTCATCTGTAAAATGGGGATTAAGACTGTGAGCCCCATGTGGGACAACCTGATTATCTTGTATCTACCCCAGTGCTTAGAACAGTGCTTGGCACATAATAAGCACTTAACAAATGCCATAATTATTATTATTATTTGCAGTAGTAGGCCTAGTAGTAACAAGTTAAGCTCATTTCCTCTTGTTCTGAGCATAGCAGAGATGAAGAATACCTGGTCATCATTCTCCACCATTCACCTTTTAAGAGCTGGAAATTGATACTTCGACATTGGGCAGTTTGAACATTTGTTTTCCAATGTATATCATTGGAGTTTCTATCCCTCAAACCCATATTTTGCCCCCAGTCAATCGATCAGTGGTACTTATTGAGTGCTTACTGTGTGCAAAGCACTGAACTAAGTGCATGGGAAAGTAGAATAAAATGGAGTTGGTAGACATGATCTCTGACCACAAGGAGCTGACAGTCTAGAAGGAGGAGGTTACAGACCCACCTAGCCCTCCCCACCCCAGTCCCCTCACCCCATCCTCTCAAGACTTCATGCTGGGAATTTCCTAAGAAGTTCCCTCAGGAAATCCAGTTGGAATTCACCCAGCCAGAGGTGTGCTGAATAATCAATGGTTTCATGTGTCTTCACAGCATCCCTAAGAGGGAGGGGGCAGAGATTGTCTTCCCCATTTACACTGTAAGCTTCTTATGGACAGGGAACTTGTCTACCAACTCTGATATATTGTACTCTCCCAAGCACGTAGTACAGTGCTTTTCACACAGTAAAGGAAGGCTCAACAAATACCACTGATAGATTGATTGATTTACAGGTGTGGAAATGGAAGCCCAGAGTGGCTAAATGATTTTCTCCAGCTCACATAGCAGGCCAGTGACGGAGCTAGGACTAGGACCCAGAAATGCTGACTCCGAACTCTGAACTCTTTTCTTACTGTCTCAGAAATTGAAAGAAATGCCATTTTACCCTTCCAAAGGAGAAAGATTCTGTACCAGATTTTTTTGTTTGGGTTTTTTTTTTATGGTATTCGTTAAGCACTGTCTATGTGGCAGGCACTATATTAAGCATTGGGGTAGATACAAGCTAATCAGGTTGGGCACTGTCCCTATCCCACATGGAGCTCACAACCTGAATCCCCATTTTACGGATGAGGGAACAGGCACAGAGAAGTGAAGTGGCTTGCCTAAGGTCACACAGCAGGCAGAATCAGGATTAGAACCCGGGTCCTTCGGACTCCCAGGCCCATATTCTGTCCAACATATTATTCTGCTTCTCAGGTTGTGAGAGGAAATTCACATATCCCCAAACAGGACTTGGTCCAGCTCCCTCCTGACTTTACCAATGTGTTGAGCACTTAAATGAATCCTGAAAGCTTAAGCAGGTCTGGCCCTTCCTTGTAGTGAATGTCAAAAGCATCAGGCAAGTCACTTCAGTGCAGTCGGTGGCCTCAATTTTTTTGCCTGTAAAATGGACCCATTTAGGAGCTCAAACATGCCAAAACACTGAGTTACCACCACTTCCTTCCTCCCTGTCTCACAAGCCCATAACTTGGGTAGTTATTCTCGATTCATCTCTCTCATTCAACACACATATTCAATCTGTCACTAAATCCTGACGGTTCAACCTTTACAGCATCACTAAAATACAGCTTTTCTTCTCCATCCAAACTGCTACCACGTTAATCCAAGCACTCATCCTAGCCTGCCTTGATTACTGCATCAGCCTCCTTGCTGACCTCCCTGCCACCTGTCTCTCCCCACTCCATCATCATCATCATCAATCGTATTTATTGAGCGCTTACTATGTGCAGAGCACTGTACTAAGCGCTTGGGAAGTACAAATTGGCAACATATAGAGACAGTCCCTACCCAACAGTGGGCTCACAGTCTAAAAGGGGGAGACAGAGAACAAAACCAAACATACTAACAAAATAAAATAAATAGAATAGATGTGTACAAATAAATTAAATAAATAAATAGAGTTAAAAAAAATATGTACAAACATATATACATATATACAGGTGCTGTGGGGAAGGGAGGGAGGTAAGATGGGGGGATGGAGGGGGGACGAGGGGGAGAGGAAGGAAGGGGCTCAGTCTGGGAAGGCCTCCTGGAGGAGGTGAGCTCTCAGCAGGGCCTTGAAGGGAGGAAGAGAGCTAGCTTGGCGGATGGGCAGAGGGAGGGCATTCCAGGCCCAGGGGATGACGTGGGCCGGGGGTCGATGGGGGGACAGGCGAGAGCGAGGTACGGTGAGGAGATCAGAGGTGGAGGAGCGGAGGGTGCGGACTGGGCTGTAGAAGGAGAGAAGGGAGGTGAGGTAGGAGGGGGCAAGGTGATGGAGAGCCTTGAAGCCGAGGGTGAGGAGTTTCTGCCTGATGCGCAGATTGATTGGTAGCCACTGGAGATTTTTGAGGAGGGGAGTGATATGCCCAGAGCGTTTCTGGACAAAGATAATCCGGGCAGCAGCATGAAGTATGGATTGAAGTGGAGAGAGACACGAGGATGGGAGATCAGAGAGAAGGCTGATGCAGTAGTCCAGACGGGATAGGATGAGAGCTTGAATGAGCAGGGTAGCGGTTGGGATGGAGAGGAAAGGGCGGATCTTGGCAATGTTGTGGAGCTGAGACCTGCAGGTTTTGGTGACGGCTTGGATGTGAGGGGTGAATGAGAGAGCGGAGTCGAGGATGACACCAAGGTTGCGGGCTTGTGAGACGGGAAGGATGGTGGTGCCGTCAACAGAGATGGGAAAGTCAGGGAGAGGGCAAGGTTTGGGAGGGAAGACAAGGAGTTCAGTCTTCGACATGTTGAGCTTTAGGTGGCGGGCAGACATCCAAATGGAGATGTCCTGAAGGCAGGAGGAGATGCGAGCCTGGAGAGAGGGGGAGAGAGCAGGGGCAGAGATGTAGATCTGGGTGTCATCAGTCCATACGTCACTCTGCTGCCGGATCACTTTTCTTCAGAGTTGTTCTGTCCATGTTTCCCCACTCCCCAAGAACCTCCAGTGGTTGCCCATCCACCTGTGCGTCAAACAGAAACTCCATACCTTTATCTTTAAAGCACTCAATCACCTTGCCCCCTCCTACCTGACCTCCCTGATTTCCTACTACAACCCAGCCCACATACTTCACCCCTCTAATGCCAACCTACTCACTGTACATTGATCTCTTCTGTCTCGCCATTGACCTCTCACCCACATCCTGCCTCTGGACTGGAACTCTCTCCTTCATATCCTATAGACTATCACTCTCTCCACCTTCAAAACCTTATTAAAAGCACATCTCCTCTGAGAGGCCTTCCCTGATTAAGCCCTCATTTCCTCTTCCCCCAATCCCTTCTTTTTGTTTGTTTTTTTTTTACGGGGTTTGTTAAGTGCTTACTGTGTGCCAAACACTGTTCTAAGCACTGGGATCATTACAAGTTAAGTAGGATACATTCCCTGTACCGCATGGGGCTCACAAAATCACAATCCCCTCCTCAAAAATCTCCAGTGGATACCAATCAACCTACGCATCAGGCAGAAACTCCTCACCCTCGGCTTCAAGGCTCTCCATCACCTCGCCCCCTCCTACCTCACCTCCCTTCTCTCCTTCTACAGCCCAGCCCACACCCTCTGCTCCTCTGCCACTAATCTCCTCACCGTGCCTTCTTCTCGCCTGTCCCACCGTCGACCCCCGGCCCACGTCTTCCCCCTGGCCTGGAATGCCCTCCCTCCCCACATCCGCCAAGCTAGTTCTCTTCCTTCCTTTAAGGCCCTACTGAGAGCTCACCTCCTCCAGGAGGCCTTCCCAGACTGAGCCCCCTCCTTCCTCTCCCCCTCCTCCCCCTCCCCATCCCCCCCGCCTTACCTCCTTCCCTTCCCCACAGCACCTATATATATGTATATATGTTTGTACGTATTTATTACTCTATTTTACTTGTACATATCTATTCTATTTATTTTATTTTGTTAATATGTTTTGTTTTGTTCTCTGTCTCCCCCTTCTAGACTGTGAGCCCACTGTTGGGTAGGGACCGTCTCTATGTGTTGCCAACTTGTACTTCCCAAGCGCTTAGTACAGTGCTCTGCACACAGTAAGTGCTCAATAAATAGGATTGATTGATTGATTGATCAAAGTAGGAGGAAGAACAGGAGAACTGAGGCACAGAGAAGTTAAGTCACTTAGCCCAAGGTCATACAGCAAGCAAGCCACTTAACTTCTCTGTGCCTCAGTTACCTCATCTGTAAAATGGGGATTAAGACTGCGAGCCCCATGTGGGAGAACCTCATCACCTTGTATCCTGCAGTGCTTAGAACAGTGCTTTGCACATAGTAAGCGCTTAACAAGTACCATCATTATTATTATTATGGCAGAACCAGGATTAATAATAATAATGATGGTATTTGTTAAGAGCTTACTATGTGCAAAGCACTGTTCTAAGCACTGGGGGGATACAAGGTGATCAGGTTGTCCCACGAGGGGCTCACAATCTTAATCCCCATTTTACAGATGAGGTAACTGAGGCACAGAGAAGGGAAGTGACTTGCCCAAAGTCACACAGCTGACAAGTAGCAGAGCCAGGATTTGAACCCATAACCTCTGACTCCAAAGCCCGTGCTCTTTCCACTGAGCCACGCTGCTTCCCTGATTAGAATTTAGGTCCTCTGACTCCCAGTCCCGTGTTCTTTCCACTATGATATACTGCTGCTCAGCATCACTCTTACACTTGGATTTGCACCCTTTATTCACCCCTGCCTCTGCCCCACTGCATTTATGTACCTCTCAGTTATTTATTTATGTATACTAATACCCGTCTTCCCCTCTAGACGGTAAACTCGTCGTGGCCAAGGACTGCGCCTCCCAATTCTGTTAGATTGTACTCTCCTAAGTCTTAGTACAGTGCTCTGTACATAGTAAGTGCTGAATCAATACTATCGATTGACTGATTGATTGACCGATTGCTACAGAGAAGGCCTCCGATGGGAACTTGGCAGTCTGGTAGGACCATCAAGGGAGACTTTCCAGCCTCTGACCACTAGAGGGCAAGACCTCCCCACTATTTCCCTGGCAGCGACGGTCCCCGAATTTGCTCCGGTATCAGCGCCTTGGGGCAGCAGAGACTTCAGGCCAGCCTTATAATAATAAATAATGATGGCATTTATTAAGGCTTACTATGTGCAAAGCACTGTTCTAAACGCTGGGGAGGTTACGAGGTGATCAGGTTGTCCCAAGGGGGGGGGCGCCCAGTCTTCATCCCTATTTTACAGATGAGAGAACTGAGGCACAGAGAAGTTAAGTGACTTGCCCAAAGTCACACAACTGACAATTGGCAGAGTCGGGATTTGAACCCACGACCTCCGACTCCAAAGCCCGTGCTCTTTCCACTGATCCATGTTGCTTTTTCAGGGAGAGGGGTTCAAGTGATGATGCGGGAACCTTAGGGTGAAGTGTCTGCCTTAGCAGGAATGAAAGCCGTGAGTGACATAGGCAGGAGCTCAGCCCCTTACCCTTGGGCCTTTTAACCCCGGGGCCCAGGAGGGTTTAGTCCAGACTAGCATTCAGAGTCAGATCGTAGTCCAGTGACATCTGTATTTCCCCCGCCATTGCCTAGCTCTCCCACTGATTCCAGTGGAAGGGCCTCTGATGGATGGCCAGAGCACCAGGCACCTGGGAAAAGTTAGGCAGGGAATGTCACTGTTTATTGTGGTATTGAATTTTCCCAAGCACTCAGTACAGTGCTCTGCACACAGTAAGCACTTAATAAATACGATTGAATGAATGAATGAATGAATGAATGAATGACCAGGACTGGAGGGAAGAGCAAAGGGTCTCAAGTGCTGGAAAGCTCAAAAACCCCTGGGGAGTAAAAGACCCAACCAGGTTGTGGATACTATGAAATGACATACAAACACACGCCCACATACCCTCCTCCCCACCCCGACCAGGTCCGCTTTAACTAGTGGACCAACTGGGTATTTGCCCATGGCCTACAGTCCTCGGGGGGGGGGGCCCTTCTATAACGGTCTAGGAGCCCACTGCTGCTGAAGAGAGAGAGGTGAGGAGGGGAGGCATTTTAAACGGGCCGACAGGGAAGTCCCTTCTTCTCCCTTCCTTACTCTTAGCATCACCACACCACATGTTTGCTTACAAACAGACCCAGCACTCCTGGGAAGGGGAGGTCACCTATGGATTTAAGGACATCCGTGCCCTGAGACCTCCCCTGGTTTTCACAGCCCAAGGCTGCCTTAGGTTGTTCCAGGTATATGAACATGTGCACACACATGCGCGCGCGTGCACACACACACACACTTCCCCTTCCTACCAAACCCAAAACACTGAGTAAACTTAATCCATGTAGCTAGACAATCTGAACTGTTCGAGCCGAAAAATAAAGAGCACCTCATTTTCCTCAATAGAAGGTGTGGATTTTTGGTCTGAATTATCTGCATAATTTGTCTCAGCACTCCACTTAGCTTGGGTAAATCACAGGTGGTGAAAAGTGGAAATCCCTCACCCCCAGCACTGCCACACTCACAATTGCTGCTCAACTGCAGTGAAAATGCCTATTTGCCACTGAGAATTTATTATCTCTTCCTTGTGGTTGGTGAGGACACATCATTAACCTTGAGTTTTATCAATGAAGCATATTTCACTGCCCATCTCCAAAGCCATCACGTTTTACTTTCTGAACTAATTGTTAGCACAACAGGAGAAGCTTCCTGGAGGAACTCTGTTTATCTTAAGGCTATAGGTGATTTTACATACAAGTGTCTGTACTGGAAAGACCTGCAATCTCATGGGACTCTGGATCTAAAGTGGAGATTAAATCTAAGGGCCCTTAGAAATAAAAGGGAAACAGTCAACCATCAATTCCCAGCTCGCCTAATTAAATGCCATTGTGACTTTGTAATTTTTACTGTTCTAAACAAGGAATGTGTGTACTAATTAAGATGACTAATGGTCGTTATGTTCGATCTAATTATGGCTATGCCAGCGGGTGCTGTTAAAGTTAAGGGTCTGCTGGGGTTTTAATACAAAACCTTATTTTCTGTTTCTTTCTACTCAGTTGTAAACTGTAAGCATTGACTTTGGGATAGACCTCTGCCACAGCCTCAGATTAAGTGTCCTGGTCTTCTGGATTTTCATGAGTATTTCTTATTTCATTTTCCTCATCTTCACTGGCTGAGGTGCAGATAATGGAACCCATCTGTTCCTCTCCCTGATGCCCCCCCGCCCTCCATTCTCCCCAAAATGGATTAGAAACCACAGAACATTTCCCCTAGGGCTTGAGGAGTTGAAGCCGGGACCCTCAGAGTACAGACTCTAAGATGAGCCTCCTGACATTTCCTTGTGGTAGACTGGATAATTGGAAATCAGGAGAGGGGAATGATGGTAACTAGCTCAAGATTCTCTTAGTGATTAGAATATTCCTCCAGTGAGGTCACCGGCCTGGCAATCCTCCCCACATTTGATCCCTTAAAGAGCATGCCCTTCATCTGAGCCCATAATTTAGTCTCTTGAATGGCACTTCTGTCTATTCTTTTCTTAGTATTATGGCATTTGTTATTATTATGGTATTTGTTGTTACTATGTGTCAAGCACTATTCTAAGCGCTGTGGCAAAAATGACCAAGTGACACTAGCAGATGGGACTAAATCAGGTTCTTCGATGTGAAGAGGGCATTGATTCAGTCCAAGTAGCTTGGATAAGCCCTGGTGAACTTCCCACAGTGTAGACCCAGTCCATCCACCCTTCTGGATTGTGAGCCCGTTGTGGGCAAGGATTGTCTCTGTTGCTGAATTGTACTTCCCAAGCGCTTAGTACAGTGCTCTGCACACAGTAAGCACTCAATAAATGTGATTGAATGAACGAATCCACCCTATCTGTAGTCCTCTAAACTGTAAGCTCATTGTGGGCATGGAATGTGTTTTATTGTTATATTGTACTCTCCCAAGCACTTACCATAGTGCTCTGCACACAGTAAGCACTCAATAAATATAATTGACTAACCGACTGTCTGTTACTTCTCCCTACCTCTGCCTCTCCACCGAGATTGTAAGATCTTTGAAAGCAGGGATCATGCCTACCAAATCTGTAGTATTGTAATCAATCAATTGATTGATGGCATTTATTGAGTATTTACTGTGTGCAGAGTACTGTACTAAGTGCTTGGGAGAGTACAATATAATAAAATATAATTCTATCAATACTACTTAGACTGTGACCCCCAAATGGGACATGGACTGAGTCCAGCCTGTTTAACTTTTATCTCCCCCAGTGCTTAGAACAGTGCTTGACACATAGTAAGCACTTAACAAATATTATAAAAAGACAAAAGAAAAAAAAACTTGGTAGACACATTGCATGCCAACAACAATTGTACTCTGTTCAGTGCTCTGCACACAGCAAAGCACTAAATAAATACCAGTGATTGATTGTCTTCATCCTTTAGCCCTGGTGGCATCTCCCAGAAGAACTGTCCAGCAATGAGCGTTCTGAAGCAGAAGCTCAGCTCAGAACCCCTGCCCCTCCACGGAAGACCACAGGGCAAGCTAGGGATCCAGTTTCAACTTCCAAAAGGCCCTTTCTTCAGAGGTCAGGCTGGGTTTAACAGAGGGAGCTGGAGGCCAGTCAAACACACTTTGCATGTCAGTGTGTGTGGCCTGAATTATCTGGATGCTTTGGGCCGGAGGATATTTTTAGGCCGTAATTATCCCAGTAGCTTGTGTGTGCATGTATGTGTAGATTGTCGTATAACCAAGGTGCCATTGTCCATTTGGCTAATATTTTTCACTTCCCTGTGAGCCTTTGTTTAAAAAAAATAATGTGCACTTTTCCCACTCAAGATGATGTGGCGTGATCCCAGAATCAGCCCCTGGCTCTTCCTCTCCCTGTGCCCTCTCTGTTTATTTAACAAGACATTTACGACAACTACCATGACACTGAGGGAATGACCTTGGGTTTCTTAAAATGCCATTTTAGGAGCACTCTGAACAAATGTTAACTCTTTATAAGAGTCTCCAAACCCATAAAACCCCTGCAGGGCTTTCGGGAAACCTCACATTTTCAGTTGTCCCCAGAATTTTGTTAATAGGTTGGGGAAGCTCTAGGCGAGTTATATATCACAGCCAATTGGATAAATAATGAATGATTCAATAGTTTCAACAGGGCATTTACAACATAAATTCAGAGCTGTTTCTGTCTGGTGGGTAACCACCTAAGGCAGAAAATGAAGTAGTCTGAACTCGAAGGCAAAACTAGGAGAAATTGGTTGTGAACTTTCCTCTATTGTCGTAGTTTTGAAATAAGTCTTCAAAACCAAAAGCCTAGGGTTGGAAATGGGTATTTCCCCTTCCAAATCTGGAAAATTCAGAAATCACTAACTCCTTCTGTGGAGCCCGTACATTACTTGGAGCTGGCAAAAGTGCCCTGAAAACCCACTGCTTTTCAATATGGTGGAAAGGTTGGGGGTGGTGAGGGCTTGTCTGATTGCAGTCTTGAAATCTAGGTAGGATTAATACTGTAAAACCACCTATATCCATGCTGAAGGTAATGAATTTGGGAGGCTTGGTTCACAGGAGAGTTCTTCATTTGGAGGCCCTTGAGAAGCTATACCAGCAGAGAGCTGTACTGTTTGTGGAGGAAAATGACCTACTGCTGGTGTCTCTCCACTGAAGCAGAGCAAGAGGAAATGGACCTAAGTTGCAGCAGGAAGGATTGAGGTTAGACATAAAGGAGAGCTTCCGGAGTGACGGAAGCTTCAGATTCAGATTCAGTCACCAACCCCGGCCATCCTTGACTGAAGATGAGCTGGTGTTTCAGAGGAAGGTGGGGGAATCAGAGGAAGAATCACAGGCCCAGTTTTTTCAGGGCTGGGTGGAACCAGGATGTCTGTTGAGCAGGAATGGCTTTCTCCAATCCAGCAGGGACTGATCACATTCAGAGCAGTGTGGAGGTTGGAAGTTCTGACCTTCACTTGTTGTGTTTGTCACTCAGATTCATCAGCCCACGAGCCAAGGGTGCTGTGAAGCTGTCTATGCTCTTCACATGGCTGCCTCGTTTTTTGCTCGGGGCAGTGTCAATCACAGGTTTTGTGGCCATTCCCTCCCCAAACAGGTGTCTTCTCTGCCTGTGTGGCAGGCAGTGTAGGTCACTGTTAGTGTGAGTGTGCTGTGACTTTTGAGTGGCCCTGGGGACCAGCCTTTCCAGAGCAGAGTGTGGACATTATGGATTGCTGATTTCCTCCTAATGAGATTGCTTGACGCTAGCCTGGACTTGGGAAACCGATAGCTTCTGTGGTGTAAATGATCATTCTTGGAGCCGCAAAGATCACCTCTGAATCTTCTGTAACCTCCGTGTTTTGATCGCTCAGAAGCATGAGATTTCAAATGAGTTGGGATTTTGGTGTGGGGCGAGTGCGTGAGTTCACCCACGAGTGAGGGTCTATGGGTATCCATATGTGTGTGTGTGTGTGTATGTGCATACATGAGAACACGTAGGCCAGATGAACCATGGCCTCCCTAAATCCCACTCACTCAATGTCAGCTGCTGACACGGAATGGTACTGACCTTTTCCGGTAGTTGCAGCTGTTCAAAATAGGCAGCCAGGAGGGCTTCGAAGCCAGATGCCTGAGGGCAGAGGATGTTTCTGACTGCAGGAGGACCCCCTCCTGGGAGCCAGTGTACCCAGGGGGTTTCCAAGTGCTGCCCAATAGAGCCAGCAATAAGCACCTCCCGAGGGAAAGGGAATTCTGGTCTAGCCCTATTTCTGCTGCTGCCGCTCTCCCTACTTCTGGTCTGCCCCTACCCTAGGCCCTGCTTCTGACCCTTTCACCCAACTGGGCCCAGGGCTAAATTACCAGATTCTTACTGGGTCCTCTCCAGTTTGCCACTTTATTATTATTATTATAACTGTGGTATTTGTCAAGCACTGGGGTAGCTACAAATAAGCGGATGAGACGCAGTCCCCTCTCAGTTCACAGATCCTAATCCAACGGCTTTCAAGATCAACCAGGACTGAAAGAAAGATATTTTGGCAATTAACCTATGGCTCCCTCTGGCTAAGAGTAAAATGAAGAAAAATCAATATTTTCATAGTGAGACTCTCAAAATGTCCCAGTTTTGCTTTAATTAGAGAGAAAGTTTCCTGAAACTTCACATCAGGCTGCCCTCAGAGGGAAGGTAGCCAAGCCCTTGGTCCCCAGAGGTGTCTCAGAAGTGTCTGAGTGTGTTGTCGGTGTTTGCTCACAACGGTGCAGAAGTAGGGTGAGGCTGGCCTGTGTCTTGGAGGAAATGACATTTTTAGGAAGGCTCTGAAGGAGGGGAGGGCAGAGGGTGAAGCTGAGGTGGGAGGGAGTTTCAGGACAGGGTGAGAATATGTGCCATCCCTCAAGGTGGTTGGGGAAACTCCTTTGCTAGAGATCTTTAATCAGGAAGGACCCCAAGATCTTGGCTAGAGTAAAGGATTGTGGCCTGGTGAAACAATAGATCAACTCCTCCCGAAAAGTTGAACAAGGGAGAATGTTAATGTTAGGTCTTTGACTGGCAGGATCCTCTATAAGTCACTTGTCCATCTTCCTGCCTGCATACAGGACAATCACTCACTCAGTCGTATTTATAGAGTGCTTACTGTGCGCAGAGCACTGAACTACGCACTTGGGAGAGTACAATATAACAATAAACAGACACATTCTGTGACCTCAACGAGTTTACAGTCTAGAGGGGGAGAAAAATCCCTAACCCAGCCTGGTCAAAAAGGGTCTCCATAGAGTTTGAGAGGTTTCAGAGAAGGAGCTTCTTCAGCCTCCTTAGGTCACCTGTTTTGCTACAGAAGTAGAAATGGTTGTGGCCTAGTGGAAAGAGGGAATCAGAGGTCCCGGTTTCTAATTTGGTTCCGCCACTTGTCTGCTGTGTGCCCTTGGACAAGGCACTTAACTTCTCGGGGCCTCAGTTACTTTATCTGTCCAATGGGGATTAAGGCTGTGTGCTCCAAGTAGGACATGGACTGTGCCCAACCTGATGATCTTGTATCTACCCCAGTGCTTAGTACAGTGTCTTGCACATAGTAAGAGCTTAACAAATACCATGAAAAAATGGTCTTGTTTGAGTGTTATTGGGGGCAATGCACTGCACCATGCATTTGGGGAGTTACAGCAGAAGTACAAGACTTGTTCCCTGCCCACAAGGAGCCTATATTCACTGCTTCACAACACTTGGAGCCAGGAAGGACTTTCTCATATCTAACCAGAATCTCTGCTTCCTATTCTAATTCACTGCCTCTTACTCTGTCCTCTGTGGAGAGAAAACAGCTGGCTCCCATTTGATCCCAAAAACATGCATTTTATATGTGTCAGAAGAGTTAACGTGTGCATTTTACTTGAAGCGATCAACCGCAGCTCTTCCCCACTTCCAGCTGAGCTGGCTAATAGCGCAGTCAGCTCTCTGCCAGGGTGTGGGGAACACTGTGTTACACTAGCCTGGTCCAAAATTAATACACTTTAGAGACAATTCTGTTTTTCAAAAGCCTAACTTGGTGGTTTTTAGGCCTAAGCACTGTGATATGGGCCAGCTCAGCCAAGATCTGGAGATGTGAAGGAAATATCTTTTCATATTTCTGAACTCAGAAGAGGAAAATCTTCAAAAAGGTTCACCCTGTGGCCAAGTTGAAGGTTTCCCATAAGGAAAGCAGTGTTACCTAGTAGATAGAGCATGGACCCAGGAGTCAGAAGGACTTGGGTTCTAATCCCCGCTCCGCCACTTGTCTGCTCTGTGACCTTGCACAAGTCACTTAACGTCTCTGTGCTTCGGTTACCTCATCTTTAAATGGGGATTAAAACTGTGAGCCCCATGTAGGACATGGACTGTGTCCAACCTAATTAGTTTGTATCTACCCCAGCGCACAGACAGTGCCTGGCCCATAGTAAGCACTTAATAAATACCATTGAAAAAAAACCAATAGAGAATACTCCCCTCAGCAACCCAACATTTACAGAGGAGCTGGTGATGAAACATATTAAAAGGAATTGGGATTATTTTAGCCAGTTTATAGTCATCTGGACTCTGGACTGGAAAGGCAAAGGACGAGAGGGGACATGATTGAAGCTTACAAAATCATTAAGGGTGACAACGGAACAAACAGAGAATTCTTCTTCACCAAATTCCTCAACACTAGAGTGAGAGGACAGCCCCCGCCTTAAACTTTATTGCTTCCCCCTACTTGTAATTTATGTTAGTTTCTGTCTCCCCTGCTAGATTGTAAGCTCTTTGAAGGCAGGAATTGTGTCTACTAATGCTATTGCTCTCGCTCAAGTACTTAGTACAGTGGTCTGCTCAGAATAAATACTCAAAAACTCCACTGCTTTTTTTTAATACTTGAGGAGACTAGTTAAGGAGTACCTCCTGGAGGAGATAGCTTTTTAGAAGAGCTTTCCAAGACAGGAGAGATGGGATTTGGTGAAGCTAAGGGAGGAGAGATTTCCAATCAATCAATTACATTTATGGAGTGCTTACTGTGCTTGAGAGGGCACGATAATAACAATCCTAATAATAATAATGGTGTTTGTTAAGCACTTACTATGTGTCAGGCACTGTACTAAGCGCAGGGGTGGATACAAGAAAATCTGGTTAGACACTGTCCTTGTCCTACATGGGGCTCACAGTCTCAATCCCCATTTTACATATGAGGTAACTGACGCACAGAGAAGTGAAATGTCTTGCCCACGGTCACACAGCAGACAAGTGGCAGAGCCAGGATTAGAACCCATGACCTTCTGACTCCCAGGCCTGTGCTTTATCCACCAGGCCATGCTGCTTCTCAGGTATATAACAGAGCTGGTGGTCATGTTCCCTGCCTAGGCAGGAGGGAAGATGTGAGCAGTGGGTCAGTGGTGGGCGTGTTGAGTGAAGAATCAGTCAAACAAACAATGGTATTTATTGAGTGCCTACTGTGTGCAGAGCACTGTACTCAGCTCTTGGGAGAGGACAGTACAACAGGTAAGAGCAGTTAGGTTTGCTTGGAAGGAGCACGAGCTAAAGTATAACAGAAGAGAACAGATGGGTAAGAATAATAACTGTGGTATTTGTTAAGTGCTCACTAAGTGCTGGGGTGAGAGACCAGCAAATTAGGCTAGACACAGTCCCTGTCCCACATGGGGCTCAAAGTCTCAATCCCCATTTTCCAGAGAGGAAAGTAAGGCACAGAAAAGTGAAGGGACTTGCCCAAGGTCACACAGCAGACAAGTGGCAGATCCGGGATTAGAACCCAGGTCCTTCTGACTCCCAGGCCCATGCTCTATCGACTAGGTCATGCTGCTTCCACAGCATGGAAGGAGCCAGCCAATGTCCAGAGAGTACCCAGGTGTGTCTTTGGGCACACTCCACTAGGAGGATATATCTGTCCGTGGCCTCCACTCAACCAGACCTGCCCTAGTGCTTTACCTACTCTGCACCCGTGATGGAGGCATGATTCTTTCAATCAATCAATCATACGATCATATTTATCGAGTGCTTACTGAGCACTGTACTAAGGTCTTCCTTACCTTTTGCGCCCTAACTTTGCTTTGCAATTATGATGTGAAGCAAACACGTCCTTCAGGAAATGGCCCTTAATCTAGCTCTAATGAGGTTATTCCTATTTTATATTAAGTTAAATATCTTTTGTCTCTTCAGGAGAGTCCTTCATGACATTCAGTAATAAGTGGTATATTTATGAGATGCCTTAAAAGGAGATCACGGACTGCCTATAAAAACTTCAAAACTTCACAAGCAATAAATATCTATTTACATTTTTACAACCTCATTACATGTGCCAGTAGGGTCTGAATATTAGGTTGTCACTGAACAGAATTGATACCAGGAACATACAAGATCAATTCATTTCCAGAGGTCTAAGGAATAATGTTTAACAGATATACTTCCAACTCCCAATTATCTGGCTCCTCCAGTTTCAGGATAATTTATACCTGGAACCAAAGGGGTTGACTCCTCAAAGGAGCTCTTGAAACATATGGGATGGTTTCCCTCTTTCTCTTTTTCACCGGCTCTGCTCATTTTCTTGGGTGGGACCAAGAAGGGATTAGAAGCTTCGGACAGGAAACTCCCTGACTTAATGGGAGCTTCTCCTGTCCTCTTTCTGACCCTTTTAACCTTAGCCTTCCCTTGCCCTCCCTTCTCTGCAAGATCTGCCCAAATGCCAGCACCTCCTTCACAGCCACTTGGAAAGTTTCAGCAATTCACAAGAAAGCGGAGCCATGGCTGAGAGTAGCACGTCAGAGGAGCTGACTGTGGTAGTTCAGTAGCCAATATGCAGGATGTCTGAACTGGGTAAAAGGTGCCCAAAAGCCAACCGCAAAATCCCCCCTCACCTGTTTCTGCTTTCCAGTGTTCCAGAGAGCGTGTATTGTGGTTGGTGGAGCCTGAGAAGAAAACAGTGTCAGAGCTGGGAGATGAATTTTTCATTGAAAACCAGTTTTTTTTTTAATTTCCCTGAAATCTGATTTCTTTCTAGTGTTTTCTAGATTCAAATCAATCACTGGTATTTATTGAGCATCTACTGTGTGCAGAGCATTGTACTAAGCACTTAGGAGAGTACAATTGAGTGAGTAGACATGATCCCTGCCTTCAACGGCTTCACATTCTAGTTGGGAGATAGACACTGAAATAATTTACAGATAGGAGGAAAGAGAAAAAGGAGATTTGTTATTAGTTAGTGCTTAAGTAGTAGGTTATGAAAGATATTTACATAATTGCATATGTACATAAGATATGAATCTGTGAGATCACAAATGCTCAGGTTCGGAAGTGGCAATTAAGGGGATATAACCTGTGTAGGAATTAATCGGGGAAGGCTTCTTGGTGGAGATGAGATTTCCAGCAGCTTTTGCAGATGTGAAGATCTGGGGTCTGATTTGGAGGGGAGGGAGTTCCTCACATAGGCAAGGAGTTGGCATCAGGAGAGACAAGAAGGAGGTCAGTGAGTAAATTATCTTGGGAGAAGCAGAGAGTGCAAGCTAAGGTGAAATGGAAGAAGTAGGAGGGAAAGAGATGACTAAGTGATTCTGCTTGATGAGGGGAGGAAAGATTGGAGGTTTTTGAAGACTGGAGAGATGCAGTCAGCCAAATGACGTTTTAGTAAAACAATCTGGGCAGCAGAGCGAACTATGGACTGGAGAGGAGAGAGACTGAGGGCAGAGAGGAATCAATGAGGAGGATGATGCAACAGTCATGGTGAAATAAGCCAAGTGCCTGGACTGGTGCAGTGGCGGTTTCAATAAAGAGGAAGGCAGGGTGGCAGGGAGTGGAGACATTGTGGAGGAAAAGCCGATAGGATTAGGAGACAAAATGAAGATCCAGTCAAGGAGAAGCAGCATGGCCTAGTAAGAAGCAGCATGGTGTAGGGTATAGAGCATGGGCCTGGGAGTCAGAAGGTGGTGGGTTCTAATCCCAGCTCTGCCACTTGTCTGCTGTGAGACCTTGGGCAAGTCACTTCACTTCTCTGGGCCTCAGTGACCTCATCTGTAAAATGGGGATTGAGACTGTGAGCCCTCACGTGCGACAGGGACCGTGTCCAACTGGGTTTGCTTGCTTCCACCCCAGTGCTTAGTACAGTGCCTGGAACATAGAAAGTGCTTTACAAATACCACAATTATTATTATGATTGTTATTACCTGAAAATCACTATCTCCACCGAAAAAGTGGGTTCATTCATTCAATCGTATTGAGCGCTTACTGTGTGCAGAGCACTGTACTAAGCACTTGGAAAATACAATTCAGCCACAAAAAGAGACAGTCCCTGCCCACAATGCTAGTTAATGACTAGCAATACCCAAGAAATGCTACCAAGAGACAATCGTAGAGCTGTTCTTTGGTGTGAAGATGATCCTGTTAATGGTGAAATTGTATCCATGACTAAGAATGTCACTGAGAGGGAATAACTTGCCCATTGTGCTGTGAAAATATAATAGGGTACCCTTCATTCCATTCAGAGTGAGCACTGAACAAGTCAGTCAGTCAGTTGTATTTATTGAGTGCTTACTGTGTGCAGAGCACTGTTCTAAGCACTTGGGAGAGTACAATATAACAATATAACAGACACATTCCCTACCCACAAGCTGACAGGCTAGAGGGGGAGACAGACATTACTATAAATGAATAAATTACAGATATGTACAGAAACACCAAAGGTGCTGTCAAATGGCACCACTCTCACTCCCTCAGCTAGAGATTGGACTGGGGCTGTTTGTATTTTCTAGGGCCAGAGTTTAGAATGGGGTGGAGAAGAGGGAAAAGATAGATCATTCCACCAACAGCTTAAGTGTTTGAACTGCTTTTGCAGTAGTTGGTGAGATGATTTGCGCTGACCCTTTCTTTCCTGGTTCCCTGTGACTAAAAACCTGGACTGAGAGACTGCTAGCAAAGATAGCAAGTGCAGTCTGTGGTCATGGAAGCACCTCAGAAAGAGACACCACTGTGACACAGGGGGAAGCGCTGTGGCATAGGGATAGAGCGTGGGCCTTGGGAGTCAGAAGGTCATGGGTTCTAATCCTACAGCCACTCATTTGCTGTGTGGCCTTGGTCAAGCTACTTCACCTCTCTGTGCCTTGGTTACCTCATCTGTAAAATGGGGATTAAGATTGTTAGCCCCATGCGGGACTGGGACTGTGTCCAACCTGATTTGCTTGTATCCACCCCAGCGCTTGGTACAGTGCCTGGCACATAGTAGGCTCTTAACAAATACCACAGTTATTAACCAGTGGACAAAATAGATTTTGATTTTTTTTTGCCAAATATCTCTGACAGGGTTCCACAGCAAAGGTTTTAAAAACTGTCAAGTAAACATAGAATCTTCATAAATGATCTGGAGTGGGCGGTGAAACCTCTAAGGTAGCAGAAGGCACTAAGATCCTCTGGATAGTGAAATGTAATGCTGATGGGGAACCAACTGCAGTCAGACCTCAGTCCTCATAGAGAAGCAGCGTGGCTCAGTGGAAAGAGGGAGTCAGGGGTCATGGGTTCAAATCTCAACTCCGCCAATTGTCAGCTCTGTGACTTTGGGCCAGTCACTTCACTTCTCTGTGCCTCAGTTACCTCATCTGTAAAATGGGGATTAAGACTGTGAGTCCCCCCAGGGACAACCAGATCACCTTGTAACCTCCCCAGTGCTTAGAACAGTGCTTTGCACATAGTAGGCACTTAATAAATGCCATTATTATTATTATTATTATAGAGCTGAGTGTGTGGGCTGAAAGGTGGCTGGTCAACTTCAGTTTAAGCAAGTGCAAGGTAATGCTCTTTGGGCAAAAGAATCCAAATTACAACTACCAGATGATGGACTCAGAGCTTCAGTCACAACTTGGAGTTACTGTCGATTTTTCTCTCTAAGTATTGATTCAATGTGCTACTGCAGCCAAAAATGCTGGGCGCCATCTGGACGCTCGGTTGAATCCTGTAGATTCCACCTTCACAACATCACTAAAATCCACCCTTTCCTCTTCATCCAAACAGCTACCACGTTAATCCAAGCACTTATCCTATCCCACCTTGATTACTGCATCAGCCTCCCTGCTGACCTCCCAGCCTCCTATCTCTCCCCACTCCAGTCCATACTTCACTCTGCTATCTGGATCATTTTTTCTACAAAACCATTCAGTCCACATTTCCCCATTCCTCAAGAACCTCCAGCTGTTACCCATCCACCTCCAATTAAACAGAAACTCCTTATTATTGGCTTTAAAGCACTCAATCACTTTATCCCCTCCTTCCTCACCTCGCTATTCTCTTACTGCAACCCAGCTCGCACACTTCGCTCCTCTAATGCCAATCGACTTACTGTACCTCGAGCTTGTCTAGCTCACCACTGAACATTCATTCATTCATTCAGTAGTATTTATTGAGAGCTTACTGTGTGCAGCTCATTGTACCAAGCGTTGGGAGAGTACATTACAACAATAAGCAGTTACATTCACTACCCACAATGAACTTACAGTCTAGAGGAGGGGGAGAAAGACATCAATTCAAATAAATAAAACGAAATTACAGATTTGCCCATGTCCTGCCTCTGGCCTGGAACACCTTCTCTCTTCACATTCTACATTTACTCTCCCTACCTTCAAAGCTGTATTGAAGGCACAGCTCCTCCAAGAAGCCTTCCCTGACTAAGCCCTCATTTCCTCCCTTCTCCCATTCCCTTCTGCATTGCCCTTATACTTGGATTTGCTCCCTTTATTCACCCCCCCCCCAGCCCCACAACATCTATGTACATATCCAAAATCTACTTATTTATATTAATGTCTATCTCTCCCTCTAGAGTGTAAGCTCACCGTGGGCAGGGAGTGTGTCTACCAAATCTGTTATGTTGTTATATTGTACTCTCCCAAGTTCTTAGTGCTGTGCACACAGTACGTGCTCAATAAATACGATTGATATTGACTGAATGGACATAGAAAAATGAAACAAAAGGCACAGCTTGCCACTCTATAAAGCTATAGTTTGTTCACACCTAGAATACCGTGTTCAGTTCTGGCCACCACATATTGGGAAGGATATAATAGAGCTGGAGAAAGTACAGAATTGATTTATTTATATTAACGTTTGTCTCCCCTTCTAGACTGTAAGCTCATTGTGGGCTGGGGAAAGTGTCTGTTTATTGTTGCCTTGCTACAAGTCAAAACTCACCTATGCTGGGCAGCCCCAGCATGGGAGAGAGTCGAGGGCGGAGACTCAGGTTTATTCATTCATTCAATCGTATGTATTGAGCGCTTACTGTGCAGAGCACTGTACTAAGCGCTTGGGAAGTACAAGTTGGCAGCATATAGAGATGGTCCCTACCCAACAGTGGGCTCACAGTCTAGAAGGGGGAGACAGAGAACAAAACAAAACATATTAACAAAATAAAATAAATAGAATAAATATGTACAAATAAAATAAATAAATAGAGTAATAAATACGTACAAACATATATACAGGTGCTGTGGGGAGGGGAAGGAGGTAAGGGGGAGGTGGGAAGGTAAAGGGGGGGGATGGGGTTTACTGCGCAGAAGGAGGCAATGATAAACCGCTTCCATATTTTTACCAAGAAAACCCTATGGATACACTACCAGAACAATTGCAGATTGAGGTGTGGCGTTCTGAGAAAGATGTGCCCATGGCATCGCTATGGGTCGGACACGATTCGACAACGTAAGACGAAAACAACAACTTTCCCCATTGCCTAGTACAGTGCTCTGCACACAGTAAGCATTCAGTAAATACAGTTGACTGACTGACTATAGAAAAGGCCAACCAAGATGATCAGTGGGTGAGCTCATCCACTCTCATGGCTTCAGTTACCACCTCTAAGCAGTTGAATCCCTAATCTACCTTGCCAACCTTCACCACTCACCTCTTCTTCCATCTCACATGTCTTCTTTCTTCCAGGACCTCTCCACACAAACGTTCCACTGGCATCTTATGCTCAATATGTCTAAAACCGAGCACCTCATCTTTCCCGTCACAGTCGACAATCCCACCACCCTTCCTGTCTTTCAAGCCCATAACCTTGGTATTTTCCTTGACTCCGCCCTCTCTGTCAGCTCTCACACTCTATCAGTGAATCTTGTTGATTTTTCCTCCACAACATCTCTTGGATCTGCCCCTTCCTTTTCATACAAATGGCAACTTTCCTGATCCAGGCGCTCATTATATCCCATCTTGGAGCCTGCCTCAATCACCTCATTGTTCTTCCAGCCTCCAGCTTCTTCCCATTCCAGTCCATACTTCATTCATGCTGCTGCCTGGATCATCTTTCTAAAATATTGTTCTGCCCTCATTTCTCCACTCCTTGAAAGACCCTCAAGCCTCTCCACAGTAAGCAGACACTCCTGATAATTGGCTTTAAGGCTCTCCATCAACTCACTCCCTCTTATACACTCTCTCCTCCTACTGCACACCACAGCACACTCATTGTTCCTCTCAGGCTCATCTCACTCCATTTTGTTTTCAATTCTCCCACCTATGACCTCTTGCTCATTCCCTTCCTCCTGCCTGGAACTCCCACTCACTGCAAATCCACCAGACCACAACTCTCCCCTATCTTCAAAGTCCTCCTGAAAACATTTTTTAGTGGTATTTGTTAAGTGCCAACTATGTGCCAGGCACTGTTCTTAGCACTGGGGTAAATACAAGGTAATCCAGTTGGACACAGTCTCTTTTGGGGTTCCCAGTCTTAATCCTCATTTTTACAGATCAGGTAACTGAGGCACAGAGAAGTTAAGTGACTTGCCCAAGATCACACAGCAGACAAATGGTGGAATCAGGACTAGAACCCAGGGCCCTCTGACTCCCAGGCCCATGTTTTATTCACTAGGCCGTGCTGCTTCTCCTCCTCCATTCCTCCTCCAGGAGGCTTTCCCTGCTTAATTTTTCTCCTCCCCAAGTCATATCCTCCCCACTAGCGCTTCAGTACTCATGCTCTCAAAACCTCCATAACATTCCCCTCTTGGCTGTAAGCTCCTTGTGGGCAGCGTTCCTGTCTTCCAACTCTGTTATATTGTACTCTCCCAAGCACTCTGCATTCAATATATGCCATTGATTAATGGAATTTTTGTGCATATCAATGTATATACTATTTAAGTACTCCTTCCTCCTATTTGTAAATTGTTTTGTATCTGTCTCTCGCCATTAGGTTATAAGCTCCTTCAACAGCCACTGGACTCTACCAAATGCTCAGTAGCATGCTTTGCAACCAGTAGGTACTCAATAAGTACTATTGATTGATTGATTGATTGATTGAAGGAGAAGCTTCTGGACAAGGACAGACTGGTAAAGATTAGCACCCTTCAAGCTGGAAAAATGAAGGCTGAGAAAGGATATGATTGAAATTTATACAATCACAAAGGGCACGAACAGAACAAACTAGGAATTGTTGTTTAACCAAATACAAGGATGAGGCAGGACCCATTGAAATTGGAAGGTGTGCCATTGAGATTGGAAGGTGGTAGATTCACTCCCTCCACAGTGGACAATAAGCATATAGATTTTGTTCTCTCAGTAAATTGAACAGACCAAAAATATCAGCAAGTTTAAGAGGAGTTTGGATAAATTTGTTCTAGAGAGGTTTATAATGAGTTACTAGAATAAGATAAATTCAGGTTTGGAGAGGGACATGGTAGGAGTGTTAGAACACTTTGAAGAGATTTTAGGTAGATTTGTGGATGATAGATCTGTGAAAGGTTATTAAATGGAAAAGTTAGGGATGTTCACTGAAACAAGAGAAGTCAGCGAAATGAGGTAGCAGCTCAGCCCTAGGCAGCTCTGGGGGCTGGAGGTAAAGGAGTCATTGAAGGTTGCCATTGGGGGAAAAGAAAGAGAAGTGAGGAGGACAGAGGAGTGCAGGAAAGGGAAGGGCCAGTGAAGGGAAACCCCAGTTTCACTCACTCTCCAGGGGTTGCCTCTGTCTATGCCCACCCTCCCCACATGGTGAAGCTCCATCTCGAAGGAAGGATTTTCACACATCCTCCTGGCCCTTAAAGCTACATCAGGCTTGTGGAATCTGCCCTTTTCCCTCTCCTGTGACAAACCCTCTCCCTTCCCTACACAGCCACTTCTTCCCTCACTCCACTCACCTGTCCTTCTGATGTTCAGGCCTCCGAGCTCAGAAGCACCCATGCTCAACATTTCTCTGCAGCAAACACACTCCCAACACCTAGCCTACCTTCCTCACGAAAGCATGCAAGGCCACACCCACATCTTGCTGGAGACCTCAGGGCCCTGAGGCTAAACAGAGACATTAACTGCAGGTCCCAGTGTCTATGACAGATAAATACATCACTCACCAGACTAAACCTCCTGCCCGGCCAATTTGATACATTTCATTCTGAAACGGATAAATCATCCCCAGGAATGGGACACCATTACTCACTGGGAAATCAACTATCCTATTGAGTCCGACACATTGCCTGTTTAAACAGATATATTAGCTACTGAAACAGGTAATCACTCCGTTCCTTGTGTCGTATGCACTGTTGGATGTGTCAGATGTGTCATTTATTGGACTCAAAATAATCCTGTCCGTCATTCTCCATACCTAATGTAGCTCAAGCAGCTTGGTACCAGGGCCCGAACATTGGCTTCTGAATCAGATCTGTCACCTTTCAGGTAAATATATATCTCATGCTGAATCAAATATACATCATAATCCTGTAGATGATAAAAATGTAATAAACCCATCGTATCAGATAGTACACAGACTAAATCCCAGTCATTCTTGCTCCAGTTGAGAATAACCATATAAATCATTGCATAATGGACAGAGCATGGGAATGGGAGTCAGAAGGGTCTGGGTTCATATTCTGGCTTTGCCACTTGTTTTCTGTGTGACCGTGGGCAAGTCACTTCACTTCTCTGTGCCTCAGTTACCTCATCTGTAAAATGGGGATTAAGACCATGAGCCCCATGTGGGACAGGAACTCTGTCCAACCTGATAAACTTGTATCTATCCCAGTGTTTAGTACAGTGCCTGGCATATAATAAGTACTTAAAAAGTACCATTAAAAAATCTGAGCCCAGAAGGAGCTAAATTTCAGAGCAGAGATTACTCTGTGAGCAGTTAGGACCCTTTGGCCCTCCTTGATTGGCTCTGGTGGGAAATGGTCCTTTCATCGCTATCATTGCCAGAATTGGCTGAGCCCCTCCTTGGCTTGTGCAGAGGACTGTATTAGGCACTTGAGGGACACCCAAAAGACGTATAAGATGTGATGCTGTCTCAAGAACTTCTCTGTGCTCTGCACACAGAAAGTGCTCAAGAAATGCCATTGATGGATTGATACCTGTCCTTGAGGAGTTTACAGTCTAATGGAGGAGAAAAACAGGCAAAATTGATGAATATGTAACAGTTTAAAGAGTGTCAAGGATGTATAAATGATATACACAAGTGGATAGAACGATAGTAGATTAGTAATTAAGAAAAAAACATAACTGAGTGCTGAGGTAACTGAGGAGATAGCAGGACTGTGAAGGGGATGCAGCATGGCTCAGTGGAAAGAGCACGGGCTTTGGAGTCAGGGGTCATGGGTTTGAATCCCGGCTCTGCCAATTGTCAGTTGTGTGACTTTGGGCAAGTCACTTAACTTCTCTGGGCCTCAGTTACCTCATCTGTAAAATGAGGATGAAGACTGTGAACCCCCCGTGGGACAACCTGTTCTCCTTGGAACCTCCCTAGTGCTTAGAACAAGTGCTTTGCACATAGTAAGCACTTAATAAATGCCATTATTATTATTATTATTATTATTATCTGCCCCTTGAAGTGCTGTATGAAACCCTCTGGCTCAGAAGTCCCATATTTTGGCTCAACTCTCATGTGTATTCCCAAACCATAATCTCACCTTAATCCTGCTGAACCTGGGGGTTAAGGTCAGAGAATGGGAGGGGAGGAAGGGCTTTTTCCTAGCTTTGAATTATCTCTTTAAATGATTTGGCTTCTTCCTGTTACCCTGGAGTTGAGATGGTGGGACTGGGAGTCAGGATACCTGGGTTCGAGTGCTGGCTCTGGTACTGGCCTGTTGTGTGACCTAGAGTAAGTCACATAACTTCTCTGGGACTCACATTTCTCATCTGTAAAATGGGTATAAGATAGACAATGAGCCCTGTTTGGCACAGGGTTTGTGTCCAATCTCCTAACCTTATATTTATCCCGCTACCTAACAGAGTATGTGCTTAATAAATGTTTTAATAATAATAATAATGATGATTATTAATAATATTATTATCATATTATAATTACCTAGTGGATAGAGCACAAGGCTGGGAGTCAGAAGGACCTGGGTTTGAATCCCGGCTCTGCCACTTGTCTACTGTGTGACCTTGGGCAAGTCACTTAACTTCTCTGTGCCTCAGTTACCTCATCTGTAAAATGGGAATAAAGACTGTGAATCCCATGTGGACATGGACTATGTCCAAACTAATTAGCTTGCATCTACTCCAAAGCTTAGTACAGTACCTGGCACATAATAAGTGCTTAACAAATACCACTAAAAAAGGACCTCTGGATGCAATGTCTTGGGGAAAGCTCTCTGAGTGATTTTTCTCCTTCCTTTTTTCTGCTTCTTTACCCACTGCCCATTTCTTCCCTTTTAAAAATGTATTTATATTGTTAAATGGTATTTGTTAAGCACGTACTATGTGCCAGACACTGTACTAAGTGCTGCGGTAGATACAAGTTAATCAGGTTGGTCACAGTCCCTGTCCCACATAATAATAATAATAATAATAATAATGGCATTTGTTAATTGCTTACTATATGCAAAGCACTGTTCTAAACGCTGGGGAGGTTACAAGGTGATCAGGTTGTCCCACGGGGGGGGGCTCACAGTCTTAAACCCCATTTTACAGATGAGGTAACTGAAGCACAGAGAAGTTAAGTGACTTACCCAAAGTCACACAGCTGACAATTGGCGGAACCGGGATTTGAGCCCATGACCTCTGACTCCAATGCCCGGGCTCTTTCCACTGAGCCACACTGCTTCTCATGGGGCTCACAGACTCAATCCCCATTTTACAGATGAAGTAACTGAGACACAGAGAAGTGAAGCGACTTGCCCAAGGTCACACGGCAGATAAATGGCAGAACCAGGATTAGAATGCAGGTTCTTCTGCCACCCGAGCCCATGCTCTATCCACTGGCTCACACTGCCTCCTCTTCCCCTCCACTGTCTCCACGGACTGCCTCTTCACTGTGCCTTACAAAACTAGCAAGAAATCTTCCTGGGCTTCTGCAACCCAAGGGATTTTCCTTCTTTGGAAGGAAAGACAGGGCCAAAGCTTAAGGCAGAAACTTGCTGAAGGGGCAAGAATTAAGGCTAGGAACCAAGAAATCCCCAAATATCAAACTGGATTTCCAGCCGCTCATCAGCTCTAATTTTAGCCAGTTTAGTCAAATGATTTTCCCTTTGCTTTGCCTTGAAAAGCGTGCCGCCTGTTACAGCTCATTAACTTTAATCATTTCGTTCAGGATGGGGGTGGGTTAAAGCTCAGGCACAGATTTGGCCCAGCCCTGTGCCTTCAAAGGTAAGTTGCATCCTGTCTCTTCCTACCTGCTTCTCCACCTCTATCCTACCCTAGCTCTTCCTTCTGGGGGTCATTCTCCAGCTTGAGGAGCAGAGCCAACAGGATGAGCTTCTGGAGGATACATATGATAGGGACAGAGGAGACTGGTGGGGATCAGGAAACCCAGAATAAGAGTTAAGATAATAATGATGGTATTTGTTAAGCGTCAAAATGTGTCCAGCACTGTTCTAAGCGCTGGGGTAGATACAAGCTAATCAGGTTGGATACAATCCCTGTCCCATCTGGGGGCTCACAGTCTTAATCTCCATTTTACAGATGAGGGAACTGAGGCACAGAGAAATTAAGTGACTTGCCCAAGGTCACACAGCAGACAAGTGGTGGAGCCGGGATTAGAACCCAGGTCCTCCGAACTCCCTGGCCCATGCTCTATCCACTAGACCATGCCAAAACCCTATTCTTCAGAGTCTCTGAAGCTCTTTCTACACTGGATTTGGGAAAGAGGATTGTTTATCAAAGCTCTTGAAAAATTACGTGGACCTTTGTGAATATTGGCAGAAATGCAAGCTCTGGGACCCTTTGGCCTTTAAGGATCCCGATCCAAGAGGGAATGAGTCGGAGCTATTTAAAGGGAAGTTTGTGGACAGAAGAAATGACACGGGAGAAGCAGCCCACAGAGAAAATGTGGTGAGCCTCCTGATTCGAGCCTCACTTGGAAGGGAGCCAAGCGAGATAAACACTGTCATACAGAAGCCAAGTTCAAAAAGAGTTTGACCTGAGCTGCCTATGATGGCGTATGGAAAAGGCAGCAGGAAGAAAAGGGAAAAGACATCTGGAAAGATTTTTGTGTTGCTATCGCTGAACAGAATACCACTGAAAATTGAATAGTGTGAATGTGCTTTGGGGAAACAAGGTTGTACGGGTCCAAGACACTGAGTTGAAGAAATGGTGTAATTGTATGTCTTTGCCAGGAAAGGATTTGGACTGAGGAATGTAAGTGGGAGGAGGCAGAGTTCATGATGGGGAGAGAATGGGTCAAACACCTCCTGGGGGAATTTTGTTTGTGGGTGAAGAGGGAGCTTGGAAGTCTGGAGCCACTCTGGTGGGATTTTAAACTGTGTCCCAGATCCTCAAGGTAGGGGGATGTGAGTGAAGGCATAGATCAGGCATAATTCAAGCGAGTCCGAATTAAGATTTTGAGGTGGTGGGGAAATGTAAACTGCCTCAGCCTCCTTGCTGACCTCCCTGCCTCCTGTCTCTCCCCGTTGCAGTCCATACTTCACTCTGCTGTCCGGATTATTTTTCTAAAAATTCATTCCACAGTTCCCCACTCCTCAAGAACCTCCAGCGGTTGCTCATCCACCTCCACATCAAGCAGAAACACCTTACTATTGGCCTTAAAGCACTCAATCAGATTGCCCCTTCCTATTTTACCTAGCTGATTTCCTACTGCAACCCAACACACTTTGCTGCTCTAACGGCAACCTACTCGCTATACCTCAATTTTGTCTACCTCACCACCGTCCTCTCGCCCACATCCTACCTCTGGACTAAAACTACCTCTCCCTTCTTATCTGAGAGACCACCACACTCCTCACCTCCAAAACCTTACTAAAATCTTATCTCCCCCAAGAGGCTTTCTTCAACTGTGCCTTCATTTCCCCTATTCTCTCTCCCTTCTGTGTCACCCTTGCACGTGTATTTATACCCTTTATTCACCCCACCCTTAGCCCCACAGCACTTATGGACATATCCATAATTTATTTTAACATCTGTCTCCTCCCTCTAGACTTTAAGCTCATCATGGGCAGGGAACGTGCCCACTAACTCTGTTGTACTCTTCCAACAGCTTAGTACAGTGCTCTTCACACAGTAAGCACTCTAAAAATACACTTGATCGATTGGTTAAAATAGAGGATCCTTTGTGGGGATATGGGAGGAAAGGAAGAGAAGGAAAAAGAGTAAAGGTGAGGAGGAGAGTGAAAAAGAGGGAGGAAGGAGAGAGGGTACTCCGCGACTGCTGCCATGCCACCGCCCTCCCACGATCAGTCCTGCAGCAGCAGCTATGGTGCTCATAATAGGATGGGCCTGCTGAGCTGGGACCCCTGAGACTTGAGTGATGTAGCCATTTGGCAGATTGGCTCCATGGGCTGCAGCAGCTCCTAAGCTCTCAGACACTCATCTGGGCCCTGTGTATTCTCCAACCTGATTGGATGGACTGGGATTGAGAAGGACCCCCCCAACTCTCCCTCACACTGAGGGCTCAGGGTGAGAGGAACCAACACAATGCTAGTCTATGAGGGCAATGGTGGCACTATCCCAAACTCTGCCAGCAACTTTCATATATCCAGAGCAGCTCCCCCCAAGATCCCACTCTCCTACACTCAATCAGTACCACAGGAGACCACTTGAGCCTTCTGTAACCAGGGACTATGGCCTGGAATGGATCTTTCCCTTTGTCCACCCCCTACCCCACAAACATTCTCTCTCTCTTTCTCTCTCTCTCTCTCTCTCTCTCTCTCTCTCCCTCCTCTCTCTCTCTCTCTCTCTCTCTCTCTCACTCGCACACACACACACAGACACACACAAAGATGTTTTTCCCATAGTAATGGTTTCACTTTCTGAATGGTATGTTTCTAAATAGCTCCCATTGTGTACAAAATGTCCTTATTCTTCCTGTCTGTGATCCCGGGATAGGACAGGCTCTGTCTCTGAACTGTCTATTTTGTATCTACTCCAGCCCTTAGCATAATGCTTAGCACAAAATAAGTGTTTAATTCATATCATAATCATCAAGAGGAGAAAATGAGAAAACAGGAAAGTTGGCAAGCAAATAAGAGCGGGCAGGGGTGGAGGCGGCAATATGTCATGAAAGGGAAATGTGTTTCTAGATCATTCTAGAATCATTCTAGATATGAATGATATGAATTTTGGCAAAGCAGTCAGTTTGGGAGGCGGCAGGGAGGAGCAGCACCATCTTAATATAAGATGAAGGAATGACAGAAGAGATCAGAGAATTAATAAGGTCAAAGTATCTGAAGATCACAAGAGAGGCTGAAGGCTCTAAAGAAACATACTGAGAAGGTGGGGAGGGGGAGGAGGGAATGAAGTGGGGTGTCTCAGAGAAAGGAACAAATACATTTTGTTGAGAAGGTGCTAGAAGCAACAGAGAGTGGCATGAAGGAAGACGGGGGTTAAATGAAGTATATCAAAAAGACAAATGAGAGCAAAGTGAGGAAACAGGTTAAGGATGGAGGGGTCAGGCAGATAAGGAAATAAACTTGTCTCTAGATATTTTAGATTGCCAAATGAGGAGGAAAGAGGAGAGGGTGTTGGTAGTGCTCAAAGGCAAGGAGGGAGGGAAATCAATGAAAAACTGGGGATATTAGATTATTTTAAGGAACTATTTAAGAAAGAGGAGGGAGAAGTGTCTACCAGCTGTGTTATATTGTATTCTCCCTAGTGCTTAGATCAGTGCTCTGCACACAGTAAAAAATACGATTGATTGATTGAGAGGTGTTAGTGGTGGGTGTGGGTTGACCCCTCCCCACCTAAAACAAGCTTGACAGATGAACAGTGTGATGATTTAGAGGTAGAGGGCAGCATTTCATTGGGCGGGGGAGCTGGGGAGCATCAGGGTTATGGAATCTGAAAGAGAAGGAAGAGCTCTGTATGAATAGACTGCCACTGGAATTTTATAAGGCATTCACAAATGTGCTGAGTAAGCCCTTAGCCACAGACTACAATGAAATATGGAGAGAGGGCAAGATGGTAATGTCAATAGTACAAGGACTTATCACCATATTGTAAAATAAAGGGAACAAAGAAGATTTAACTAAGGAATTGGAGGCCACTTATACACAGATGAACACAGATCTCAGATCTATGTGGGAGTATTGCTAAGTAGCCTGGAGGAGGTGATTCGTCCCAGTATAATGTCAAGTAGCTAAGAGATTTTGAAATGCTTTATTTAGCAAACAACTTCAAAAGCCCGGATGCTGTCCGCTTTGTTCATTGCTGTGTTAGAAGCTGAGAGTTTGACCCATGAGGGCAACAGAAAGCTGTTGGGACTATGCCCGCTTGAAAAGAAGACAGCACAGAGTTGATTGTTTCTTTCCTTTCACGAGTCCAGCGTTACGCTGCTATAAAAGCAGCAGGATAGTGGGTTGCTAACTGAGAAAGATTTGTCCATGTGAAGATAAGGAGGTGGAGTGGGCATCTAGATCAAAAGAAGACTTTCAAGCTGATGAAACGTGACCTTTTTTAAAAACTAGTATTTCTTAAGTGTTTTTTTTGTTCTTTAAATGGTATTTATAAAGTGCTTACTATGTGCTAGACACTGTACTAAGCACTGGGGTAGATACAAGATAACCAGGTTGGACACAATCCCTGTCCCACACAGGGCTCACATTCTTAATCCCCATTTTACAGACGAGGTAACTGAGGTGTAGAAAAGTTAAGTGATTTGCCCAGTGTCACACAACAGACAAGTGGCAGAGCTGAGATTAGAACCCAGGTATTCTGACTCCCAGGCCTGTGCTCTTCCCACTAGGCCATGCTGCTTCTTGTTCATAAGAAAATAAGACCATTCATTCATACAATCATATTTAATCAATCAATCAATCAATCATATTTATTGAGCGCTTACTGTGTGCACAGCACTGTACTAAGCATTTGGAAAGTACAATCTAACAACAGAGGCAATCCCTACCCAACAACGGGCTCACAGTCTAGAAGGGGGGAGACAGACAACAAAACAAAACAAAGCAAGTAAACAGGCAGACCATGAACAAAGCCATTTTGGGGTCAAACCCTTGTTCCATCCAGCCTGGAATTCTGTCTGACAGTGGCCCCAGGATGCTTGGAGGAACCGTATGATGATTACCCTTCTTCTTGGTCATTCTCAGGGTTATGATAGGATTTAAAAATATGTACTGTCAGTGTATGAGAACACAAGCACTCCAAAGATAAATGGTTGGATAGAAGAAGAGTTTCAGATAAGGAGGTGAATGAGGTAAGGATGCCCCTTGAACTTACTCTTATACATCTGGGCAAATAGGTAGTGATAATACTGTGGTATTTGTTAATAATAATAATGATGGCAGTTATTAAGTGCTTCATATGTGCGAAGCACTGTTCTAAGCACTGGGGAGGTTACAAGGTGATCAGGTTGTCCCACAGGGGGCTCACAGTCTTAATCTCCATTTTACAGATGGGGTAACTGAGGCACAGAGAAGTTAAGGCCCTACTGAGAGCTCACCTCCTCCAGGAGGCCTTCCCAGACTGAGCCCCCTCCTTCCTCTCCCCCTCCTTCCCCTCTCCATCCCCCCCGCCTTACCTCCTTCCCTTCCCCACAGCACCTGTATATATGTATATATGTTTGTACGTATTTATTACTCTATTTATTTATTTTACTTGTACATATCTATTCTATTTATTTTATTTTGTTAATATGTTTTGTTTCGTTCTCTGTCTCCCCCTTCTAGACTGTGAGCCCACTGTTGGGTAGGGACCGTCTCTATGTGTTGCCAACTTGTAATCAATCAATCGTATTTATTGAGCACTTACTGTGTGCAGAGCACTGTACTAAGCGCTTGGGAAGTACAAGTTGGTAACATATAGAGACAGTCCCTACCCAACAGTGGGCAACTTGTACTTCCCAAGTGCTTAGTACAGTGCTCTGCACACAGTAAGCGCTCAATAAATACGATTGATTGATTGATTGATTAAGTGACTTGACCAAAGTCACACAGTTGACAATTGGCAGAGTTGGGATTTGAACCCATGACCTCTGACTCCAAAGCCTGTGCTCTTTCCACTGAGCCACGCTGCTTCTAAGCTCTTGCTTACAATATTCCAAGCACTGTACTAAGCTCTTGGAAAAGTAGTGTCGCTTAGTGGAAAGAGCCCGGGCTTGGGAGTCAGAGGTCATGGGTTTTAGTCCCAGCTCCGCCACTTGTCTGCTGTGTGACTTTGAGCAAGCCACTTAACTTCTCTGTGCCTCAGTAACCTCATCTGTAAAATGGGGATTAAGACTGTGAGCCCCACGTGGGACAACCTGATTACCTTGTATCTATCCCAGTGCTTAGAATAGTGCTAGGCACATAGTAAGCACTTAACAAATACCATAACTATTTATTATTATTATATGACATTATCATATCATACACGGTCCCTATCCCACATGGGGCTCACAGGGAGGGCAGGTATTTCTTCCCCATTTTACAGGTGAGGAAACTGAGGCCCAGAGAAGTCAAATGACTTGCCCAAAGTCACCCAGCAGGCAAGTGGCAGAGCCAGAATTAGAATCCAGGTCCTCTGACTCCGAGGCCCATGCTTTTTTCACAAGGCCATGTTGCTTCTCAGTATTAGATGCAGCAAACTCTTCCTGAGCATATGTAATGTAGTTAGAAGCCAGGATATCAGAAGCCAAGGTGCAATTGAGAAGCAGCATGGCGTAGTGGATAGAGCCCAGGCCTGGGAGTCAGAAGGTCATGAGTCCTAATACTGGCTCTACCACTTGTCTACTGTGTGAAGCTTGGGCAAATCACTTCACTTTTCTGTGCCTCAGTTACCTCACCTGTAAAATGGGGATTGAGACCTTGAGCCCCATGTGGTATAGGGACTATCCCACATTTGCTTGTATCAACCCCAGTGCTTAGTGCAGTGTCTAGCACTGCTTAACAAATACCACAATTATTATTATTATTATTATTATTATTATTATTATTATTAACTGAGAGCCAGTAATGGATTGCACTGATGTTCACTGTGGGCTGGGAATTTGTCTACCAATTCTGTTATATTGTGCTCCCCCAAGTGCTTAGTACATTTGTTTGATTGATGACAGTACAAGGATGGGGAGAACTTTGCTTCCCGACATACAAGGGATATGCACAAATAGCAGGTGCAAAGATGATTAAAGAAAAGTATAATCAATCCATCAATCAATGGTATTTATTGAGCACTCACTATATGCAGACCACTATAAGAGGGCAAAGTTAGGAAGTGATTAGTAGGCTAGCAACTGAGAAAGCACCAGGATGAAATGATGGGAACGAGAACTGAAGAGCTAAACTGGATGGAGGTGGAGAGAAGAGTCAAAACTGGGGTGGTGGAAGTTGTCAGGAGACAACAGAACGAGGCTGATAAAGCAATTCTTTGTTCCAGTGTTTTCCATGTGAGCTCTGTGTGGGTTGGACCAGATAATTGTTTAGCTAAGTTGTTTGGAATTTTCTTTTATGCACAGAGGAGGCCCAGGATAAACATCTCAAAGAGAGAATGAGCCTGGAATGTCCTCCCTCTTCATATCTGACAATCTCTCTCACCACCTTCAAAGCCTTATTGAAGGCACATCTCCTCCAAGAGGCTTTCCCTGACTAAGCCCTCATTTCCTTTTCTCCCACTCCCTTCTGTGTTGCCCTGATTTGCTTCCTTTATTCACTCCCCCTTCATCCCCCAGCACTTTTGCACATATCTGTAATTTATTTATATTAAACAAATAGGTCTGCCATTTGTTGGCTGTGTGACCTTGGGCAAGTCACTTAACTTCTCTGTGCCTCAGTTACCTCATCTGTAAAATGGGGATTAAGACTGTGGGCCCCATGTGGGACAGGGACTGTGTCCAACCTGATTAGCTTGTATCTACCTCAGCAGGTAGTACAGTGCCTGGCACATTGTAAGCACTTAGCAAATACCATTAAAAAAAAAAATAATGTCAGTCTCCCCCTCTATACTGTAAGTTTATTGTGGGCAGGAAATGTGTTTATTATATTATTAGGTTATATTCTCCCAAGTGCTTAGTATAGTGTTCTGTGCACAATGCTCAATAAATAATGATTGATTGATTTGGAGGTGGCAGTGAGGATTAGGACTGGTATACCAGTGAATGTTTTGACACCTATGTATTTTCATTTCAGAAAGTAAGAAAAGAAGAAGAATGGAAGTGGAGCTTCCATCTCCTGCTTTAGAAAAGCGGTGGGAAAACTTGTCCCATCTACTAGGAGAAGGAAAAGAGTGGGTCATCTGGCCAGTTATGGGAAAGAGGTGGAATAAAAAAAAGATGAATTCAATAGGGAAGAGTAAAAAGGGATTTTGATCTCAAAGGAAGACAAAGCTTATCTAGAGGAACCATAAAGAAGCCCAAGCATAAAATTTTGAAGGTAAGGGTCTCCCAAAGAAGAGATACAAGATATTTTGGCAAATTTAACCAAGATGAGATTAGGGTCAAGGGGGAATACAAAGATGCTATCCGAGAGGCATTGCAGGGAGAATCAAAAACTAGAGGTTAAAGAGAACAAAAAGGAGAAAATAGGGACAAAAATCATCAAGGCAAAAAGGGTCCAAGAGGAGGGTGTAAGGATAATGAAATACAAGAATCAATCAATCAATCAATGGTATTTATTGAGTGCTTACTGTATGCAAAGCACTGTACTAAGCGCTTGGGAGAGCACAATACAACAAAATTGGTATTCACGTTCCCTGCCCACAACATGCTTACAGTCTAAAGGAACATTTGCTTTCTGAGTTGGATGAATTGGGCAGAGGAGTTGGGGACAAAGTTTTGGGAATGATAATACGCAAAAATGGTTACTGGACATTTTCAGGACAAAATGCCAAACACCCAGATGAAGGTAAACAGTCAATCAGTGGTATTTATTGAGGGCTTACTATGTGCAGAACACTGTACTGAGCACTTGAGAGAGTACGGTACTCTCCATAACAAGCTTGCAATACGGAGCCAAATCTTGTGGGAGAAAACCCAAGTGATTTCAGAATAAAGCACAGATTGAGCAAAGCAGGAAGCAGTGTAGCCTAGTGGAAAGAGCATGGGCCTGAGAGTCAGAGAACCTGGGTTCTAATTCCAACTCTGCCAGTTGCCTGCTGTGTGATCTTGGATGACTCACTTAACTTCTCTGGGCCTCAGTTTCCTCAACTAACAAAGGGGATTCAATACATTTCTCCCTCCTATTTAGACTGTGAGTCCTATATTGGATAGGGAATCTCCATCCTAATTAATAGTAATAATAATAAGAAGAAGAAGGATTGTGGAATTTGTTAAGTGCTTGCTATGTTCCAGGCACTGTACTAAGTGCTCGGGTGGATACAAGCAAATTGGGTTGGACACAGTCCCTGTCCCACATTCATTCATTCATTCATTCAATCAATCAATCATATTTATTGAGCGCTTACTCCATGCAGAGCACTGTACTAAGCGCTTGGGAAGTACAAATTGGCAACATATAGAGACGGTCCCTACCCAACAACGGGCTCACAGTCTAGAAGGGGGAGACAGACCAAAAAAAAGAAAAACAAGTAGACAGGTGATCATGGGTCTCAATCTCCATTTTACAGATGAGGTGACTGAGGAACAGAGAAGTTAAGTGACTTGCCCAAGCTTACAAGGCAGACAAGTGGTGGAGCTGGACCCAGAACCCATGACCTTCTGACTCCCAAGCCTGTACTAAGCGCTTGGGGAGTACAAATTGGCAACATATAGAGACGGTCCCTACCCAACAATGGGCTCACAGTCTAGAAGGGGGAGACAGACCAAAAAAAAACAAACAAGTAGACAGGTGATCATGGGGCTCAATCTCCATTTTACAGATGAGGTAACTGAGGCACAGAGAAGTTAAGTGACTTGCCCAAGGTTACAAGGCAGACAAGTGGTGGAGCCGGACCCAGAACCCATGACCTTCTGACTCCCAAGCCTGTGCTCTTTCCATTCCGTCATACTAATTAACTTGTATTTACTCCAGCGCATAACAAATACCATTAAAAAATAGTTTGCTGAGGAGAGCGTTGAGAAAACTCAAAGACAGCCCTGAAGGAATGGGGAAATGGAAAGAGGAATACTATGGAGCAGCATGGCTCAGTGGAAAGAGCCCGGGTTTGGGAGTCAGAGGTCATGAGTTCAAATCCCAGCTCCGCCAACTGTCAGCTGTGTGACCTTGGGCAAGTCACTTAACTTCTCTGTGCCTCAGTTACCTCATATGTAAAATGGGGATTAAGACTGTGAGCCCCATGTGGGACAACCTGATCACCTTGTTTCCTCTCCAGCGTTTAGAACAGTGCTTTGCACGTAGTAAGCGCTTAACAAACATCATCATTATCATTATTATTAGCCATGGAATAATACTTTTCTAATGATGTGATAAACCCAAATAAAGAAAATTGCCTTGCCATAAGGTGGCACCAAGGTGGCATTCATGCCTTGAGCCCATGGAGATGGTTTCCTAGTCTCTCAAATTTTTACAAATAATCCATTCCGAAGAACAGTGTGCAAGCAGCTGGCTAGGCGTGACTGAGAAAAGATCCCCCTGTTGGCACCCTTATCTCCAACCCCAGTGCCTTGCCCCTCACATTCTTTAATGACAAAGAAACTCACCAAAAAGCAACCAGGCAGCAGAGATGATCGTTGCTGAGTTCCCAGCCATAAGCAAAAGCTCAAGAAAAACCCAGCCAATTACCAATGTACTGAAAATCAATATAATTAGAACTAAAATAAATGAGCATATTCAAGCATATTTCTCCTGATTGCTTTATTGCTGTATACAAATCTAATCACCGATTAATCACAGCAAAATAAACAAATCCATTAAGCACAGGCAGATGGATACTAGAGAAGGCAGGTGGACAGATCCTGTGTGTTTAGTTATTAACCACAGCCTAGGTAATTGTGAGGTTTATATTAATTAGGGAGATTAAGCTGAACATTAGCTATAAAAGGCATCATACAAACAGATATTAAAATGTCCTCGTTAAAGTTTTATGGAATCACATTAATCCCCCAACAGTGTGAAGGAAGAGTGCTCAAGGAACAGTGGGAGAGAAAGACGCTTGGAGAGACAGAAAGTAAGAGAGATACACAATCCCCAACCAATGGGTGGGCTAGGCAGGAAACAGTGAGATGGGCAGATCAAGAATTTGGTGATAATAATAATAATAATAATAATAATAATAATAATAATAATAATACTCGTTAAGTGTTTACTATCTGCCAAGAAATGTATTAAGTGCTGGGTTGATACAGCGTAATCAAGTTGGACACAGTCCCTGTCCCACATGGGGCTCACAGTCTAAAGGGGAGGGAGAATAGATATTGAATCACCACTGTATGAATGAGGAAACTAAGGCCCAGAGAACTTAAGTGACTTGCCCAAAGTCACACGGCAGGCAAGTGGTGGAGGTGGAATTAGAACCCAGGTCCTCTGACACCCAGGCTCGTACCCTTTCCACTAGGCCATGGTTAAAGTCCCTGGGTTCCATCCACTCTTATACACTTGGGTGACAGCTTCTAACACGTTAGCTTCTAACTGCATTACATATCCTTAGGAAGGAATCAGAGTTGCAATTTAGAGCCAATAGTGGTTGGCGCCAGTGACATCACTAGGAGAGTAGAGAGGAAGAAGCCATGAATCCTGGACCTATTTCAGAAAACACATCCAACTTGTAGAGGCATTTCATCAGCACCATCTATGAACCACATTCAGCATCAAATGGCAGAACAGTGAGGTCCCGGAATGCAGTCAGCTGGCTAACTTTGAATCAGGGCTCACAGCAACAGAATTCTGCTGGGCAGGACATGGGTGGAGAATGGAGGACAGCAGGGTATCTAAGCAGCTGTTAGATGGCGAACTGAAAGAAAGCACATATGTGCCAGGGGGACAGGATAAATGATATAAAGACATAGCAAAGCGAAGGCTCCAACAATGTGACATAGCAGTGGACTATTGGGAGACCATTGCAGTAGATAGACCAGCCTTGCACACAGTGATTGTGAGCAGGTCTGCTCCCCTTAAGCAATGGCTTTGTGATGATCTGGATACTAAGAGGAAGGTTCAAAAACAAAGGTAAGCCCTGTGTGGGACAAACTCATTGGTACAGCAAGGGTCTAAGTAACTGCTGACTCTGTGGTAGGAAATATTGGTCATGCGTTGGTGTTTTCAGCCTCCCTCAGAAGCAGCATAGCCTAGTGGATAGAGCACTGGACAGGGAGTCAGAAGGTCATGGGTTCTAATCCTGGCTCTGCCACTTCTCTGCTGTGTGACCTTGGGCAAGTCACTTCACTTCTCTGGGCCTCAGTTACCTCATCTGTAAAATGGGGATTAAGGTTGTGAGCCCGATGTGGGACAGGGACTGTGTCCAATGCAAATGGCTTGTATTCCCTGCCCTCCCCCCAGTGCATGGTAAAGTGCCTGGCACAAAGTAAGCGCTTAATAAATACCACAGTTATTATTATTATTATGTGCTTAACAAATACCACAATTTTTATTATGATGATGATGGATAGGATCTTACCATCAGTAACACACATATTGTAGCAGTAACTGTAGTAGTAACAATAGTAGTAGTAGTGGTAATAATAATAATAATGGCATTTATTAAATGCTTATTATGTGCAAAGCACTGTTCTAAGCACTGGGGTGATCAGGTTGTCCCACGGGGGGCTCACAGTCTTAACCCCCATTTTCCAGATGAGGAAACTGAGGCACAGAGAAGTTAAGTGACTTGCCCAAAGTCACACTGCTGACAACTGGCAGAGCCGGGATCTGAACCCATGACCTCTGACTCCAAAGCCTCTTTCCACTAAGCCACACTGCTTCTCTAATAGTGATGATGATGGAGTCTCCCATCAGGAATGATGGACAAGCCCCAGTTCTCAATCTGCAGGACTGAGAACCAGCAGGAAGGAATAGATTACCTGCCTGTCTACTTGTTTTGTTTCATTGTCTGTCTCCCCCTTCTAGACTGTGAGCCCGTTGTTCGGTAGGGATTGCCTCGATCTGTTGCCGAATTGTACTTTCCAAGCACTTAGTACAGTGCTCTGTACACAGTAAGCGCTCAGTAAATACGATTGAATGAATGAATGAATGACAGTGCTAGTGGTTTGCAGAACCCGACTTTCACCCTCTACTGGGGCATGGAGTGCAAAGAATGAGTAGGTGAGCAGGGGATGGCACATCACAAAATTCAAATGAAGGTTTTCTTTGTGAGGACCCACTTATGGCCAAAATGACTGCAGCGTACTGCTGATACTGGCCCGTGATCCAGCGGGCAATTGCCTAAGTAACCACTGTGGTCTTGGCCACCCACATTGGCCAATTATTTTTCAGGGTTCCTGCTGGGCCTGTGCCCCTCCCAGAATGCTCTAGGTGGTTCTTTGCTCAGAAACCTTCACCACAGACAGCATAGCTTCAGCAGACAGAACTGGGACTAGAACCTAGGTCTCCTGATTTCTGGACCAGTGGTCTTTCCTCTGGACCAACATCAGAGCTAGCTGTGGTAATAGTAATGGTGTTCATTAAGGGCTTACTATGTGCTAAGTGCTGGGGAAAATACAAGCTAATTATATCAGACACTGTCCCACCCAGGGCTCCCAAGCTAAACGAGAGAAGAAAGATACGCTGTACAATAACAGTGTGATGAAGAGCAATGATGTTACAAATTAATCCAATATGACAATGTTAAAATATAATAATGATGGCATTTGTTAAGCTCTTACTATGTGAAAAGTACTGTTCTAAGCACTGTGGGGGGGGGGATACAAGGTGATCATGTTGTCCCACATGGGGCTCACAGTCTTAATCCCCATTTTACAGATGTAACTGAGGCCCAGAGAAGTTAAGTGATTTGCCCAAGGTCACACAGCAGACATGTGAGGGAGCCGGGATTAGAACCCAAGACCTCCGACTCCCAAGCCCATGCTCTTTCCACGGAGCCATGCTGCTTCTGGTATGATAAAAGTAGCACATGATATTATAGATTGGTTCATATTTTGCATCAATTTTGCTATTTGCTAAGAAAAAGGCCAAGTTTCTTGTTCTTTTTTTTGCTATCTAAGAGGTGGGGAACCTGCTGTTCTATTTTTTATATAACAAATTTGCTTTGAGTTTCATATTCTTTTTTGTACTGATTTTTGCTATTTGCTAGTTAAGAGATTAGGAGTGGCTGTTTTATTTCTATTTTTATTGAGTTTTTTATTGAGTTCAATATTAACAGTCTTGGAGGTTTATAATTACTTTACATGGTTTTTGCATCAGTATGATAAGGGATTAAAGAAGTGTTCTTTTGATTTACACCAGCTCGCTTTTTGCCACTGAAGATCAAAGAAGGTGAGGTTTCATTTTGTATAGCTAGCGTTAAATTTGCAGTATTCCATATGTTTAAGAGGTGATACATTTGCCGGGCTTTTCTTACATTCTTTCCTACCTCAAAATAAGGAGTTGATTGCCATAGACAGACCAGCACGGTGCACTGAAATCAAAAAAAGAAGTGGCTCTTTTCCAGCAGAAGCTTCATAGGGATCATGAGACAAACATGACACACAACAAGGGGCAGCCTCTGTCTGAGTACCCGCTCTGGTTGGGACTGTGGGTGTGGGTTGAGAGAAGGAGCACATCAAGGAATACTGTATCGCTTAGCTTTGGAACTAAGTCATCTTGTTAGGTACCTGGGGGAAACAGACAGCAATTTTATCATCTCTTCCTTCTTCGCACTGCATTTGATCAAAGCTCTGATCATTACAACATTGGAAATTACAGCAGGATAAATATAAATCGGATCCATCCCTTACTGGGCAGTCGGGCAATGACCATGGGCTCAAGCCATTATTGTCTTGTCTTATGCTGTCGAGTCATCTTCGGCCCATAGCGACTCCATGGACACATCTCTCCCAGAATGCCCTGCCTCCATCTGCAATCGTTCTGGTTGTGTGTCCATAGAGTTTTCTTGGTAAAAATACCGAAGTGGCTTACCACTGCCTTCTTCGGTGCAGTAAACTTGAGTCTCCACTCTCGACTCTCTCCTATACCACTCCTGCCCAGCACAGGGGAGTTTTGACTTGTAGCAGATTGCCTTCCACTCACTAGCCACTGCCCAAACTAGGAACAGAATGAGTATGCCTCTGCTTGACTCTCCCTCCCATAGCCGAGACTGGTAGAGTACAGGAAGCTCTCCAGGTGTGGTCCTGAGAGGGGTGAGCCAGTATAAAATGTTTAAAATCAGAGCAGGCTGGTTTGTTTGCTTTTTCTTTGTGGTATTTGTTAAGTGCTTACTGTGTGCTAGGGAACCTACAAGCTAATCATGTTGGACACAGTCTATGTCCCCCATGGGTCTCGCAGTCTTAATTCCCATTTTACAGATGAGGTAACCAAGGTACAGAGAAGTGAAGTCACTTTCCCAAGGTCACACAGCAGACAAGTGGCAGAGCTGGGGTTAGAACCCAAGTCCTTCTGACTCTCAGGCCCATGTTCTATCCACTGGGCCATGCTACTTCTCCTTCACTCCTTGATCCCTTTCACTCCTCTCCTCCCCATTTCCCTTTGCCCCCACCACCCAGGGTCATTCGAAGAGAGTTATGACACAAGAAGGTTAGTCAAGCCCAGATAAGCAACTGGTGACCTGTCAGAGAAGAGAAATGAGGGATGGGGCTTTAATACCCTAGGGTCATTTGATTTAGCAAAACACCTAGCTAACCTGAATAGTTTCCTTACCTCCTCTTCTCAGAAGACAGAGAAAATACCCAGGAGACCTTGCTAGAGTTTCCCTTCCAGCTTCAGGGTTCCATAACTATGCAAAATGGTGCTTAAGGAGTGTTCCTGGGAATAGAGAGTCGTGTCTGGTTTCAGACTCTTCAGCAGAGATGCTTCCCATCAGCCCCAAAGCCACCCTTATGGGGCTCCAAAGGGCTTGGAGGATGGTAAACAGAAAGGTGTGGAGATGGGAACAAAGGTGTGGAAATAAAGGTGGAAGGAGATAGAAGGTGCTCCTAAGAGCTGCATGAGTTATTTCTCCCTCACTTTCAAACAAGTTCAGTGAGGAAAATCCACACGAGCACGTTTCTACCTCCACATCCATCTACACATTCAATTCCCAGACTCACACATATACTCATGTCCACACCCATGCACAAACTTTGGTGCACACACTCACTCACCTTTACCCACATTTGCACTCCCAAGCACTCCCATGCACTCCCACATGCACCCCAAGGCAAAGCACCCCCCGATTGCCCATGAATGCACATGCTGGAGCCCGCTCTCAGGGGACTGTGAAATCGGGTGCAGTTTTTGAATTGCAGCAGCTGCAGCCCTAATCCATGGCAAGTGTGATACTCTTCCTTTCCTCCGATTGTCTTTGCTCATCCAAAATGAAACAGTACTTCAGGTTGGCAAGGAACAGCGCTACCTTGGCACAGCACTTTCAAAAAGAACCCTCCCGCACCATCTCCAAGTGATCGATTTTGCCATTCTCATGGATCACTGGGATCAGCTGTTTTTATTTGGAGTGGCAAATAGGACAGGGGGATGGTTGCTGACCACCTCGGGCCTTTGGGGCAGTGGAGACCCCAGAGTGAAGGCAATGGAGCAGCCTTTAAATAATCAGATTAGAGGAGCAGATTACTTACGGTAATTAACCTCGGAAAGTCATTAGTGTTCATTCCCTTTGCTAACTTGCTTATTAAAGGGAACGTGCGGCATGGGGGTTTTGTTGTTCTCTGACATTGCTCTCCAGCGCACGGTGATAGCCTCTCCGTCAGTGGAAAGGAGATTTGCAAACTGCTGCTACCTTTAATTAAGTGCTTTTTCAGGTTTGAAACAACACCCACTGGGTACAAAGGAGCACTTTGCAGCCCAGCTGGTTTATTCCCTCTCTTCCCACCCTCTGTATCATAATGCCGGTGAGACCTGGGCCCTGCTCCGCTTCCCCTGGGACAGACCAATTGGGCAGCATGATTGCAGCCTCCCTCACACATCTGCTCCACTTGTTGCCCCAGCTGTCCAGGAGCAGAAAAGGGAGAGCCTAGTTCCCAGGGACCTGAGACTGGGGGAGAAGCAGCACGGCTTAGTGGAAAGAGCATGGGCCTGGGAGTCAAGAGGACCTGGGTTCTAATCTCCGTTCCTCCACTTGTCTGCTGCATGACCTTGGGCAAGTTCCTTCATTTCTCTGGGCCTCAGTTACCTCATCTGAAAAATGGCAATTAAGACTGTGAGCCCCACATGGAACATAGACTGTGTCCAACATGATTAGCTCATATCTACCCCAGTGCTTAGTACAGTGCCTGACCCATAGTAAGCGCTTAACAAATGCCATTTAAAAAAAGGCCATCAGAAGCATCGGTTTCACCCCCTGTACCGTGACTGGGAGATGGACCCACCCAGACCCTTCCATTTGAAGATCTCCATGCCACAACTCACTTGTCCGTGCCCACATTCTGACAAAGCAGGAAGGTGGTACAGCCATGCCTCTTTTTATCAACAGACACACAACGGCACCAATGCCAACAAGCTCGGAGAAGGAAGAGAACCCAGGAATCTGACCCTCCACCTGGTGCTCTGTCCTCCGGACTGTTTCTTACCGTGCGATCAAGCGATCGATCGATAGCATGTATTGAACCCCTGCTTTGGACGGAGCACTGAACTAAGCGCTTGGACACTGAGCCTTGACCAACTGAAAGCTCCCAGGCCTGTCATCACCCTCGCTGCCTCCTGGCTTGACTAAGTCGGAGCTGCAGGGAGTGGAGGCCCAGAGAGAACTTTTTAGGGCTACGGCCCTTTGGGTGGAAAGGTTTTAATGTCTCTCTCCCCTCTTCTAGACTGTAAGTCTGGTGTGGACAGGCTATGTCTCTACTGCTGAATCTTACCTTCCAAGCACTTAGTACTGTGCTCTGCACACAGTAAGTGCTCGATTCAATTGAATGAATGAATTTCACCACATATTGAAGTTGGCCTGTTGCCAAAGGCCTGTTAAATCTGTGTCTTGTTTTTTCATATTTCCCACAGTCCCTCACTGGCCTTGGAATTTGTAGTGAGAATGCTAGCCTTCTAGCCCTGGTATATTCTTAGAAAGCACCAAGCAATTAAAACAAGAATCCCAGGAGAGGGAAGTGAAGATAGTGGGAGAGACCCTCCCCTCTGTTGTCCTTCTGACTATCTTTGGAAGGTTAGGGGTCAGTTTAAAGGCAAGAGGTGCAAGCAGGCTGAGGGTTTGAGGTAAAAAAAACCCAAAATCTCTACCAAATCTGTGTGGTTCTGGTACTAAATTGGGACAGTTTGAAGGTCAAGTACACCAAGTGTCCTGATTCACCCCTTGGACACCCACACTCCCTTTGTAAAGGTTGCCAAAATAGTGCCATATAGTGACAAAGATTCTGGCCCAGGCAGGAAGTATTGTCCATCTGTTGCTAACGTGATCTTGAGGTCAGGTGGGTTCTTTTCTTCCAGAGCTGGGTCAGAGTAATAACATTAAAAAAAATCCCCAGAACAATTTGTCTTCATTTTATTATTCCCTGGGATTCCCAACAACATCTTACAAGTGGCAAGGCTCCTCTTTAGTCTGGTAGCTGAAAGGGGCAAGGGGGCAAAGGGCGGCAGGAAAACAGCTTCAGTCACTAACATTTTGCCTCTGTCTAGTTTTGGAGAAACTGTGACTGTTTCTGTTTGTTCTCCTGGACTACAGCCCAGCGGCAAACCAGGAAGGAAAGTTTGGTGAATCGGATAAGCAAGGAAGGGAAACTAGGAGGACTTGTGATTCCCCACCTTGCGAAAGGCCTCCCGATGCCATCCAGAGAGTATCTCGCACTTTTGCCATCCCCCATTGCTGAGTCATTTCCTTGTAATTGTTGCTGATCCATTCACCTTCTCTAGCTCTGGGTTTAGTATATTATTCTATGTTCCAAATTCATTTTTAAAAACAGAAGCAAGGAGCTTGGGTCCCTTATATTATTGTTATCATTATTATTATTACCCAGAGCCTTGTGGTTTTCATTCATTGGTGCCTGGGAGTCAGTGGATGGAAAAATCTATTTGGGGAATCCTAAGGCTGGAAGGGACTTTCAGGGGTCTAGACATTCCAGCCTCCACCTCCAGCCAGGACCACAGCTAAATCACCCAAGATAGAGAGGTGATGCTGTCCTCTTCTAAAGTATTTTCAGGTACTATGATTTCACGTTGTCCCTAGGTAGCCTCTTCCTTACCATCAGAAAATGCTTCCTTATGCCTAATCAAAGTCCCTCACTCCAGTTTGAGCCCATTTCTGTTTCCTCCAACTTTGGTAGTAAAGTCAAACAGCTGGCCAGCGGTCTCCTTATACTCACCCTTTGTGAAGACAATTTTTAAGTTTAATAATAATAATAATAATGGTATTTCTTTAGCACTTACTAGGTGTCAGTCACCGTACTAAGCGCTGGGGTGGATACGAGCAAATCAGGTGGGACACAGTCCCTGTCCCACGTGGGGCTCAGAGTTTCAATCCCCCTTTTACAGATAAGGAACCCGAGGCACAGAGAAGTGAAGTGATTTGCCCAAGGTCACAAGGCAGACAAGTAGTGGAGTCAGGATTAGAACCCATGACCTGACTTCCAGGCCCTTGCTCTATTCACTATGCAACACTGCTTCTCTGTTTGGTATGTACATTGGAGAGAGGTGGGGCCACTTCCTAAATGTCCTCTTACCTGTCCGCCCAATGGTTTCCATGCAAAGAGTCGACCGTTGGCACCCTTCTTGTCAGAAGAGGCCCAGAATGCGGTGCCATTTTTATTCATGGAAAATGTCCATGAATAGGCCTAGGAACCACAAGCCTGATCAGCAGCAAGATGATGTCACTGAGAAACCACCTCGAGCGACAACATGAGCAAATCCAGAGGCTGACAGACACTAAATTACAAACGAAAATCCAAAATGAGGAATCATCTGGGAGGCTTTAAGCACCACTGAGGAGCTGTTGGTGCCCTGCAAGCTGGCGATGAAACTTTTAGGGGTCCTGTGCCGGAAGAATGTTGGATCTCTTCTGGACAAAATTCAAAAAGCCATCTTCAGCATTTTTACATTTTCTGTGCTGACGGTACTAGTTCCATAATTTGGATTCTTTTCAAGCAGTGCGGCACACTTCTATCCAAAAAAACATTTCAAAACAAACCGTTCGATGACAATTTTTGAGAAGCAGCATGGCCTAGTGCATACAGCACGGGCCTGGGAGTCAGAAGGACCTGGTTTAGAAACCCAGCTCCACCACTTGTCCGCTGCCTGACCTTGGGCAAGTCGCTTCACTGCTCTGCGCCTCACTTCCCTCACCTGTAAAATGGGGATTAAGACTGATTATCTTATATCTACCCCAGCACTTCGTATAGTGCCTGGCACAGAGTTAGCGCTTAACATATACCATAAAAATTTTTGAAGATAAGCTTGATTTCATGATCAAAGTTCAATTTAATATGATTGAGTATAAAATGAGAAACAAAATTTAAGAACTACAAGAAATTGTCAGGGAGGGGGGTGGGGTAGCGTGTGTGCCTGCCCTGCTGGACCCCACTTCAATCCTGGTCTTCTGGCTACAGCGTAACCAAGTACCTGGAATGAAGGCAATGATCTCTCTCCCTTTCCGTAGTCTCGCATTTCCTCCTGCCTTCAAGACATCTCTACTTGGATGTCTTCCCGTCATCTCAAGCTTAACATGTCCCAAACTGAACTCCTTATCTTCCCACCCAAACCCTGTCCTCCCCATGATTTTCCCATCACTGAAGGCTGCACCACCATCCTTTCTATCTCACAAGCCTGTAACTTTGTTTTGATGCCTGTCTCCCCCTTCTAGACTGTGAGCCCATTGTGAGCAGGGATTGTCTCTGTTGCTCAATTGTACTTTCCAAGTGCTTAGTACAATGCTGTACACACAGTAAGCGCTCAATAGATACGATTGAATGAATGAATGAATGAATGAATCTTGGCGTTATCCTTGACTCCTTTCTCTCATTCAACCCACGTATTCAATCCATCACTAAATCCTTCATCCCACCTTCACAACATTGCTAAAATCCGTCCTTTCCTCTCCATCCAAACTGCTACCACCTAAATCCAACCACTTACCCTATCCCACCTTGATTACTGTGTCAGCTTCCTTGCTGACCTCTCCCCTCTCCAGTCCAAATTTCAATCTGTTGTTTGGGTCATTTTTCTACAAAAACATTCAGGTCATGTTTCCCCACTTCTCAAGAACCTATTGGGTAGAGGGGTGCGGGGGGTGGGGGTGGGGAGGGGGTGATGCCCATCCACTTTTGCATTAAAGAGAAACTCCTTACCTTTACCTTTAAAGCACTCCATCATCTTGCCCCCTCCTACCTCGCCGCACTACTCTCCTACAATCCAGCCCACACACTTCACTTCTCTAATGCCAACCTACTCGCTGCACCTACATCTCGTCTACCTCGCCGCCAACCTCTTGTCCATGTCCTGTCTCTGGTCTGGGTCGCCCTCCCTTTCCATATCCAACAACTCCTCCAAGAAGCCTTCCCTGACTAAGCCCTCATTTCCTCTTTTCCCACTTCCTTCTGTGTCACCCTAACTTGTTCCCTTTATTCACCACCCCTGCCTCCAGCCCCACCAGACTTATGTACATATCCATAATTCATTTATTTATATTAATGTCCGTCTCCCCCTCTAGACTGCAAGCTCATTGTGGGCAGAGAATGCATCTGTTATATTGCTGTGTTGTACTCTCCCAAGTGCTTAGTACAGTGCTCTGTGCACAGTAAGTGCTCAATAAATACAATTGAATGAATGAATAAATACCCCGCACACAGTAGGCACTCAATAAATACAACTGATTGATGGATTGATTGACAGAATGATGCTGTCAGATCAGCGGTTCAGCCTTCTGAATTTTTGCTTCTATCACTGTGGCTACAGGACCCTATAGGTCCCAGTATATAGAGGTACTTTAAGGGCAGACTGTGCCTACATTTCTGAATCAGTGAAGCGTAATAATAATAATAATTATGGTACTTGTTAAGTACTTACTATGTGCCAAGCTCTGTTCTAAGCGCTGGGATAGATACAAGTTAATCAGGTTGGACACAATTTATGTCCCACATAGCGCTCACACTCTCAATTCCCACTTTATAGATGTGGTAACTGAGGTCCAGAGAAGTTAAGTGACTTGCCCAAGGTCTCACAGCAGACATATGGGAGAACAGGGATTAGAACCCAGGTCCTTCTGACTGTAAGCTCATAGTGGGCAGGGAATGTGCCTGTTTTATTGTTGTGTTGTTCTCTCCCAAGTGTTTAGTACAGTGCTCTGCACACAGTAAGTGCTCAATAAATATTGATAAATAAATAGGGTTTCAGGATTGAAACCCTGAGTCAGGAGGAATCCTGGAACAGCTCCAGAGGAAGAATCTCAACCTCCTCCACACTGTCAATAGGTAGAAAATGTGGAAACAGCAAGGAGGAGAGAATCCCTTGAGCAGAATTGCACCTGTGCCTAGCAGCATTCTACAGTGACTGAAAAACCAGGTCATGAATGTGTTCTCCCAGGGTTTGTGCAGCCTGGGTACATTACACAGATGAATCAGATAGTTGTTGGACAGGTGGAGTCTTTTAGAGCCTCAAGAGCATCCCTGCCTCGGAGACTGGCAGCAAGGGGAGGAGGAGGAGAAGGAAAAAGGGGAAGAAGGGAGTGCTGTGGGGAATGAGGCACCTGACACTAAGAGAAGGGTCCAAAGACATCACTGTCCAACTCAAAGGGAGGGCAGTGACACGGAGCTGGAAAAAAACGACCCTCTCTGCGAGTGATATGTATCACCCCTGCTGGTCACCAGATGAATGAAGAGACAGCTGAAAAAAAGTGGGGACAGCACAGGCTGACCAGAGGAGGCCCCAGTCTGCTGGTTGGTACTTCAATTCTCTGGTGTACATTCAATCAGTCTGGGAAAACAAAGTGGCCATGAGGGCTTTCAAATTGCTAGAAGGAAATGAGGAGGGGTTTTTTATGGTATTTGTTAAGTGCTTACTATGTGCCAGGCACTGTACTACGCGCCACGAAGATACAAGCTAATCAGGTTGGACACAGTTCACGTCCGGCATCAATCAATCGACGGTATTTACTGAGCACTTTATTATGTGCAGAGCGCTGTACTGAGTGCTTGGAAGAGTACAAGACAACAGAATGAGCAGATACGGTCCCTGCCCATAATGAGCTTACAGTCTAGAGGGGGAGACAAACACGAATATGAATAAGTAACTAAGTTATGATACATAATTTAAAGATCTGTGCACAAGTGCTGTGGGGTTGGGGTTGGGGGCAAATATCAAATTTCCCAAGGTCACCAATCCAAGTGCATAGATGATGCAGAAGGGAGAGGGAGACAGGGGAAAGAGGGCTTAATCAGGGAAGTCCTCTTGGAGAAGATGTTAACTTAGTAATGCTTTGAAGGTGGAGAGAGTGGTGGTCTGGCATACGCGGAGTGGGAAGGAGTTCCAGGCTGGGGGAGGATGTGGGAAAGGGGGCAGCGGTGAGATAGACGAGATCAGGGCACAGTGGGTAAGCTGGTGCTAGAGGAGCGGACTGTGAAGGCTGGGCTGTAGGAGGAGATTAATGAGGTGAGGTAGGATGGGGCAAGCTGATGGTGTGCTTTAAAGCCGCTAGTAAGGAGTTTCTGTTTGATGCAGAGTTGGATGGGCAGCCATTGGAGGTTTTTGAGGAGTGGGGAGACACAGACTGAATTTTGTTGATAAACAATCTGTGTGGCAGAGTGACGTATGGACTGGATTGGAGTGGGGAGAGGCAGGAGGCTAGGAGATCAGCAAGGAGGTAGATGCAGTAGTCAAGGCAGGATAGGATAAGTGCTTGGCTCAGCATGGTAGCAGTTTGGATGGAGAGGAAAGTGCAGATTTTAGCAATGTTGTGAAGGTGGAACTGACAGGATACGGTGCCAGATCAAATAGATGATTGGAATGAGAGAGATAAGTCGAGGACAACACCAAGGATATGGACTTGTGAGATAGGGTGGATAGCAGTGTTGTCTACAGTGATGGGAAGGCCAGAGGGAGGGCAAGGTTTGGGTGGGAAGATGAGGACTTCAGTTTTGGACATGCTTAATTTGAGGTATCACCAGGGCATCTAACTACTTAAATCTTGAAGACAGGAGGAAATGTGAGATTGCATGGAAGGAGAGAGGACAGGGCTGGAAATGTAGATTTGGGAATCATCTGCATAGAGATAGTAGTTGAAGCCATGGGAGTGAATGAGTTCTCCGAAGGAGGGAGTGTAGAAGGAGAATAGATGGGGACCTAGAACTGAGCCTTAAGGAACCCCTACTGTGAGAGGGTGGGAGGCAGAGGAGGAGCCTGCAAAAGGAACTGAGAAGGAGCAGTCAGGGAGATAGGAGGAAAATCAAGAGAGGACAGTGTCAGTGAATCCAAGGTTGGATAAGTTTCAAGGAGTAGGGGGTGGTCTAGAGTGGCAAAGTCAGCTGAGAGGCCTAGGATGACTAGGATGGAGTAGTCGGTTAGACTTGGAGAGAAGAAGGTCATGGGCTACCTCAGAAAGGGCTCTTTCTGTGGAGTGAAGGGGAGGGAAGCCAGATTGGAGGGGACCTAGGAGAGAATTGGAGGATAGGAAGTGGAGACAGTGGGTGGAAACAACTCTCTCAAGAAGTCTGGAGAGAAATTGTAGGAGAGAGTTGGGGCAATAACTGGAGGGGTCGTGGGGTCAAGGGAGGGGTTTTAAAGATAGGGGACATGTAAGCATGTTTGAAAGCAGTGGGGAAGAAGCTGCTGGAAAGTGAACAGTTGAGGATGACAGTCCAGGAGGGGAAGATGGGAGGGGAGGGTGAGTGTTTCAAAAAGGTATGGAGGGTTGGGGTCAGAAGCACAGGTGGAGGGAGTAGATTTAGAGAGGAGCTGAGAGATTTCATCTTGAGTTACTACAGGGATTATAGGGAGATTCGAAGAGGTTGGAGGAGGTGGGGTACATTGGAGGGGAGCAGGGGAGATTTTAGGGAGATCACGCCTGATGGTTTCATTTTTGTCGATGAAGTATGTGGCCAGGGCATTAGGGGAAAGAGATGATGCGGTGGGGAGACAGGAGGTCTGTGAAAGGAGTTAAATGCCTGGAACAGCTGGCGGAGGCGGTGGGTATAGGAGTGAATTAGGAAGGAGAAGTATTGTTGTCGGGCAGGGAGAGAGGGCTGAATTGAAGCAGATAAGAATGAATTTAAGGTGCTCACATGGGGCTCCCCGTCTTAATCCCCATTTTACAGATCAGGTAGCTGAGGCACAGAGAAGCAAAGCGACTCGCCCAAGGTCACACAGCAAACGAGTGGTGGAGCTGAGATTAGAAGCCAAGTCCAGGTCCTCTTGACTCCCAGGCCCATGCTGTAACCACTAGGACATGCTACTTATTCACGATGGAAAGGAGGGAAGCAATGCAGCAGAATTCCTAATTTAGGACTGAATGGGGGTTCAGAAGAGGAACTTGGGAAACTCAGCAGGCTTTATTCTGCTGATCTTGGCATGGGAGCTGCACAACTTGGACTGTGATTTGGAGTTGAAGAAACCAAGTTCTTATTTCTGTGCTGATTTACCATCTGGTAGAGAGTTTCTGTGATGGCTAGAAATGTTGGCATCAAACTGTTGCTTTTTGGGTGGTTTCTGAACACCAAGCCAATGGTTTAAGTGTAATCCTGCCTTTACCGGGAGAAACGGACTAGGGGCCTGCAGACCGCCTAAACCAGTCTGGAGTCCAGGGGTTCAGTGCTATCAGGACTAGGACTGATTATGATGATGAGCAGCGGGTGGCTGGCCCTTTCTGGGACTTTCCTCTTAAAGGGTATAGAACTTTCCCTTTTGGCTTGGATTGGTGCTCTGCTCATGGGCCAAGGATTTCCAGCACCAGAGAAGTTTCCCCCTTCTGTAAAGTGCTCTGGCAAGTTTAACTTTGGAAAGGGGAGGAAGCTGGGGGAAGATCCTAGGAGCCTGTCCTGCTGATTATCCCACCCGGCCCTGCCAAAACTAGAATTTGGAGGACTTTGGGAAACCTTTCTGTGCTCCCTCTGACCTTCCTCCTACCCCAAAAGTATTTATTGTCAGCTCCCGCGGGCATGGTGCTATTTGGTGCTGGTGACGGATCAGGGAATTTATCATTTGTGGGTATCAAAAGCAGCACACTTGATTCTTTGTGGCGTGTGCCTTTGTATGACCCTTGAACTGTCCTAAGGAGAAAGTGTCCAAGAGGACATGGAATCTATCCTCCACTGCAGCGAGAACTCTGTTATAAAGGAAATCGGGTTTACTGGACCCTGCCAGGTAGGTGAGAGGCACCGGACACCCTACTTTGTAGAGAAAGTGGAGTTAGTTACCAGATGATATTCCCCGGCTCCCTCCCTCCCACGTTTCAACCTGCCCCAGGAACTTGGAATCCTGCAATCTCCTTCTTTTGGTATCTCCTTTCCAGTGCCACTGGGATGGTGGGGGGGGGGGCGCAGGAGGGAAAAGACGAAGAGTCACTGCAGGAATCCCGAAGGTGCCCCGCCCCCCAACACTTAAATAGTAAAAATGATAATTCTGGTATTTGTAATGTGCTTACTGTGTGCCAGGCACCGTACTAAGCGTCGGGGTGGATAGAGGCAAATCGGATTGGACACAGTCCCTGTCCCACATGGGGCTCACGGCCTTAATCCCCATTTCGCAGATGAGGAAACTGAGGCCCGGAAAAGTGAAGTGACTTGCCCAAGGTCCCACGGCAGGCGTCACGCTGCTTTCCCCTCAGGCCTGCACTGCTGGATTTGTTTTCCCCGAGGTCCCCCCAGCTACTCGTGCCTCGATGAGATGGTGAGATGGGGGGGTCTGGCAGGGATCTCAGTCCGGCGAGGTCCATTCCCCGGGGCGCATCGGGAAAGGGAGACCCTGCGGGGGACGGGCCTCCCCTGAAGCGGCAGCAGATACCAGGATTTGGCCAGCAGGGAACCAAGGCTTCCGCCCAGAACGGGCATTAGCCGCCCCCCTTCCCCGCGGTGCGCCCCCCGGTTGCCCGCCGTTCCCCAACGATTGGCACGGGGAGCGGCTCCCCTCCAGTGGCTGGAGAGGGGAATCTCCGCAGGACCGCGGGCAGGGAGAGGCGACCCCATCTCACGTCCGGACCGCTCGGAGGGGCGGAGGCAACAATCTCCTGCCGCCACCGGTCCCGGAGCCCCCCGCGCAGTCCACGGCCCCGTCGGGGCCCGCAGCGACCCCACCCCGGGAGCGGCTCTTCCCCGCCGTCACACTGGGCCATCCCGGGGCGGAGGTAGGGGAGCGACGCCGGGCGCGGAGCTTAGCTCTCCGTTTCCGCGGATCCCCCTTTCAGGGGGAGGGAAGGCACCACGTGCGTGTGCCGTCGGCCCGAGTCCCTCCGCGGGAGCAAGTTGGGGGACAGTCGGAGGCCAGCGTCTCCAAGTCGCCTCCCAAGTTTTTCAAAGTAAGGCGCCTTGACTCTCCTCAGCAGCGTTTTCGGGCCAGTGATCGCAGGGAGTTCTCGTTCCCGCGGCCTCGGGAGTCATTCTCTTGGCACCCCGAGTGTGGCCCCGGAGAGAAGATCGCTGCCGCCCCGCACCCCTCCACTTCAGTGGTGGTTCGAAAAGAGCGAGACCTTCAGGTTTGGGCTCGGGCGATTTGCGAATTTAGGGGAGCGGCTGGGGTGGGGGTGGGGAGATGCAACCTGCCTCCTCTTCCGCCCGGAGTAGGGAAAATTGGTATAAACATGAGACCAACCAGGTGGGCATTTGGGTCCCCCTACACCCGGGAAGGGATGCAAGCCCGCCTCTTCTCCCAGCAATCCCACAGAGGCGGACTGCAGGAGCCGGGAGGTGCGGGGGCCCCCGGAGAAAAGAGAAGAGGCGGCGACGAGGAGAAAGCAGCTAGCCCCAGACCAGGGCGGGCGACGAGGTTCCGGGCCCATGTCGGCGCGGCGGGGAAGTCGTACCCCGAAAGCCCTCTGCACGGGTATTTGGGGGTAGGGGAAAGGGAGGAGATCAAAAAGCGAGAGGGGCGGCGGGCGCATGCGCTCTGCGCGGCCGTGCCATATTGGAATGAGGCGGAGAGCGGAGCGCCGCTGCCGCCGCCGCCTCCGCCGGAGCGCGGGTGGGAGGGGAGGGGCGGGGGGGGCGGGGAGAGGAGCCCGGCTGCCCCGCTCCGCTGAGCCCAGCAGGAAGGAGCCGAGCGAGCGCTTAGAGAAAAGGAGGAAAAAAAAAAACCAACCCTCATCAACTCCCGGTAGGCAAAAGCGACTGCCGGCTGGGCCTTCACGCTTGTCTTTCCTCCCTCGTTCGGCGGCCTGAGGGGGGCAGCGGCGCGTTTGGCGGTGGGGGTTTGAGAAAAAGGTGTGTGTGGCGGGGGGTACTGGGGGAGGGGACGCGGTGTGTGTGCGCGCGTATGGATGAGGGGTGGGGGTGGTGGGGTGAAACCGCCTCCCTCAACTTTGCTTAGGAGAAATCAGAGAAGGAGCGAAAGCGCAAGTCGGTTCGTTCAGGATGTCGGGGCAAAAGCGCCAACGGGCGGCGGCGCGCGCGCGGGCGGAAGATCGGAGGCGGCTTGGGGCGCCGCGCGGGCCGGGGATGCACTGAGCGCGCGGCGCCCCAAGCCGCTCCTCCTGCCTCAGGAGGCGAGGTGCGCTCCCAGCCCTGTTTCTCCCTCCCGCTTTTCCCGATCCTCGATTCCCCCGTTCTACTTCTCTCGGCCGCGGTCAGCGGCGCCGCAACTCCCAGCGAAAAAAAGTGAGGAGGGAGCTTGCGGCGCCGCAGCTTGGGAAAGGAGAGCGGCCGAGGGTGGACCGAGAGCCTCCCGCTGTGTGCTCCCTCCCTGGCATCGGGGCTCGGGGGGCCCGACCCCTCTAGTTCTGTAGAGCCAAGCCGTCAAAGTTCCTCTCCCCGCACCTTGCACCCTTCATTTCCGCCCCTGCTGCAGAGAGGCGCGTCTTTGCTGCTGTTCGCCTCCCCATCCCCCATCCAGCGCGCTGCGGTCGGGGAAATCCTCCTTGTAGGGCTGCGGGATCGTCGTCCCCGCGTCCACAACGATTTCGGAGCTTCACGTCTTTGCTCCCTTCCCTCCGATCTTCTGGAACCTGGGTGGAAGGTGAGGCCCTAAGGGCTCCCCCCCCTCCTCCCTCCAGTTTATCAAACCACCTTCTCTGCGTATTGTAAACGAGCGAGTCCTGACAGTAAGGGGTGGAGAGCCCCCGGGACAAACCCTTTTAGGGGGGAGGTGCCTCTGGCTCTCCCTTGCGCCTGTCCCGGCCACAGGGACGGACCCCCCTAGGCCGGAGACTTGGGGACGACAATCTGCTGGGAGGCGGTCCCGGCGGCTGCTGCGGACTTCTGGGCCGGGGAAAGGACCCGAAGGTAACTCCATCTGCAGCCGTAATGTTGCACGCTTGGGGAAAACTGTCCCCTGGGCTGTCAGATGGCGGGCTCCTGGCGCCGCGTGCAGAACTGTTGCAAATGTGGATGTATTACAATCAGCTCAGCTGCCGACCCGCCTTCTTTTTCCGGCGGGGTTGCCCCTCTCTTGCTCCGCTCCCTTAGTCGACGTGTAGCGTTTAAGGACCCGTGGATTGCAATGAAAATAGTTTTCTTCGTCAAAAAGCCCAAACCAAAACAAAAAACCCTCAGCTTAGCGTTTCGCCCCCCTCCGCCCCTCCCAGCGAAGCCTCTCTGGTGGAATGAGTTGTCTTGTTTTGATTGCCAGAGGTTGTTTTGCTACTGCCTCGAAAGCTTGATTTCTGCGATGCGGGGAGGTTTTTGCAAAGATGTGTGATGAGAAATCGGGGTCTCGCGGGCGGGGACGTGGTGGCAGCGAAACGGTTGTGGCCAAGTGGTTCCCGAAAAAGACCATCTTGAGTTTTCTTTGAGATGTCGGCGACTTTAAGAATAATGGTTATACACGGGCACGTTTTAATCTGTTATGATGGGGCAGGGTTCTGTGGCTGAATTAGTCTTGGGGGAGAAAAGGAACAAACAAGCCCGATAGTTAACCACTAAGTATTAACAAGGTGGGGTGTTTGATGTTCCCAGAGGGATCCCTGAAAGTTATGGCTGCTTAATGGTCCCAGGTGGATTTTTACACAGCGATTATTTGCACTTTGAAGAAACCGTCTCCCGTCAATGAAGTGAGTTAAAAAGAAACCGTTAATTTTGACCGTACTATATGTTTTACCCTCTTGAAGAGTTTTATTATATTCTGTTTGACAGAGCAAAGTTAAAAGAGAGTTTTGCTTTCCTGATCTTCAGGAAAATGGTTATTGGTAGTTATGAATGTTTGGAAAAGCATGAAGCCTCCCATATGTCATTAGAGAATACAGTACATTGAAAAAATAGGATGGATTCAGTGTTAATAGGTAATACTAAGTTTTAGTCATCAGGGTGAATTTAGACTCTAATGCGATTTAGCTTGCAGTGCCAGAAAAGTACAAGGTACTTTACGGCAGATTAAAAAAAATACTCTCATGCCTCCAGAGCTTCACAAAATTTAGGCAGCCATTACTGCCATTCAATGAAGTGAGTTAGTTTGCAGTGCCAGAAAAGTAGGAGGTACAGATGAAAAAAATATACCGCTCTTCTAGAGCTTCACAAACTTTATACAACCATTCCTGTCATTCAGACTCAACCATCTTTGGGAGAGCAGAAATGGCATTTTAGCCAAAAGCTATGGGATAATCCTTTATTATGCTCCTCATGGTCTTTAATGTTCAGAACAGACACTTCATCAAACTTGCCTGAAAGGCCTTGAACGGTGAACAGCAAACAGTATTGTACTTGATGTGTCATTTCTAAAAGGATGAACAGTTGAGCTGATACTTTAAGTGTTGAACCGGGGGCTCATGGGAGTCTTTGTATTAACATACTCGAGCTTAAACCCCTGTTGGTTCTCTGGTGAAGGGGTTCATGTGTTTGCAGTCAGCTAAGCTCAAGGTGGTTGATGAAATGAAACAGGAAAAATTCAAACGTAGGTTTGAGTAGCGGGTAGTTGAATCATTTGAAAGAACGAGGGACTCATTCAGGAATGGGCATCTATGAACCAGACCCTTTTATAAATTCAAGAAAGAATGTTGTTAACATACAGGCTTTACCCTCCCCCTTCTCTTCCTCCCACCCCCGCAAAGAAAGATTCACTGTCAAGATACTGATTGGGTTGGCTTGTATGCCTGTCTCATTTACCAAAGTTGAAATAAAAAGTAAAATAGTAAGTAAAGCAAATCCAAAATAGCTAAAACTCACTATAAAAGTCATCCAGCTTTAATGGAAGAACATGTAGTATTTGTGAAGTGTATTAAGTTTGTTTTCCGAGAGCAGGGGCGGTGTTGTGTGGTCAGTGAAGAATGTTGTGCGTTCTCAAATATTCAACAACAACTGGTGTAACTTTTCCTAAGACTAGTACAGGAAGTCCTCAGACTTATGACACAACTGATTCCTGAAAACTGCATCTGAAGTTAAAACCAATTTTGTTATTGGAACAGTGCTGTAAACGGGGGATTTGTACCTCTTGAACTGTGGTTGGATTTTTACTAAAAAGACCCTAAATTATATCCTCAGCCAGTTACAGTTGAGTAACGTAAGTATGTCAATGTATTTATATTGAGTTAACGAGGTTTCGTGATAAGATAGCAGATTTTTATGTCATTGGAAGAAAAGTGGACGTATCGATCCTCCCTGGTTATTCTGTCTGGTGATCAAGTAATTCCCTCTCTTCCTCCACCTCTTTTAATTTTTTGGCTCCATTTCCACTTGGCTCTTCTGCTGCCCCCCTCTCCCCTCCCCCCATCTGTGCCCCACTAACTAAGAGGCATAAGGGAGGCTAGTGTTGTAAAGTCAGAACCGATGTGTTGTAAAGCTGAAATGCAATGCATTTAGAAATACAAGCGCTGTTCATCTTAACTTAAAACATCTTAAACTGAGGACTGCCTGTACCAGGTTAGAAGCTTTTGTGTGTTTTCCTGCAACTTTTGTTGGAGGAGAGGTGGTCAGAAGCAGGTAAGGGGGGCATGCTGTCTTTAACGGACTCTATCATAGCTGGAGAAGCCATCTAGTTCTGATGAACTGTGAACTTGAGTAGCGCAAAGCACCCCGAAGCATTTTCACTGTTATTAAAGATGACAATTTCCTCTTGTAAATTATTCTTTAGCGGAATGCTTCTCCAAAAGTGGGTAGCAACCTGGTCAAATCATGGGATGAGCTCCATCTCAGCCTCTCGTTTCCGGATTATTTCCAGCCTCTCTGCCGGCTGGAGCCAGAGACGGGATTTTCCTGTCCAGATGTGTGGCCCTCTCCCCTCCGACCGAAGCTCACATGTGGCTCCAGCCGGCAGACCCCACTTTCTCTCTGCTTCAGAGGAATGATCTTCAGCTTTCTTCTATCTTCGAACTCAAGGTAAGTCTTTGTCCTCCTTTCTGTCCTTCCCTACCTGAGACCTCTCTGCCAGTGAGGGAAGAGGTAGTGTAAATGTACCTACCCTCTCTCATTTGGCCCATGACTCCGAGAGAAGGGGGAACTCCCTTGGGCAAGGATTCTCAGGTGGCATGGGACAGGGGTCCCTTCCTCCCACACTGGGCCCCCTTCTGCCCCTCAGTGGAGCCTTGGCAGAGATGCTCTGGGGAGGGGGGAGGGGTACCTGCTGTTGCAGCCGTGGGCGCGGGCTGCTTTCCTCCTACACCCTGCCTCCATCATCCCCGCTCTCCCAGAGGTCCCCGTCCGTGCCCTGACCTGTGCGTCTCACTTTTGCCCCTTAACAGGGGGCGAGGGGATCAGGCTATCACTCCGAGGTGGCAGTTCACAGCAAGAGGCATTGCAAGCCTTGATCTGCTTACAAACTAAAACTGAAAGTAAAAAAAAAAAGTCACAAAGGGACGACCTCTGTCCTGACTCCCACCTGGGAAAGGGATGTGCCAATTATTATTAGCATAAGTAATGAACACACCAGCCTGATTAAGAAAAACCACCAGCACTCCTATAACTTGTTTAGCATGGTTTACGCGCACACCCCAGCGGTATGGTAGAGGATGGAATCTCAAATGGCCAGGTGGAGTAAGTCAGGGAAGGTGTGTCCCGGACTCAAGACGACTGAAGCAGTCTACTCTTCCGCTCAGCCCTGAGCAAAATGACCCGGAGGGTCCTCGTTGCTTCAGATGCTGTCAAGAGTGTGGCGTGGAGGAAATTGATAAACCAGTGGTGACCATAGAGAGCTTAGCCTGGAAAATAAAAAGGCTGACCTCCCTCCACCATCTGGACATCAGTCGGTTACAGGATGATTTGGCTTGGCACCAGAAAACCCTGTGGGACAAGATGGAGAAGCAACATGGCCTAGGGGAATAGAGCACGAGCCTGGGAGTCTGAAGGATCTGGGTTCTAATCCCGGCTCCACCACTTGTTTGTGCTGTGACCTTGGCCAAGTCACTTCACTTCTCTGGGTCTCAGTTACCTCAGCTGTCATTGGAGGTTAAAGACTGTGAGCCCCACGAGGGACAGGGACTGTGTCTAACCTGATTAGCTTGTATCTACCCCAGCACTTAGTACAGCGCCTGGCACAGAGTAAATGCTTAACAAATACCATTAAAAAAAAAACAGGTGAAGAAGGTGAGATGGGCTCTTCTTAGAGGCCCAAACTGCTAAAGGGATCCATTCACACCCACCTTCTAAAGACCATGACTAAGTCCCCCAGAGCCTGGCCCACGGCCAACCTAAGGGTGTTGGAAATGGAAAAACAAATGTGTTTGCAAGGCGGCCACTTTATCAACAACTGTTTTTATTGAGCACCTACTGTGCGCTGAACCCCGTACTAAGTGCTTAGCAACATACCCCAGAACTAAAAGATGTGGGCCTTGCCTTTGAGGAACTTACGATCCAACTTTAACAAGGAAACCCGGGAGCACCTAGATACAGGTGCTCTTGCATCCCTGAATCGCTGTTCGGGCAAGAAAAAGCAGCAGACGGTAAAGCAAGGAGGAAAAGATGCACGCTAAGATCCAAGGCTCATTTAGAGAGCCAGTAATTGCCAGTAGGTGTGGATTCAGCAGGGGTGGCTTCGGTGTCTTTAAAGATGTCTATGACTACCTGATGCCATGCCCTCCTTAACAAAAAGCTTTAGCGTCAACTGGTAGAAGCAGCAGGCAGGTGATAGTGGTAACAGTGCTATCCACTAGAACCCCCAAACCTTGGCCCGTCGGGGCACTAACACCAAGGCAGTTGACGGACGTAGGATGTCCAACACTTTGGACCTGCTCACCTCTGTCCTTACCCCATCTCCTCTGGATCCTCCAACAGTCAGTCAGGTTGGGATATTGCTCTGCTTCTCACCAAAACCAGTAACATCCCCCTGAATCTCCCAAGAGGAATCGGGACCCTCTCACGATTAGGAGGAAGATTTGGGGTCCCCTGCGCAAGAGGGCAATTGAGCAGGTCCCTCCACTGCCAGAGATCAGAGATTCTACTTCTGCTTCTCCAAGAAGTGGAATCCTAGATCTCAGATCAAAACACCTCATCTTAAGGAAAAGTTCCAAATGGTTTCTCAGAAAGACCTTCCCAGTCCTAGACAGGGGGATGGGCTGGGCCACTTGGTCCTCAGAGTCACATAAGTCAATCAATGGTATCTATCGAGCACTTTACCGTGTGCAGAACACTGGACTAAGCACTTGGGAAAACACGATTACAACAGAGTTGGTAGATACAATCCCTTCCTACAAGGAGCTTACAGTCTACAGGGTACATACATTTTGAAATCCAGCCATACCACCGAAGATTCTTTTGATTTGTGGTAAGGCCAAAATATTACCGGTCCAGAGCCCTCCCTTTTGGCCTGATGTTGGTCTTCTGGTCTTCAGTCAATCAGTGGTACTTCTTGAATTGCCTACTGAATACTAGGCACTGTCCCAAGTGCTTGGAAGAGTGCAAAGAAGCAAGGCATATATTCCCTCCCCTCAAGGAGCTTACAATCTACTGGGTAGTCAAAGAATGCCTTGCAGGTTCAGTAACACAGTTATGGAGGCAGAGGATACTCTTCCCATACATGGATGATGGGCTGTTAAATGCTAGGTCAGGGCCCAGGGCAACAGAAGATCTGAGATGAACATTGTCACTCCTTCAGTATCTTTGGGTTTAAGTGAAACCTAAGGAAGCCCCAGCTGACCCGGCTACAGTGCTTGGACTTCCTAGAGACACGCATCCACATGATCAGAATGAGTGCCTTTCTCAGAAGAGGTGAAAGGACAGCCTAAACGTGATTACGGAAAATGCCAAGTACCACCTAGGGTAGTGCATTCCAATTGCTCCGTGTCTGCAAAAGTTCCTGCTGGATTGATAGAAAGAACCAACTAATCTTGGCCGGGAACATCCGTTCCTAGAGCCAGACCCTGAGGTGATTGTCACCGTGGACATAACTCAGAGGATGGGAAAGCCAACTATTAAGCATGAACATTCTGGACGAGGGGGCTGCCCATTGGGTCTTACTCTCTTTCCAAGATAGACTGCGAGGGAAAGGAACCATTGTTCAGACCAATAACCAGGTCACCATATTTTACCTCATCAAGCAAGGAGGAACGTACTTACCTGTGAAGAAACCTTCAAGGGATAGTCACTTCAATAATGCAGCAGTTGTGTTCTTGAAGAACTTTGTGGTATGGAAAAATTATGTTAGAAAACACCCAGCTTGATCGACGCAGGCGCGCCAATGCAGAAGCAGCGGACCCTAGTGGAAAGAACTTGGGTTCGGGAGTCAGAGGAACTGGGTTCTAATCCCAGCCCTGCCATTTGTGTGCTGCGGGACCTCGGGCAAGTCCCTTAACTTTTCTGTGTCTGTTTCCTCATTTGTAAAATTAGGGATTCAGTACCTGTTCTCCCTCCTACTTACTGTAGGTGGGACAGGGTTTGAGTCTGACCTCGTTATCTTCTACCATAGCGCTTAGAGTGAATGGCATATAATAAGCGCCTAACGGATACAGTTATCATTACAACTGTCACTTCCTATAACAAATCTACGTGCATCAACATGGACCATCTTATACTTAGAACAGACATGTTATGGGAAGAACTCTCCCTTATTCTTCAGTAGTATGATGAAAATTACACATTGAGACAGAACTGTTTGGTCATGAGTGAGACAACACTGTGGGAGCTTCATCGTCTTTCGCCTGTAAGGCCAGGAAAATACACCAACTGATGCCCCGCGCGAGCAAATACCTACACGATGCAACAGTGACCTTCCTCTTCTGGAAATGGGACACCCCGGAAGCAGACTTATTTGCAAGGGAAGAAAAGGCAAAGCTTCCCAGTTTCCACTGAAGGAACTATTCGCCTGGGGGTGGGGGGCATAAAGGGGACCACATTGTCAGTTCCTTGAAGGATGGGCTTTGGAACCACCCCTACACCTCCCCCCACCCCTTTTCTCACATACCAACAAAGATCAGGTGGTACTAGGCATCCAAATCCTAGTGTGTGAGAAAAGGCTGTAGGGGACGACGCCAAATCCCTTCACACCAAGGAATTGACTTGGATCAGGAATGGGTGCCAGTAATACCAGAAGTGGCCATATCCAGCCAACGCTAGGATCCCCTGAAACACCTCGTGCATCTCAGCCAATCCGTTCTCCAGACCTCCTCTGTCAAAGTACACCCAGTGGCATGGTAAACTTTCCCTGGACAGGCGGATGGGAAGAGACTAGGGGGAAATACCCCTCATCACTGGGTTCATGAAGGGACCCAACCACTTACATTCCCCAAGGTGCACACCTTCTGCACCTTAGGATGTAAACGTAGTGCTCACACAACTATCATATCTCCCATTCGAAGCCACTGGGGCATATTCAAGCACTCGTCGTGGAAGATCGACTACCTGGTGGCAGTCACTTCAGTCCATTCGACCTTTGAGCTTTGATCACTTTTGTTAGATACCCAACGTAGTGCTCACACAACTATCATATCTCCCATTCGAACCCACTGGGGCATATTCAAGCACTTGTCGTGGAAGATCAGCTACCTGGTGGCAGTCACTTCAGTCCATTTGACCTTTGAGCTTCGATCACTTTTGTTAGATCCCCAATTCCACAAGCTCATACTCCATACCAACCCAAATTTCTTCCCTAAGGTAGTGTCAGACCGTCACGTAAGCCAGGAGAACGTACAGCTCCTCTCTCCCAACCTCGCGGAACAGGTCATCACTCATTATCTGTAATGATCACGCAGTCTGAGAGTGTCCCACTAGATGTTTGTTCGCGTCCTTCCACTCTAACTGAGTGGAGGGGGTGGGGGAGAGCTGTTCAGAAAGTCATTTTCTGCTGGCTGTTGGATTGCGTTTCCTTTGCCAGAACTGACCAGGCCCATACTTCCAAGGGACAGCCGCTACTCCCTCCATCAGGGCATGGGCCACCTTCATTTGTAGCACCGAGGGACAATCCACCAGCAGATCGGTACAAGATGTCCTCCTGTCCCCTGTGTGGACATTTGTTGAGCACTATTGCCCGAATGCCATCCACAGGAGAGAGAACCAATTTGGGCTGCCTGTCCTCCATCAGCCTTCCCTCATATAATTCCCCCCTTCCACCGAGGGGGGATTAAGGTGTGTAATAGCCCATGATCTGATCTGGTTGTTACTCGCTTTTGGAGAAACGCCATTTACTTACCTGTAATAGCAGTTCCCTAAAAGTGGCTAGCGCACCAGAGTCAGATTTCCTGCCACTCAGATTTCCCACTGCTTAGACAAACTCCAGCCATACCGCGGTACCACTAATCATATGCTTTATTTTCTTGGGACCTACTCTGCCACGGACGTCGCGAAAGTGGGGTCTGCCGGCCAGAGCCATATGTGAGCCCCGGTTGGAGGGGAGGGGCTACGTGCCTGGATGGGAAAATCCAGTCTCAAGGGCCCCAGCCAGCAGAGAGGCTGGAAACAGAGGCTGAGATGGAGCTCACACCATGATTTGATCTGGTGTCCACCACACTTTCAGAGAACTGCTACTACAGGTGAGTAACCTGTGTTTTTGGCTTCCCATGACGAGAAAGTGGAGATTTGAAAGAAACGGCTGCTGACCATACTTCTGTACCTGAAAGTGTCGATTGAATGGCTCAACAGAAGCATAATTAGTTTAGTGACTGTTGCTCTATCACTTGTTCTTTTTTGGCAAGGCTTCATTGATCCCAACTTGTGTGTGACTTCATTCTGTAATTGAATCGTTCACTTATGTTGCCAGTTCCGTGTTGGCAAAAAATGCTTGTGGAAAATGGGAAGGCGGGAGAAAACGTTTGTTTCAAAAAAGATGTTAAATTTTGATTTACATTCTCGATTATTGGCATATTCTAAAAATTAATTTTATAAGACTGTACTTTGCCTACCCTCAATCATGGTTTAAGGTTTCCTTTCATTGAGGTTGTCCTTCCTTAGCTGCAAGTAATAATGGCACAACAGATACGTTATGATTTGCGGTTAGCAGGACACAATAAAAGTTATGCCCAAACACTTTTTGGCTTGTTAAAGTGACGATAGCATTCTCACCCAGTGTGTATAAAAAGGTGGTTAAAAATAGAAGGGAATCTGAAAACCAGAGAGTATTAAGAACAGAGGTGTTTAATGCTTGAGAATTATTTTTACAGTTTTATAATTATTACTTGTTAATGGTTTCACTGCATTTGATTTCCCTGTGTCATTTACCTGGTGTCTAGGACTTTAACTTGGCTTTGACTTAACGCTGGTGTTTCTTACCTCTTTCTGAAGTACATACGTTACAGACATATATAATTCAGTTTTACCCTTTGAATTTTTGAAAACGTCCATCAGAGCAAACACCATTCGTTATTGGGTATCAGAATGGAACTGAGAAATAGTGTTTCTAAAATCACTGTTAAAACTCCAAGAAAATGGTTGTTTAATTGGGAGTAGCTCTCTTTGAGCAAAAGCTTTGGATGGAAAGAGAGACAAGGAGGCAAAAGAGGAAACAACACCAGGCACTGCAAACATCAAACATGACAGCACAACATTGGATGGCCTTTTCGCGTGCCCGGTGTGGATTAGCTTTTTGAGCCACGCAGGCACTCATAAGGTGAACTTCACCATCGGGGGCTAGGGTAAGGAGATGTTCTTTGACTATGAAGGACAACTCTCTTTCTCTCTATGTTTACTGTGGTTGCTTAGGGGAGTTTTAACCATTTACTTGGGGGCAGTTGGAGGCTTCTGTCTAGTCCGTATTGATGTTTTATTCGTTTGTGGAACATGGTGTAAAATAGGAGGGTCGTGATCAAATGGTAAGTCATAAACCTGGCTTTGGCCAAAGAACTGGGGCGGAGGGGAAGATAAATTTTTCTTGACTTCTGAATGAATCCTTCAGTGTTTGTGAAGTACGTATGACAATATCGAGAGCGCACATGAATATTAGGGGCTCAACTTCACCGGTTTCTATTGGTTCTCTAAGTAAAATGAAATGCAAAAAGTGAAAAACAAACCCATTAATAAGACCGCTGATCTTTAAACATATATTCTATGTACCCAAAGCAAATAATACTGTACCCATTGTTACCAGAGTGACCATTTAGCACACCAAAAAAGGGGAGGGAAGCAAAGAGGCAGAGCACACGCTGGGTCCCCTCCTCCCCGCCACCTCCAAGAGTGATGGCTGTGAGGCAGCCCCTGCCATTTCCTCATTGGAGTGGCTACTCTTAGGATCTGCACAGTGGTCCCAGGCTTCCCTCTATGAGCCACGTCTCAAGTAAAGGTCAGGGAGAGTGATGAGGGAATTTCCGTGAAGTTCTCAGGAGCTGTGCTTCGAACCTGGAAGCATCACCAGTTATGGAATGGAAGTGGTCCACCCCCCCAGCACAAGCTTTGCTACCCTAGAGGCTTGAGGGCCAGCCAGTAGAGCTCCAGGGTTGTTGGCTTAGTTTTCTGGTGGAACCAAATTGCAACTTCCATTCATTCAAAGCACTGTACTAAGTGCTTGGGAGAGTATAATATAACAATAGACACATTTCCTGCCCACAGTGAGTTTACAGTCTAGAGAAGGAGACAGACATTAATGTAAATGAATGAATTACAGATATGTGCATAAGTGCCGTGGGGCTGGGAGGGGCCAGGAAAAAAGGAGCAGGCCAGGGAGATGCAGAAGGGAGTGGGAGAAGAGGAAAGGGGGACTTAATCAGAAGTGATCTCTTGGAGGCCTTGTCGGATGCTCTCTGCTTCTCTGCTTATTGAGTGTGTTTGGTGTCTCCCCTCAATGCTTATCCACCGCCAAGAGTATGTTCCACTGGTCAAGCTGGATTTTTTTTTCCTGGTTACCAGTGAGTGGATGCGTGTGTTTATTGAGTCCTGCTAACAGGTTGATTGCGGTGCCACCTTCTGGCACGGACTGGGCTTGCTGATGCTGCCTGTAGTGGTTTAATATTTATTGCAGACCCGTGATATGTCACATGATTTACCAACCAAACACGGATCATTTTTGCCCTCGAGGAGCTCACATTCCGAAGTGGCATCTCTAGTGTATCTACAAATTCTACATGGTCTTCATTGATCACTTTTTGCTTTTAGCCTTTGGGTTTTGCCTTTTTTTTTTTAACGTCCTAGCTTGGTGATCATGAAATGGACTCCAAGAAGGGGGCGGTTTCTAGGAAGAGGTTTGGGAGAGGTGAAAGTTCTCACCTAGAATTTCCTAGGATTAGAGCACTTCCCCCCAAAGTGACGGCAAACAAGAGGAGGGGGGTGGTTTGGGAAAAATGGGGGACTGTTGTGGGTGATGGAAGTTGCCTAGAGAACTGACTAGAGTGGGAGCATGAGATGAGGCAAAAGGGGCCGAGATTAGGTTTAGAAATCTCTGACCACACCACCGGGCCCTCTTATCAAGCTACTACATAATGCATGATTCCTGCAAAAGTTCAATGTACATGCCTCCCTGTGTATTGCGCAATGCAGAAGGCGGTACTTCTCTGAATAGTAGACTTGTCTGTATTCCCTCAGTAGAAAGATGTGTCAATTACAACATACTTTCCCTTTTGTAGATCATTGCCTATACTGATGAGCTGCACTGCGTGGAAAGCATTTTCGTTTCTGAATTGTTCTAACAGTCTGCAGGTCAGTATACTGTGGAGCATGCTTCTCTTTTTTTAAGAAAAATATTACTGTCTTTGAGTTTATACTTTCTGAGACCGGAATCATAGCATCATCTCATTTTTACTGTCATGTTAATGATGAAAAATCCCCCTTGAAATGACTAGATAATGGTAATGCAAATATACGGTTGTATTCTGTTCTCATTACAGTCTTGTTCTTGGAAAACAGCTAGCAAGATTTATAAAGAGTGGGGTATTTGCAAAACATGGGAGAGGTGGCCCTAATAAAGAATTGTAAGAGTCAACCATGTATACAAATGTAGTGCTATAATTACTAACCAGGTGTGATTTTTGCATTATTTAAAATAGCTAAACTTCTTTGGCTACGGTTAAGTTCAGTGTATTTCAGTCTTTCAAGACTCTCTAATCTAGGGCTAAGTGTTTTGTGTAGTACACACTGAACCTTTTGTCTGCTTTTGTGGATGCTGCCCTGTGCAGCACAAGCCCTGTATACTGACAATTAAGTCTTTACTATGTATTTCTCCTTGCATTCTCTAATTTGTGCAGTCCAAAATGACCATGACACAGTCCTTTAAAGATATGAGACCACATGACAAAGAATATGATTTGCGTGTGTGTGTATTTCTTTTAAGTTCTCCTTAAATAAAAATGTATCATCAGGTCCAATTATGTTCCAGATTGCTGTGGATAGTTATATTATGACGTGCTAAACCATTCTTTCCCGTTCCCATCCTCCCAACTTCCCCAAATCATATAGTAGTTTTTTGGAGTCGAGTAGAAATGGGTAAATGGCTTTTAAGTGTGAAGTGTGTGATAACAGAAAACAGCAACTGGAAACCCAGTGAAGTGTTGTTCTAGAGGAAGCAGGAGGAAGCGGAATTGGTTTGGGGATAAGTGTAAGTCTTGATGGGGTAGTTGCAGATAGAAGGATCACTAGGGTAGGTCATGGTTTAACTCACTGCATTTTAAAAGTAGAGAATAAAGTGTGATATGTTTATCTTAAAGGAGATGGGTAGGCAACATTTTTTTGAAAAGTTATTTTTCAAAAGAAAGCTTTGCTGGAAAAGAATATTTGAATACACCTAATTTATAGTAGTGTATTTGACTACCACCTACTTACAATGTTTTGTTTGCAGTAGGTCAGTCTGTACCTCGGGCAAATCTTAGCAACAGAAAAAATCATAGCAACATCACACTAATCTTGGTTGAGAAATTTTAAAAGGAAATAGTGCAATACCCTTCTAGAGCTAACTCTTCAATTACCGTGGAATATTGTCACAAGGGTCAAAACTGCTGACGTGAAGGGCATATAGCACAATCCCTGAAATGTAAGGACTAAGTAGTATTACTAATCATTTGTATTATGAACTTCTCCAACAGACACAACACATTCTCTTACAATTTTTGAAGGTTAGCAGCAGGTCTGCCTGGTTTCCCAGGCATCACTATGGAGTGATACGAAAAACAAAATTACCTTCTTGCTGTAAGTGCTGCTGGCTTGTCATTTTAGGCATAGGCATGTACTCAAGCGCCTAGTACAGTGCTCTGCACATACTAAGTGCTCCCTAAATGCAATTGACTGAATATGTGGGGTGACTTTCGTATGTGAATGTGGGTTTATGTTTTGTGGGGTGGTTCAGGTCCCCACTCTACATGGGAGTCCCAAGCCTCCCGCATATCCTTACTGTTGCCCCATTTTTCCCATTTCCCCTGCTTTGGTAGGAGTGAGGGCTGGGTTACAGTGGAAGGGAGGAGGGGAGGAAGAGGTTAGATCCTGGGATCTGGACCACAACAAAAAACTGAGTTAGGCACTGGGCCTGACAGGAGCAAGGTCGGGGGCAAGGAGAGGGACCCAGGCCCTAGGACTAGGAAGGATTTGAGAGTGGTTGGGATCCTTGCTGAGGGGACTGGACAGTTTGGCTCTGCACCCTTCCCCTTTACCCGGCCCCCTCTGAGCTTAGTGCCAAAGTGGCAATGCTGCTAGGATTTTGTTAGGACTGTCAAGATGGCACAGTCAGGACTTCTGGGAAGAATAGCTTCTGCTGGCTATGAAGTCCATTGCCACCATCACCTCCATAAAGCTGGCCCCTGTGTTTCTTACTGCCTAGTAAAACAACAACAACAAAAAACAAAAAGCCCAACTGGGGGGCAGTAGACTTCAAGAGGCTAACTTCCAAGGCCTTTTGTCTCCTCAATTTGTCTTCAGATGTGATTGCCCCTTTGGTAATTGCTGTTGCCCAGAAATCAAGCCCTGACTTCAAGTTCATTCTCATTGTTGCTTATCTACTCTTTGGGCATCACATCCAGACAAAGATTCATTTGTCATAAAAATCTAAATTGTGGAAGCTCGTTAGTACTCGTAATTATGGTATTTGTTAAGCACTTACTATGTGCCAGGCACTGTAGTAAGCGCTGGGGTGATTACAAGCAAATCGGGTTGAACACAGTCCCTGTCCCATGTGGGGCTCACAGTTTCAATCCCCATTTTATAGATGTGGTAACTGAGGCACAGAGAAGTGAAGTGACTTGCCCAGGGTCACACAGCAGACAAGTGGCGGAGCTGGGATTAGAGCCCATGGCATTCTGACTCCCAGGCCCATGCTCTATCTACTATGCCGTAGTAGTCATAATACGAAAAGTGTGTCAGCTAATATTCATCAAGGGTGCACTTTGGGCAGATGCTATGGGAAGTAATGAGAGGAGTTAGAAGACAATTCTTACCCTCAAGGAGCTTTGACTCTAATGGGAGATATGAGGCAAACACAAGTGACAAAACTAAAGACATACATGATAATAATTAGTATGGTATTTGTTAAGGAATTACTGTGTGCCAGGCACTGTATTAAGCGCTGGGGTGGATACAAGCAAAGCAGGTTGGACACAGTCCCTATCCCACATGGGGCTCACAGTCTCAATCCATATTTTACAGATGAGGTCACTGAGGCACAGAGAAGTTAAGTGATTTGCCCAAGGTCACACAGCAGACGAGTGGTGGAGCCGGGATGACCTTCTGACTCCCACGCCTGTACTCTATTCACTACTCCATGCTGCTTCGTGTGTGTGTGTGTGTGTGTGTGTGTGTGTGCATTTGTACATACATATATTGCAAGCTATATATAAACTATACGTTAGTGTCTCCTCGGAGAAGTGGAATGGTAATGAGAAATTACAGTGATAAATCTTCAATCGTAGGTTGAAAGGAGAATACTCTTTGCTTAAACAGAACAGAATAAAAGCGTACAACCAGATTTAGTATTATTAAGTATTAATAACCTTATTTGAGCAGACTCTTTATGATGTATGCAGGGGTCTGTAGTGAGGGAGGAAAAACAAACAAACAAACACTTTCTTGGAAAGTCTAGGAAGTATCCCTTGGTAAATATAAACTCTGTTCCAGTTGAAAAGCATTTCTAAACCTGATGGAGTGATTCACACGAAGTGTGTTATTATTGTGATTCTTTATCAGAGTAGAAAGGGTTTCCCCTGAGTTTCTTGCTTTAGGTCTTTTTTAAAAAAATCAATCTTTAGAATTGATTTTTTATTCATGGTGCCCATCTGTATTAGAGAGGTGAATGAATCTTTGTATAGCAGTAAAGGGTTCTAGCTTTTACAATACTGCAAAATGTTTAAATATAGTTCTTTTATAGTAGGACAGAGATTCACTTCTGGCTCCCTGAAATCTCTTATTTGGTCCCCTTACCTGTATAGCCAAAGGCAGTGTTGACTAATGCTTAAAGACGTTAATCTCTTTTGCCAGTGGGAAGTGTTCATTAACATTTGTAATAAGCACCTGAATAACAGCACTAAAGATTGTTGAGACAGTTTTTACTTTCAGTATCCAGTCCTTGGTTTAACACTGTTGTTATTTTCCTTTGGTAAACGGACTCCAGAAACAGTCTAAGAATAAATTCTGTGTTTTAGGAAGAAAATGCAGTTGAAAGGGGGATAGTTTGAAAATCTTGGGGGTGGGAAGGGGGAGGGGGGCTATAAGAATCAAGGGAAAAATGTCAAAAGATTAGTTGACCTTTGTAATTAAAACACCTTTGTGAGTAGGTTTGTTTTTTTGTTTTGATTATGGAACCAATTGCTCTTGGGATCTGTGGGTTTTTTTTAACTTGATAAAAATATCATTGGTCCCAAGACTATGCCCCCTAGCAGTAATCTATTGTGACTTTTATTATTATTGAACAATATTGTTTTGTACTTTCTCCCCTGTTGTTTCCTTCCTTTTGTGACTGTTGTCAATTTTCTCTCCTTACCCCCCACCCCCCACCATCCCATTTTTAGATTATATAAACCCCCTGTGAGTCAAGGACCTGTCTAAATGAATATCTTTGTACTTTTTTCCCCCCAGTGCCTTAGAACTCTACTTTTCACGCAGTAATGGCTTAACAAATGTCATGAATAATAATGCTAATTATGCTGAGTGTAGAACCTCACTCACTGAACCACCTTATCAAGGAAGAGAACTACTCCTTTTTCCTGTTCCACGCAGTTGCTCTTTGGGCCCCAAACCCTCACCACTTGCTCAGCTGCTTCCAAGGAGGAGCAACAGTAGTAGGATTAGTGGTATTTATTGAGCACTTGTGATGTGCAATGCAGTGTGCTAAGTACTTGGGAAAGTAGAACAGAAGCCAAACCTACATTCCCTGCCCACCAAGACTGTGAGCCCGTTGTCGGGTAGGGACTGTCTCTATCTGTTGCCAAATTGTACTTTCCAAACAGTTAGCACAATGCTGTGCACACAGTAAGCGCACAGTAAATACGATTGAATGAATAAATGTGCTTACAATCTAATGGGGGAGACAAGCAGGCAAACAAGGATTTACAAATAGAGGGAGCAAAGGATGAACAAAGATCAGAGAGGTGGAATCAGATCAACATTTATTGAGCACCTACTGTGGACAGCACTTTTGAGGGTGCAATAGAATTAGTAGACATGATCCCTGACCTCAAGGAGTTTACAAGCTAACAGGGGGGGGCAGATGATAAAATTACACAGACAAGGAAGTATCTCAATCTTGTCTGTCTTGCTGCTGACCCCTTGCCCAGGCCTTCCATCTGGCCTGAAACTCCAACCTTCATATCTGACAGACCATCTCTTTCTCTTTTCTCTTTTTCTCTTTCTCTTTCTCTTTCTCTTTCTCTTTCTCTTTCTCTTTCTCTTTCTCTTTCTCTTTCTCTCTTTCTCTTTCTCTCTTTCTCTTTCTCTATTTCTCTGTTTCTCTCTCTCTCCGTTTCTCTCTCTGTTTCTCTCTCTCTCTCTCTCTCTCTCTCTCTCCCTCCCTCTCTCCCTCTCTCCCCCTCCCCCTCCCTTTCCCTCCCTCCCTCTCTCCTTCCCTTCAAAGTCCTATTAAAAATCATATCTCCTCCAGTAGGGCTTCCCTGACTAAGCCCTCATTTTCCCTTACTCCCTCTCCCTTCTATGTTGCATGTGCACTGGGCTGTGTACTTGATTCATTCATTCATTCATTCAATCAATCAATCATATTTATTGAGTGCTTACTGTGTGCAGAGCACTGTACTAAGCGCTTGGAAAATCCAGTACAGCAATAAAGACAATCCCTGCCCACAACAGGCTCACAGCCTAGAAAAGGGGAGACAGACATCAATAAAAGTAAATAGGTATCAATGTAATAATGAATAATAATAATTATGGTATTTGTTAAGCACTTACTATGTGCCAGGCACTGTACTAAGCACTGGGGTGGATACAAGCAAATCAAGTTGGACACAGTCCCTGTCCCACGTGGAGCTCACAGTCTCAATTCCCATTTTACAGATGAGGTAACTGAGGCATAAAGAAGTAAAGTGACTTGCCCAGAGTCACACAGCAGACAAGTGGCAGAGCCAGGATTAGAACCTCTGGCCTGCACTCTATCCACAACGCCATGCTGCTCTGATACTTGATATTCACCCTACCCTCAGTCTCACAGTACTTAAGTATACATCCATAATTCATTTTAATGTCTGCCTCCCCCTGTAGACTCTGAATTTTTTGTGGGCAGGGAACCAACTCCATTATATTTTACTTTCCCATGTGCTTAGTACAGTGTTCTGCACACAGTAAGTGATCAATAAATACCATTGATTATTAAAGTTAAGCACATATTAAGTTTTACTGGGGATTATAAGTACTTGAAGCTCAGAGGTTTCACAAAATTGTTGAAGTGGCAGTTGGGAGATGCGAGATGGGGAGATAAAGATGGGGAGATGGGAAGCAGCGTGGCTCAGTGGAAAGAGCACGGGTTTTGGAATCAGAGGTCATGCGTTCAAATTCCAGATCTGCCACTTATCAGCTGTGTGACTTTGGGCAAGTCACTTAACTTCTCTGTGCCTCAGTTACCTCATCTTTAAAATGGGGATTAAGACTGTGAGCCCCCTGTGGGACAGCCTGATCACCTTGTAACCTCCCCAGCGCTTAGAACAGTGCTTTGCACATAGTAAGCACTTAATAAATGCCATTATTATTATTATTATTGTTATTATTGTTATTGTTATTATAAGAAATGGATGGGGGAAAGCTGAAGTCTGGCCAATTTGGGGAGGCAGTGAATTCTAGACTGTGAGCTCGTTGTGGGCAGGGAATGTGTCTGTTTGTTGTTGTATTGTACTCTTCCAAAGTGCTTAGTACAGTGCTCTGCACACAGTAAGTGTTCAATAAATACGATTGAATTGCATGAATGAAAAGACCCAAAGAAAAGTATGAATGAGGGGAGGGAGACGGGCAAGACGAGCACTAGTTACTGTTAGAGGATTAGCTAGCAAGGAAAAAAGAGTGCGAGCTGGAGAATGGAGAAAGATGTGCAGTGATTTCAAAATTTCACTCTGCTTACAAAACTTTTGCCATGGCACTCTCCCTCCCTTCTTGTACTCTGCCGCCTATTAGTGGGGCAGTGCAGTTCCCCAAGGGCAGAAGGGGATGAAGACTTTGCAGCCCAGGCCTCCTGACCCCGCTCAGATTTCCCCATTTCACTCCGTTCTTCCAGGGCAGCAAGAGATGGGAGGTGGTGAACTGAGCTTCTTAGCCCCCTGACTGAACCAATCAAGGGATCTGACGATTCATTCCACACCGCCCCCCCACCCCCCATCCATGTCAGTTTGGGAGCCCTGCCCACTGTCTCCACACCCAGACACACCTTGATCTACTAGGGCACACCCACACTTTTTTGTACACCCTGAACTTTAAAGGGTATGTTGTCAAGTTGGTAGTGCACTTTTTTGTAGATTGTAATAGTCTTGTATGTAGCCCCTTGCTTTTTTTGTGGTATTTAAATGCTTACATGTTCAGGCATTGTATCCCAGCTCCACTACTTGTTTTTTTTTAATGGCATTTATTAAGCGCTTACTATGTGCAGAGCACTGTTCTAAGTGCTGGGGAGGTTACAAGGTGATCAGGTTGTCCCACAGTGGGCTCACAGTCTTAATCTCCATTTTACAGATGAGGGAACTGAGGCACAGAGAAGTTAAGTGACTTGCCCAAAGTCACACAGCTGACAATTGGCAGAGCCGGGATTTGAACCCACGACCTCTGACTCCAAAGCCCGTGCTCTTTCCACTGAGCCACGCTGCTTGTCTGCTGAGTAGCCTTGGGCAAGCTACTTGGCTTCTAGCTTGGCACATAGTAAGTGCTTAAGAAATACCATCGTTATTATTCTCTGTGCCTCAGTTACCTTATTTGTAAAATGGGAATTGAGACCGTGAGCCCCATGCGGAACAGGGACTGCATCCAACTCAATTTGCTTGTATCCACCCCAGCGCTTAGTTCAGTGCCTGGCACATAGTGAGCGCTTAACAAATACCACAATTATTATAATTTTTACTAAGCACTAGAGTGAATACAAACTAATCAGATTGTCCCACGTGGGGCTTGCAGTTGTAATCCCCATTTTACGGATGAGGTAACTGAGGCACAGAGAAGGGATTTGCTCAGTATCACATGGCTGAGAAGTGGTGGAGCTGGGATTAGAACCAAGGTCCTCTGACTCCCAGGACTGTGCTGTAGCTGCTAGGCCACGGTGCTTCTCTTGCGTAGGTTTAGTCAGAAAATTGTGGGTTAGTCGAATTTTGTGTGCACTTGTAAAACTGTTTGGAATGTTTCATACCCTTTAAAGAGAACAATTCGTGGAATCGTAGATGGCTAGGATTGGAGGGAATCGCAAAAGTTCATCTAGTTCAGCATCTTGCCTCCAGGCAGGATTATACCTGAACCATTTAAGACTAATAGTTGTCTATCTTTTTTTCAAAAGATCTCCCAGGATAAAGATTTCCCAACCTCTCTTGGTAGTGTGTTCTGGTAATTAATTATCTGTATTATCACAGTGTTTTTCCTTATATCTAATATAGCTCTCTGGCTGAAATTTAAACCCATTTCCTGTAGTTTTATTTTTTGTGCTGACAGAGAAGCAGCATGGCTCAGTGGAAAGAGCACGGGCTTGCGAGTCAGAGGTCTAGGGCTCGCAGTCTGAGGGAGGGAGAACAGGTATTTTATCCCCATTTTACAGATGAGGCCCAGAGAAGATAAAAGACTTACCCAAAGACGCCAACAAGACAAATAGCAGAGCTAGAACTAGATAGAACCAGTATCTCCCAACTTCCAGACCCATGCTTTTACCACTGGACCACCCAGCCGCAAGCTGCTAGTACTGAACGCTCCACACAGTAGCTACTTAGTAAATGCTGTTGGTAAGGATGGTGACTCTCCACAACTTTCCTCGGGAACTCAGTAACCTGTTCCTGGGTTTTGTCACTCCTGCAGTTGAGAAGTTTTAACTTGGGTTGCGTCTCATAGAATTGGCTTCTGTGCCAATGTAATTCACCTTGCTTTTGTTCAGACCTTCGTGGACTGGAAGAAAAAGAGTTTTCATCAAAACTCTTACAAAACTCTTGTCTTTTTCCAGCTGAAGCAGCCACTGTTCCATGAAGGTTTCCTCATAGGGCCTATTTTCCATCCTCATTTTTTGGCTGCCCTTTAGATCCTCTTCAATTTCTTCACTTCTCTTTTAAAGTGTAGTGATTAAAAGTGGACACAACTGAATGTGGGAATAAGGGTAGTTGTAATGAAATTAAGGGTGTACATTGTACAAAAAGCACTGTCTGCCTAGTTCTACAGGATGGGGGAATTGTTCTCATAAAACCTCACATTTTGAAACCTGTCTGTAGTACTCACCGTGTCTGATGCCATGCCAATGCACCTGTTTCTTCTGACACTGCTGCATCTGGTATCCAATAGGCTTGCATTATCAGATTAGAGTTCCCTAAGGAGTGTACGTACTATCTCACACTTGTCCCTGTTGAATTTCCTTTTGCAGTCCTAGTTCTGATGGGTAATTTCTCCACCTTTTCAAGGTCACCTTGAATTTTGTTCCTTTGATCTTAAGATGATAGCAACCCTTCCTGATTTAGTATCATTCGGCAGTGTGAGGAGTAGGATCGCAATTCCTCTGTTCAAGTCACTGATAAAGATAGTAGTGCATCTAGGAGGGAGCTGATGAGGTAGGAACTCTGATAGGAGATGCAGAAATCAGAACGCCCTAAAAAATTCCAAGGAAGGGGGCTCCCCTCTAAAGGGTGCGTGCAATTCTGTTTTTTCGAGCTCCTTTTTCTCCTCCACCGTTTCCTCCCACTACAGTCACTTAAGGGGTACTTACTGTGTAGCGGACATTGCTAAACATTTGGGAGAGTACAGTACAAAAGAATGTGCTGGGCAAGCCAAGGTGATTACGCATTGAGAGCGTTACTTGCTTCTGTTGGCGAAACTTGTCCCTGCTTCGGTAACATTCATTCGTTTGTATTTATTGAGTGCTTACTGCGTGCAGAGCACTGTACTGAGCGCTTGGAAAGTACAGTTCAGTAATAGAGACAATCCCTGCCCACAGTGGGCTTACAGTCTAGACGACTGTAATAATAATAATAATTATGGTATGCGTTAAGCACTTACTATGTGCAAGGCACTATACTAAGTGCTAACAGCTAGTTGTGCCCCTGAATTCCCCTGGAACCTCGTGACCCATTCCCCCAATCTGATGACAAACTATAGACTGTGAGCTTGTAGTGGGCAGGGAATGTGTTTGCTGATTTTGTTGTTATTGTACTCTCCCAAGTGCTCTTGCACATAGACAGTGCTCAGTTAATCCCATCGATTGAATTTTTAGTATTGGCAGGCCCAGGAGCAAGATGTATATGTAGGACAGCCACTTTGCAATGGTGATTACAACTCAATTACATTTAATATTCTTGGGGGGTAGAGGGAAGGGTAAAAATCCCAATATAAACACCTCTGAAAAAAATGCAGTCCCTAGTTAGGAAAAAAGCTGCCAGTTGTGCTGACTTACAGGAAGCCTGGATGCTGTTTAAAAGCACCATTTTAGGGGCCCAGGTAAAATGTATGTGGGGCACACAAACAGAACTAACTCTGTAAGGCTATCTGGCAGAGTAAGAGAGGTCATCAGACTTAGACTGTGAGCCCCATTTGGGACAAGGACTGGGACCGACCTGTGACCAACCTTGAATCTATACCAGGGCTTAATACAGTGCTTGGCACATAGCAAGAGTTTAACGAATACTATCATCATCATCATCATCATCATGAGAGAAAAGCAGTCATTCTTGGATAAATGAAAAGCTCTCTCACATGAGAACGGGCAAACCCATGAAGAGTGGCGGGTTAGGTGTAAACAGAAAATTAGGCGAGCCAAAAAGGAGCCTGAAGAACACCGTACAAGAGCTGCTAAAACTTACTAAAAATTGATGCCGCAGATTTCCCCAAAGCAGGAAGCCGACTAGAGAATCAATGAGGCCACTTGGTTGTGGGTTAAGGTGCACTCAGGGATGAAAATGAGATAGCTGAGAGGCTAAGTGAATTCTTTAGTTCGGTCTTTACTGAGGAAGTTGTTAGCAGTTCTTAACATCTAAATTATTTTTTGGGAGCAGATAGGTCTAAGGAACTGGATCAGATTGTGGTGAGTTACAGGATGTTTTAAATCAAATTAATAAACTAGATGTAAACAAAGCACCAGGACCAGATGGCATACGCCCAAGAGTTCTTAAGGAACTCAGTTGGGAGTGTGTAACCTATTGTTACAAATAGCCTCTGTATTATTGGTTTGGCGGATCGCCAGTATAATCCCCCTCTTTTAAAAGGGTTCCAGGGGTGATCCTGGAAATTATAGACCAATTAATCTCCTTCTATACCTGACAGCTAAGTAGAATATATAATTACATTTAGGATTGGGGGCACGTGGATAAACTCAGCTTGCTGAGGTCACAACAATATGCCTTACAAATCTGCTGGAGTTCTTTAAGGAATTAATAAGAATGTGGACCAGGAGACGTAGTCTATTTAGATTTTCAAAGGTTTTAGACAAGGTTCCAGACCAAAGGTTGATTTATTTCATTTATTTTTTTCATAAAGCCATGATGGAGTTTGGAATAGTGGCTTCTTATGGAGGGAAAATGGGCTAAAAAGTAGAAAACAAAGCATGGGATAAATGGCCATAACTAGTTAGAGAGGTGTAAGTAGAAGGGTCATCCAGGGATCAGCACTAGAACTGGCTTTAACATTTTCTGAAGATGGAGTGTGCAGTGAAACCTCCAAGTCTGCAGATGATACCGAGTTCTTCTAATTGATGAAATGCCATGAAGTTGGGGAGAAAGGGCAGGCAGCAAGATCTCATGAAGCTGAGTGAGTGGGGCTGACAAATTACTTTGCCTTCCGCAAGTGCAAGATAATGTACTCAGGAAAAAAAAAATCCAAATCACAACTCTGCGATGATGAGTGCTGAGCCGATCATGACTCAGGAAAGAGATCTCCAAGTCATTACATCATTGATTGTAATCAATGTAATGTAATCAATGTAATCACCTTGCCCCCTCCTACCTCACCTCCCTTCTCTCCTTCTACAGCCCATCCTGCACCCTCCGATCCTCTGCCGCTAATCTCCTCACCGTGCCTCATTCTCGCCTGTCCCGCCATCGACCCCCGGCCCACGTCATCCCCCTGGCCTGGAATGCCCTCCCTCCCCACATCCGCCAAGCTAGCTCTCTTCCTCCCTTCAAGGCCCTACTGAGAGCTCACCTCCTCCAGGAGGCCTTCCCAGACTGAGCCCCCTCCTTCCTCTCCCTCTTCTCCCCCTCTCCATCCCCCCGCCTTACCTCCTTCCCTTCCCCACAACACCAGTATATATGTATATATGTTTGTACGTATTTATTACTCTATTTGTTTATTTATTTTACTTGTACATATTTATTCTGTTTATTTTATTTTGTTAATATGTTTTGTTTTGTTCTCTGTCTCCCCCTTCTAGACTGTGAGTCCACTGTTGGGTAGGGACCGTCTCTATATGTTGCCAACTTGTACTTCCCAAGCGCTTAGTACAGTGTTCTGCACACAGTAATCGCTCAATAAATACGATTGAATGAATGAATGAATGAATGAATTGATTGGTTGTGTGGTGGCAGCCAAAGAGACCAGTCAGATTAGGCATCATCAGGAAGGGGAAAGGAAACAAAATCAAAGGCAGAGTTTTGCCACTCTGTAAAACCAGGGAATGTCCCCAACCGGGAATTCCATGTGTAGTTCTGGTCTTGGGAAGCGTATTAGAGAACTAGATTCGGAGCAAAGGGCAACCCCCCTGGTCTGGGAGATGGTGACGCTTCCATAGGATGATAGCCCAAGAAGTGCAGGACGGCCTGGTTAGAAAGGTGGAGGCCTCAGAGGCCAAGAGGCCAGGCAGTTTCTCAGCAGCCTCCGGCCCTGCAGCCTGGTGAGGTTGTGCTGTATTTCCTGCCTCATCCTCGGCTCCTCCTACGGACACCTCTGTTGGCAAGCAGGTGTATGGGCTCAGAAGCCACTGTGGCAGCGTGACCACTGTACTGCTTACTGGCCCAGAGCTCAGGCATAGCTGGCCTGACTTGGGCCCAGACTGAAACTGCCATCAGAGCTGCTGGTGATGACAACTTAAGCAGCGGCAGAAGAGGAGGAGCCAGTGGAGCAGCTGAGGCAAGCGCACTCTTCCCTTCCTTTTCCTTCCCTCTCCCTTCCTTTCCACACGCTTCCGCTGATGAGGTAGGAACCCTAATAGGAGATGCAGAAATCAGAACCCCCTAAAAAATTCTGTATAGCGGACATTACTAAGCGCTTGGGAGAGTACAGTATAACAGATACATTCCCTGCCCTCAATAGACTTCTTTTTGATGGCATTTATTAAGCGCTTACTATGTGCAAAGCACAGTTCTAAGCACTGGGGAGGTTACAAGGTGATCAGGTTGTCCCATGGGGGGCTCACAGTCTTAATCCCCATTTTACAGATGAGGTAACTGAGGCATAGAGAAGTGAAGTGACTTGCCCAAAGTCACACAGCTGACAATTGGCGGAGCTGGGATTTGAACCCATGAACTCTGACTCCAAAGCCCATGCTCTTTCCACGGAGCCACATTGCTTCTCCTGCCTTCCACATTTGCTGGACACTTGCTGGACAAGGTGGAATTGTTCACCCAATGCCAGGATGAGGGAGCATGTACTGAAGCTTTTAGCTGGTGGGTTCAAAACAAACCAAAGGAAACACACTTTCCCCCCAGTGGGTGGTAAACACGTGAAATTTGCTGCCATCGAAAGTTGGGTGGGCTGAAAATATGAGATTTAAGAAGAGAAAAATGAATGGATGAGAAGCACATGATGATGATGGGTCAGAGGGGGAAAAGTTGGGATAAATGCTGAAAAGCTAGTGAGGTTAAATGGCCCATCCCCAACTCTGAGGATGGATGTCAGTGAGGATAACACACTATTCCTCCAAACATTGTGTTTTGACTCAGAATCCTGGGCTGGAAGGACCATTGGCTTGACTCAGAAATGGCATTTTTCAAGTTCCCAAACATTTTGAGTTTTACCCTCTGTGCAGCTGTATACTCATCTAGCACTAGTCTGGTCGTATCTTCACTTGGCCATGAAAGTATGGGATGGAATATAAAGCTTTAGTGAAAAGTAGATAATTTCTACTTATTATTTTCTCTTTGTCTTCAAGAAGAGTTATGCTGCCATTGTTCAGTAGGCACAATTTGCTCTCTACAAAGCTCCTTTGGTTACTTCCTAATAATTGTGATATTTGGGAAGAGCTTACTCTGTGCCAAGCACTGCATTAAGTATTGGGGTTGACCCAATACATTCGGATCATAATCAGTCCCTGTCCCTCATGGGGCTCACAGTTTAAGGGGGAAGAAAAATAGCTAATTAATCCCCATTTTACAGGTGAAGAAATCGAGGCCCAGAGAGGTGAAGTGACTTGCCCAAGGTCACACAGCAGACAAGTGGCGGAGTCAGGAGTAGAACTCAGGTCCACTGACTCCCAAGTCCATGCTCTTTCCCCTATACCACACTGCTTCTCTACATAACTTGTATCCATACCTCTGCATCAGTAACCTTGTCTTCAAGTATGAACAACTAAATATAGTAACTTGGGCTTTTCTAAGTATTTAAAAATAGATTTTTTTTTCAGACATTGACATCAAGCTGCTGGTCTGATAATTACTGGGGCCAACCTTTGCCCTTTTCCAATCCTAGGGACTTCTCTTCTCCCACCATGAGGTCTCAAAAATCTTGGCTAGTGACACTGCAAATTATTTCTGTCAAACCCTTAAATATCCTAGAATGCATTTCATTTTAATGCATATCCTAATGTTTTAGGAACATTAAATTTCTTGCTTCATAGTCCTGTGCTCTATCCCATAGTCCAGCTGTAATAATAATAATAATGATAGTATTAACTGCTTATTATGTGCCCAGCACTATTCTAAGTAGTAACAGTAGTATTTATTGAGCACCCACTGGGTGAAGTGCACTGTACCAAGTGCTAGGGAAGTACAAAATAAAGAAATGATATGTCCACAGGGAGCTAATTCTCTAGATCAGATCCCACTAAATATTTAATATTGTACTCTGGTGACTAGAGTTTCTTTATGTATTTGCTAGCTATGCAGAAGAAACCAAATTTCCCCATCCAAACCCATGTGTAAAAAATTGCTTCCCCTTCCTCAACTCTTTAGTCTACATTTCCTCTAGTTTCATAGTTTAAGTTTATGGTTGGGTGTTTTTTGTTGGGTTTTTTTTTGGTATTTGTTTAACCTGTAGTTCAGGGAATTCTTACTTGCTTCACTGAGCTGTTGTGCTCTATATCTAGCTTAAGCAGTCTTCAGTTTGTTAAACATTGAATCAAGTGACTCATGCTAGAGGGGAAAAACCAGGAACTGATTGTCACAAAACCTGGAGAAAGTCTGCTAGAGGTAGAAAAAATCCTTTGGAAGTACTTTATATATCCAGTCCCCCCCCCCCCCACCATCCTAACAGTACACACACACTCTCACACACCCACACTGCTCCCAGACACATGTTCACTGATATGTTAAATTTGTTTTTTTAGAGAATTTACTCTAGAAATACCTGTAATAAATATTGGGTAGAAATGCAGGGGGGAGTGTGGAAGCTGTTTACTGGGGTTGGGCCCCACCTAGTCTGGCCCGAGTCCAGCAAATACGGAAGGCAGGAGGTGGAAGTCTGTTGTGGGCAGGGAATGTATCTGTTATACTGTTATATTGTACTCTCCCAAGCGCTTAGTACAGTGCCCTGCACACGGTAAGCGCTCAATAAATTCCATTGATTGAGAAGAAGGGAGGTGTTGAGGTCAGGTAGGAAAGTGGGAGAGGAAGCTGGGCAATCGTATTTATTGAGCACTTTACCAAGTGCTTTGGAGAGTAGAATATAACAATAAACAGACCCAAGTGAGAGGAAAGGGGAGTAGCGAAGAGGATCTGCAGCTTCTCTGACTCGAGGCTAGTTGAACAACTTAATCTTTGTATTGCCAGCCTCCCACCTAGCTAGCCCCATCTGTCCATCCGTCTGTCATCTGGAGCAGCCCTCCCAGTCCAAGGCCTAACCACCAGCTCAGGTACAGCAGTAGTTAATGGGAAAGGATGAAAGATGAAGACTCGAGGCTTTCTAGGGGCTGTTAGAGTAGGAACAGCTCGAGGTAAGAGAGATGGGGTGAGTGAGGAAAGTCCTGCCTTCAGGTGTATTTTTTTTGTATGGTATTTAAGTGCTTACTATGTGCCAGGTTCTGTACTAAGTGCTTGGGTAGATATAAGATTGGACACAGTCCATGTCCCACATGGGGTTCACTGTCTTCATCCCCATTTAAAGTTGAGGTAACTGAGGCACAGAGAAGTTAAGTGACTTTCCCAAGGTCACACAGCAGACAAGTGGTGGAGCCGGAATTAGAACCCAGATCCTTCTGATTCCCAGGCGTGTGCTGTAGCCACTAGGCCACAAGGCTCATCCAAGCAGCAGCAGTTGCACTGTCCTACACCATAAGGCAAAAGGAATTTTTTCCTTCGATCCCTGAGGATAAGCCAGGTTGCTACTGCACCACCAACAGGAGAAACAATGTGGCTTAGTGGGTATAGCACGGGTCTGGGAGTCAGAAAGACCCGGGTTCAAATCCCAGCTCTGCCGCTTGTCTGTTGTGTGACCTTGGGTAAGTCACTTCACTTCTCTGTGCCTCAGTTACAGTATCTATAAAATGGGGATTAAGACTGTGAGCCCCATGTGAGACAGGAAGTGTGTCCAACCTGATTAGCTTGTACCTACCCCAGCGCTTAGAACAGTGCCTGACACATAGTAAGTGCCTAACAAATACCATTAAAAAAAGTTAAGCTTAAAGAGGCAATAAGAAATATGAAGAAATCTGGCATTAGAATATAGAATTCATGCCCTTGGAGAAACTCAATTAAATAGGGTAAGAGCAAGACAGAAAAGTCATTGAATCTGCAAAAATGTACTGTTATTGCAACATAGAGCCCCCCCACCCACCCACACACAAGTTAGCATGCAGGTGTGTGTGTGTGTGTGTGTGCATGTGTAGGGAGAGGGTGTATGTACAAAGTACTTCCAAAAGATCTTGTCTACCTCTAGCAGACTTTCTCCAGGTTTTGTGATGATCAGTGCCTGGCTTTTTCCGCTAACTGCCACTGCTGCTGCAACTGAGCTGGAGGCTAGGCCTCAGACTGGGATGGCAACTCCAGACGATGGACGGACGGGGCTACCATGGACGAGAGGTTGGCATCACAAAGGTTAAGTTGTTCAAGTAGCCTCAAGTCAGAGAAGCTGCAGTTCCTCCTCGCCCTTCCCCTTTCCTCTCACTCTCTAGCCCACTCTCCTACATGGGGCTGCCCCATGACTCTGAGCCTCTAAGTGCAGCTCCCACATGCTGCATCCCATTGCAGCTGGGATCCCGCAATGCTCCACCTCTCTGGAGCCCAGGATCATTGGTCAGTGTGCTGTCTAGATCACAGCTTTCAACTCTGTGTTGCCAGTGGAAATAGGGAAGCAGCATGGGCAAGTGGATAGAGAACAGGCCTGGGAGCTGCTGTGTGTCTGCAAGTGGCCAAGTCACTTCTCTGTGCCTCAGTTACCTCATCTGTAAAATGGGCATGAAGACCAGGCGCCCCACGTGGAATATAGACTGTATCTAACCTGATTAGCTTATATCTACCCCAGCGCTTAATGCAGTGCCTGGCACATAGTAAGTGCTTAAGAAATACCGTAAAAAAAAAAATCTTTGTTATTTTGTAAATCTTGTCAGTTCTGGCTGGCACAGAAGTTTGGCTAGTTATCAGTCACATCGTGCTTGGCTCATTCTGAAAAGAGATTCATATTCATCTGCATGCTAACTTGGGGGCTTTCTATAGTGCAATAACAGTACAAGTATGCAGATTTAATGACTTCTGTCTTCCTTTTACCCAATGAAATTGAGTTTCTCCAAGGACTGGAATTCTGTATCCTAACACCAGCTTTTTCATATTTCTTATTGCCTCTTTAAGCTCGACTGTAGAGAATCAATTGAACCAGACTGGATCCAATACAGATTAGACATGGATCTTCAATTCTGAAACAGATGGCCATATAATCCTGGAGTAATTGAGGTTTCTTGATAAAAACCATAGGGCAACCAAACTTCTTTAGTAATTGCCAGAGACCAGATCTGGTAAGAGTGTCTCAAACATTTTATTAAGTCTTATGAATAGCAGGTAGAAGTCGTGATTTTTTTTCCTTGCATTTTTCTTGTATTTTATAGTGCAGTAGAGATCGAGTTCACTTCCACATGTTGAAAAAGATCCTGTGTAAGTGCTGAAGCAGCATGGGGGCTCTCCTACCATGTGGGGGTCGTGTTCTTGAAGAACTTTGTGTTTTAGGGAAAATCACATTATAATAATCATTGATTCAGTAGGGTTCAAAGATGCCACTATGACATCTTTCAATACAAACTTCTCTGTTATTGTTATGCCGATTACTAGCATTACATTACTTAGACTGTGAGACAACGCCCTTGTCCAACCTGATTAAATTGACTCTACTCAGGCACGAATAGAACAGTACTTGATGCAAAGCGCTTAACAAATATCATAGTAAGAGCTAGCAGAATACTTTAACACTCTTAATTGTACTGTCTTAATTGTATTTTAATTGTAATTTTCCTTAATTGTGCTCAATAAGTACAATTGAATGAATCAACTAATTCATTCATTCATTCATTCGTATTGAGTGCTTACTGTGTGCAGAGCACTGTACTAAGCGCTTGGGAGAGTATAATAGAACAATAGACACATTCCCTGCCCATACTGAGCTTACAGGCTAGATGGGGCTAGACAGGCTAGACAGACATCAATACAAATAAATAAATTACAGATATGTACATAAGTGCTGTGGGGCAGGGAGAGGGGATGAATAAAGGGAGCAAGTCAAGGTGACGCAGAAGGGAGTGGGAGAAGAGGAAAGGAGGGCTTAGTCAAGGAAGGCCTCTTAATTGCAATTTTACTGCATTAAATACTGTGAAGTTGTAAAAACACAAAAACCAAATAGTCTGTGGTGCAGTGCAATACTGAGAGGCAGAGGCTGGGAAGTGGGGCAGCATTAAGCTTTGACCCAGGCCACATGCCAAGCACAGTAGTTTCTTAGCCTAAATATACTTGTCAACTTTTGTATCGGATTCTTGTGCTGCCTCAGTTGGAGTGCCTTGAAGTTGAGAGCTTTGCCATCCTTCACGCCTCTTAACATGTCCCAAACAGAACTCCTTCTCTTCCCACCCAAACCCTGTCCTCCCCATGTTTCCCATTACTGTACACAGCGCTGCTATCCTCCCTGTCTCATGAGCCCATAATCGTGGCATTATCCTCGACACCTCTCTCATTCAACCCGCATATTCCATGTGTCACCACATCCTATCAGTTCTACCTTTCCAACATCGTTAAAATCCGCCCTTTCCTTTACATCCAAACTGCTACCACATTGATCCAAACACTTAGTCTAGCCCACCTTGAGTACTGCATCAGCCTCCTTGCTGACCTCCCTGCCTTTTGTCTCTCCCCACATCAGTCCATACTTCTCTCTGCTGCACGGATCATTTTTCTAAAAAAGCATTCAGTCCAAGCTTCCCCACTCCTCAAGAAATTCCAGTGGTTGCCCATCCACTGCTGTTTCAAACACATACTCCTTCCCGTTGGCTTTAAAGTACTTAATCACCCTGCCCCCTCCTGCCTTACCTCTGTGATTTCCTACTACAGTCCAGCCTGCTTACTTGGCTCCTCTAATGCCAACCTACTCACTGTACCTCAGTCTCGTTAATCTCGCTGCCGACCTCTCATCCACCTCCTGCCTCTGGCCAGGAACTCCCTCCCCCTTCATATCCGGCAGCTGATCACTCTCCCCACGTTCAAAGCCTTATTAAAATCACATCTCCTCTGAGAGGTCTTCCATGATTAAGCCCTCATTTCCCCTACTCCCTGTCCCTTCGGTACCTTTATTCCTCCCACCCTCAGCCCCACAGCACTTATGTACATATCTGTAATTTATTTTATTGTGTGTTTCCCCCTAGACTGTAAGCTCCTTATGAGCAGGGGACGTATCTACCACATTTTTCTCTCCCAAGTGCTTAGTCCAGTGCTCTGTACACAGTAGGCACTCAATAAATATGATTGATTGATGAACTTGGGTAGTGACTGAAGCAGCTGTGTAAAGCAGGAATTAGTGTTAAGAAAGACTGCAACCCACCCCTCCCCTCAAGCCATCAGAGTCTCAGTTGACCCCGGAGTATTTAACTAGCTCATCTTACAGTAGCTATTTGGGAATCCTGCTTCCGTTCATCCTCTTCTCATTCCTGTCCAGCAGGGATGTGACAAGAACATTAATTCGATCTTAGCCAACAACTCAGTTCCTGGGTATACTTTTGCTCCTCTCTACTAGCCACAGTATCCTCCAGTGTTTATTTTATTTTATATTTATTTCTGTCCTCTGATTTTTCTGTTGATTTTTTAAACTGTTGGTGTTTTTATTGTTTTACTCTCTATATGTCCATCTGCAGGCCCCTATCTCCCTTATTCTTAGCGAGCCCCTAGAGGGGCAGGGATCCCATCTAATGCTCACCAGTGTATTCTTTCCCAGTGCGTAGCACAGTGCTGGGCCTTCAGTAAGTGAATAATAAATACTATTAATACTTCTATGGCAGTGATTTCAGTAAATGTTTGAACATGGCACTCTCTGTACTTAAACAATCAGCAGTATTTATTGAGCATTTACCTTGTGCAGAGCAATCAATCAAGCAGTGGTATTTATTGAGCACCTACTGTGTGCAGAACACTGGACTAAGTGCCTGGGAGAGTGCACTATAGCACGGATTTGGGAGAGGTCGTGGATTCTAATCCCTGCTCTGTCCCTTGTCAGCTGTGTGATTTGGGCAAGTCATTTAATTTTGCTGTGCCTCAGTTACCTCATCTGTAAAATGGGGATTAAGACTCTGAGCTCCACGTGGGGCAACCTGATTACCTTGTGTCTACCCCAGCTCTTAGAACAGTGCTTGGCACATAGTAAGTGCTTAACAAATACCATAATTATTGTTATTATTATTATTTGGTAGACATGTTCCCTGCCCACAAGGAGCTTATAACAGAGATATTAAAATATATGCAGAAGAGCTGGGGCTCAGGATGGGGTGAATAACAAGTGCTTCACAGGTACAAATCTAAGTGCAAGGGGCTACGCAGAATGGGGAGGGATTAGGGGAAATGAGAGCTTAGTTGGGGAAAGCCTCTTGGAGGAGATGGGATTTAAATACGACTTTGAAGGTGGGGAGAGCGGTGGTCTGACGGACATGAAGGGGGAGGGAGCGCAGGTGAATTTTGCTGCGGTGCTGAATATGGGTTCATATAAACTCTTCAAGGATGCATTATATACCCTTGATTTGGTTTTGATCTACTTAGGCGTAGATCTCTTTAGTCTTCATAGCCTTCCACTTGTTCTGAATGTCCTCACCCCTTTTGTCAAGGTCCCTAGAAGCAGTAAATCATGCTTCGATCTAGAGAAAATGCAGTGAAATGTGTTGTTGCCCTGTTTCTGTGCCGTTTTAGCAAAATTTTATTTTCCCTCATAGAGTAAAAAAGGGGCGTATGGAATAGGTTTTCTTTGGATGGAGCATTAGTATTAAAACTCATTATTAAAAAAAATCTATTGAGAGGATAGCCTGACCAAAAAAAGATGGCCTCTTGGAGTTAGTATCCCAAATAGTTGTTTCATTCTACATGGTCTGTTTACAGAAGGCCCAACATTCTGTTGGATGATGTGTTCCGTATTCCGTATTTCCGTAATGATGTATGATTTCTATTCCTATTGTGGGGCTATTGTGACAAAGAGACGGGCATCAAATAAGGCCACCTCGGTGAAGCTAATCTTTAGGGCTTCGTTCATTTACGTCTTCATGTGAGGAGTTGTATAATCTAATTTCATTTTTGTGAGTGACAAGGTATACAGGTGGCAGCCCGTTTCCCTAAAATGTGCTTACTCTTCTCATCTGGTTTACCCGGAAGTATTTTAGCTTGTGAATGAATAGTTGTTTCATGTTGGTAAATGGAAAGAATGAACATGTTGTAGTTAAAATCTTGGAGTGTGATTTCGGTTATTCTCTCATACTACTTCTTGCTTGTGCGATTTTTTTTTTTTTTTGCCCAAATCACTTATCTCTGTATTCCTGTTTCTGTGAAGTAGGTGAGTGATAATGTTGGGAAAATTTTTGGATTACTGAGATCTGAGATGCCAGAGAAGTGTTATTTTGCTAATTGATATATTTGGCTTCCTGTCCAGTAATAATGTCTAGCTGAGGACATTGTTCTGAGCACTTGTGTGCTAGAGCCAAGTGTAATGCCTAAGGAACAAAACACCTGCAAGGCTGTACACATTATTTGAAAAAGAATCACCTTGTAAAACAAGATATCTCAGTATTGATTTTTCTTATTGTCTTAATGAAATTAAGAACAACATAAGCAATCATTTCTGCAAAACAGAAACAGCATGGCCTAGTGGATAGAGCTTGGGCCTGGGAGGCAGAAGGACTTAGGTTCTAATCTGGGCTCTGCCACTTGTCTGCTGTGTGACCATGGACAAGTCACTTCACTTCTCTGCGCTTCAGTTACCTCATCTGTACAGTGGAGATTAAGACCATGAGCACATGGACCTTGTCCAACCTGATTAGCTTTTATCTACCCCAGTGCTTAGTATAGTGCCTGGCATATAGTAAGCATTTAACAAATACCTTTTGACCCTCCCCACCCTGCCAAAAAAACACCAAAATGGGTTTTCATTACACGTGTTATAATGTGGTCAGTAGAATCAGACATGGTGTGAGTTTCCTGTTATTTGAGGTTCTTCAGGAATACAACTTCTGTGTTACAGGAGAACTGGCTAGATAAACTTGGTAAAGCCTTCAGAATGTGGGAAATTTGGGTCTTTCTCAAAGAGAGGCTACCATGCTCGCATGCGTCCTTCCTATGAACAAAAACAACCAAAGCTTATATGTGGGCTGTGGTATTTCCCAAGCTGCTTGCTGCCTCCATCTTCCATCCCGTGTCCATCTTAACTGATAATGTTGTATCTTGAGAATATAACAGCATAGCAGCTTGACCTGGGCCTGGGAGACAGAGGGTCCGGTTTCTAATCCCAGCTCTGCCACTTGTCTGCTGTATGACCTTGGGCAAGTCACTTCAGTTCTCTGTGCCTCCGTTCCCTCGTCTGCAGAATGGGCATTCAGTGCCTGTTCTCCCTCCTACTTAGGCTGTAAGCCCCACATGGGACCTGATTACCTTGTATCTACCCCAGTGCTTTGACCAGTGCTTGGCACATAGAAAGTGTGTAACAAATACAGTTATTATTATTATTATTTGTGACCCAAATGGGCTGGTTTGGATCTAGCCCCGGGGTCAAGCCATTTCTTTAAGGAGTAGGAAAGTGCCACAGACAAACAGACTCAAAACCAATCTGGAATAGGTGAGGCTTCCAAGAGGAAGTGGCAGAGACAGAGCTCCGACTGGGAAGGGGGAGGTCTGGAGGAGCAGAGAGGAGTCCTCCACACTAGTACAGTGAGTGGCAGTTGGTTCATTCAATTCAGTTGTGTTTATTGAGCGCTCACTTGTCAGCTGTATGACTTTGGGCAAGTCACTTAACTTCTCTGTGCCTCAGTTACATCATCTGTAAAATGGGGACTAAAACTGTGAGCCCCACGCGGGACAACCTGATTACCTTGTATCTACTCCAGCGCGTAGAACAGTGCTAGGCACATAGTAAGTGCTTAACAAATACCATTATTATTATTAGTATTAAGGTTATGTAGAGGAAAAATCAATCAATCAGTGGTATTTATTGAGCACTTACTATGTGCAGGGAATTGTTCTAAGCTCTTGGGAGAGTAAAATACAACAGAATAAGTCATAATTTAAAGATATGTATGTAAGGGCTGTGGGGTTGGGGGTGGGGTGACTATCAAATGGCCAAAGGTCACAGATGCAAGTGCATGGACAATGCAGAAGGGACAGTGAGCTGGGGAAAAGAGCTCCTCCCCTCCCTCTCGCCTCTACTCCCTCAGCTCTGCCCCCTTCCCCGCCCAACAGCACTTGTATATATTTGTATGTATTTATTTTATTAATGATGTGTATGTATCTATAATTCTATTTATCTATTTTGATGCTATTGATGACTGTCTACTTGTTTTGTTTTGTTTGTCTCCCCCTTCTAGACTGTGAGCCAGTTGTTGGGTAGGGATTGTCTCTACCTATTGCCGAATTGTACTTTCCAAGCACTTAGTAAGTGCTCTGCACACAGTAAGCGCTCAATAAATACAATTTAATCTATAAATGAAAAGAGGACTTAATCAGGGAAGGCCTCATGGAGAAGAGGTGACCTTAATTGTGCTTTGAAGCTGGAGGGAGTGGTGGTCTGATGTATTTGGACCAGGGGAGGAAGTTCCAGGCCAAGGGAAGATCGTGGGAAAGGGGTCAGCTGTGAGACAGACGAGATCGGGGTACAAAGAGTAAAGTGGTGCTAGAGGAGCCGAGTGTGTGGGCTGGGTGTTTAGTGAGGTGAGGTAGGATGGGGCAAGCTGATTGAATGCTTTAAAGGAGTTTCTGTTTGTTGCGGAGGTGGATGGGCAGCCATCGGAGGTTCTTTAGGATTGGGGAGACATGGACTGAGCCCTTTGTTGAGAGAGGATCCTTGCAGCAGAGTGAAGTATGGATTGAATCGGGGAGAGACAGGAGGCCAAATTGTTCTGAGTTTTAGGATTGTTTCTTTAAGGGAGCATACCCAATTATCACGATTTAAACACCTTCTCTAAAGATTTCACTTCATTGTTTGGGCACATTGTAGTGTAGATGACCATATTGTTTGTTGTTTCTTTCCTGGCAGTAAACTTGGTGTACTCTAGAATTGAGAATTTTGTTGCTTTTTACTCTTACAGTCTTCTTTTACTTGCCTCTTAATTGGGGGCTTGAGAGGCCTGTGTTCCAATAGGTTAGTATCCCTTAATTAAAGGAGACCAGCTGCTAAGGGTGGGGCAGTGGAGGAGGAACACCACAAAGGGGAAAAATAGCCAATTTTCCTGCCACGGTGGGTAGAGCTTTTCACATTGCAGAACTTGTCAAGTTAACTTGAAAACTTAGTTTATCTGAAAATGCTTTCAAGAATCCCACAAAGGACGTTCAGATTCTTGAAACAACCTTTTCTTGAGCCGGAATTTCTTTGTGCATCAGGACTTGTGTTGTGGAGCTTCTGTATAGAGTGGTGAAGAGTGAAGGGCTTGCCAGCCTTTCATTTGACTTCCCCTCGTCACGAGAAAGTTCAGGGCCCTGGCTTCATTCAACCAGAAGGGCTTGTCTTGGGGCTTGCACGTCAGGGCTTGGGGATACAGGCCCTTACTTAAACAGTACTTGTAAGATTGAGGAGGCAGCCGGATGTGGTCGGGGACCTCAGAGTTGTATGGGGGAGTGAGACGGGGCATTCCAGGAAGTTGGGCGAGACAGCATCTCTCGAATGTAAGCGCTTTCACCACCGACAATGTTCTCAGGAACCACCCCTCTTGCTTCCCCTTTTCGAGGCCTGTAGTTAAATGAGGATGGGCCTTAAGGTGACAAAAAGCTAAAGGCAGAAGGTAAAGAAAAATTGAATAGTGTTCAGACTGCACTTCTAAAGAAAACTCCATTTTTATCACTTACATTAAGAAGCTGCCATTAGTTGCTTGTTTGCTTAACTATTATTTGGCGATATTGAATTTGGTGAATTCTTTAGGGCAAGACGAAGACAGTATTCACATCCAATACTTAGTAATTATTTGTGTTTGTATTGGACTTTCACAAGTGCTTACTCAATACAGCGCTCTGCATACAGTATGCACTTCATCAATGCTGTGGATTGTTACCCTAAATTACTCTTGCTCTTCACCTTGGTGTAGTCTCTTCAAAAAAAAAAAAAAAGGTTGCTGATTCCTTTTCTGTAGAACAGATGATGATTCTAAAAGTTGAGATTGAATTCCCAAGTTATGCAAACTTTGTGCCGTCCGTAGCATCATTTGCAGTAGGCGTTCCTACAAAAGTTAGAGAGAGGCCATTATAGCTTTAACATTGTACTTTTCAACCTATTGCTCAGAAACAGCCTGGGCTTTGGAGTTAGAGGTCATGGGTTCAAATTCTGGCTCTGCCAATTGTCAGCTGTGTGACTTTGGGCGAGTCACTTAACTTCTCTGGGCCTCAGTTACCTCATCTGTAAAATGGGGATTAAGACTGAGCCCCCCTTGGGACAACCTGATCACCTTGTAACCTCCTCAGCGCTTAGAACAGTGCTTTGCACATAGTAAGCATTTAATAAATGTCATTATTATTATTATCAATAAACACTGTTAATGATAATGTTATTTGTTAAGCACTTGCTAATTATCAAGCACTGTTCTAAACCCTGGGATAAATACAAGTTAATCAGGTCGCACACTGTCCCTGTCCCACATGAGGCTCCCAGTCAAAGTTCATTCAGTCATATTTATTGAGCGCTTACTATGTGCAAAACACTGTACTAAGAGCTTGGGAGAGTACAGTATAACAGCAAGCAGATACATTCCTGCCCATAATGACCTCACAGTCTAAGCAGCGTGGCTTAGTGGAAAGAGCCCGGGCTTGGGCGTCAGAGGTCATGGGTTCTAATCCTGACTCCGCCACTTATCAACTGTGTGACTTTGGGGAAGTCACTTCACTTCTCAGTTAATCCATATGTAAGATGGGGATTAAGACTGAGAGCCTCACGTGGAACAACCTGATTACCTTATATCTACCCCAGCCCGCAGCGCCTAAAATAGTACTTGGCACATAGTAAGCGCTTAACAAATACCATTGCTATTTATAATAATATAAATAAATTACAGATATAAGTTATAAAGTGCACATTTGTGAAAGGCAAAATTGCATTTGGCTTCGCAAGTTGCTTCCTCATCAAAGGTACTAGTCTAAGTCCTCAGAGGAAAAACATCACCATCAACAACAATAAAACCCAGCCCAGAAATGGAATTTGCAGGAAGTTTTTAGTAAGTGACGCATGATTTCCATGTAGTTCAGGGGAGATAAAGTCTCAGTTCCTGACTAAAAGCGAATGTCCTGCAGGATCAGACCTCCTAAAAGGCAACCATGAGGGAAATAGGAATTTCTTCAGGTGGTTGGCCCCAAGTTAAAGGGGCTTGTAGTTTTACAGTCCCCCTCTAGACTGTAAACTTGTTATGGGTGGGGAACGTGACTGCTAATTCTATTGTATTGTACTCTTCCAAGCACTCAGTACAGTGCTCTACACCTGACAAGCGCTCAGTAAATACCATTGATCCATTGACTGATTTTAAAGTGTTTCTAAGTGATCGTAACTTGGAAAAGATCGACTCACTGCCCCTACAGCAAAACTCTTTTTAAATGGAATTTAATGAGCTAAAGTGCACATTTTCAGCTAAAAAGGAATCATTTAAATGCTGAACTTAGACTTGATCCCTCCCCACCCCCCACTCCCCATGTGTAATCAAATAACAGTAAGATTTTCTCACAGCAAAGCTCCTCTGAAAATGCAAGTGGCCTTTTAGAATGTTTTTTTCTCACCCAAGTTATACTTTTGGCACTTACCAGAAGCTAATATAACATGTCGATGAAATGAATGCAACCATTTCCATTTTCAACAAAGTTGCATTTTGCAATGTTCTTTACAACACTATTTACTTCTTCAGGTGCTAAGAGGTGAAAAGCGTCAAAATGTATACATTTTTACTCCTCCTATTTGTCACCACTGAGGAGGAAAGGAGGAACATATTCGCATGGGGGGAGAACTCTTGCCCCTTGAAAGGATGCCGGCAGAAAAAATGCTCCATTTTCTAACTATTTATCATTTGGGTCCTAACCAGGATCAATCAATCAATCAATCGTATTTATTGAGCGCTTACTGTGTGCAGAGCACTGTACTAAGCGCTTGGGAAGTACAAGTTGGCAACATATAGAGACGGTCCCTACCCAACAGTGGGCTCACAGTCTAGAAGGGAGAGACAGAGAACAAAACAAACCATATTAACAAAATAAAATAAATAGAATAGATATGTACAAACATATATACATATATACAGGTGCTGTGGGGAAGGGAAGGAGGTAAGACGGGAGGATGGAGAGGGGGATGGGGGAGAGGAAGGAGGGGGCTCAGTCTGGGAAGGCCTCTTGGAGGAGGTGAGCTCTCAGTAGGGCCTTGAAGGGAGGAAGAGAGCTAGTTTGGCAGATGTGGGGAGGGAGGGCATTCCAGGCCAGGGGGATGACGTGGGCTGGGGGTTGACGGCGGGACAGGCGAGAAGGAGGCACGGTGAGGAGATTAGCGGCAGAGCAGCGGAGGGTGCGGGCTGGGCTGTGAAAGGAGAGAAGGGAGGCGAGGTAGGAGGGGGCGAGGTGATGGAGAGCCCTGAAGCAGAGGGTGAGGAGTTTCCGCCCGATGCTCAGATTGATTGGTAGCCACTGGATCTTAGCCTCTGAGTTAGAATTGAATTTGAAACAAGCTTTATCTTGTATTGCATTGTTTATGTACAGTATGTAGTTATGTGTTTGCCATGATAACATGATAGATGTTAAATGTTAAACGTTTGTTAATGAGACTTTCAAATTAGCCTTAGCCTAATTCCCTTGGCCTTTGACTCCAGGCAGCTAATGTCTTGATTGAATTGGAGAAGAACCAGAGGTGCTTTCCTCTGTGAGGTGCTGAACTCGACTCTTCCACAAAGGGACCACTTGCTTTTATTTTATTTTTTCTTTCTTTAAATGCCAGTTCCTTGAATCGTTTCAAGCGCTCATTATTATTGTTGGTTTTAGCTTTTGGACTTTTAAGCAGCATGGCCTAGTAAGAAGCAGCAGGGCCTAGTGGAAAGAACACGGGCTTGGGAGTCAGAGGACGAGGGTTCTAATCCCGCTCTGCCACTTGTCTGCTGTGAGACCTTGGGCAAGTCAATTCACTTCTCTGTGCCTCAGTTACTCCAACTGTAAAATGGGGATTAAGACTGAGCCCCACGTGGGACAACCTGATTACCTTGTATCTACCCCAGTGCTTGGCACATAGTAAGTGCTTAACAAATACCATAATTATTCTTGTTATTAGTATTAGTAAGGTACTAGACTCATTTCTAGTTCATCTGAGAAGCATTTTTAACTAAATGGGCTATGCGCATTCTGGTTGCTCCTAAAGCATTGCATTGTAAGATATATGTTGCCGATTTGTACTTCCCAAGTGCTTAGTACAGTGCTCTGCACACAGTAAGCACTCAATAAATGATCAAGGCTAGGCACATAGTAAGCGCTTAACAAATGCCATATGCCATCATTGTTATTATTAAATATGACTGAATCAATTGTATTTATTTAGCACTTACTGTGTGCAAAGCACTGTACTGAGCACTTGGGAAGTACAAGTTGGCAACATATACAGTCCCTACCCAACAGTGGGCTCAGTCTAGAAGACTGAATGACTGAATGAATGAACCCTAGTTTCCTGTGCTATTGGTCGTACATTTGGAGATAAAGAATATGCATGAAGTAGGTGCCAGGGTTTTAGTTGACGGTGTCATCCAGTATTTCACTGATTTTACATGGTGCCATAACAAGGATTTGGAATAATGCTGCAGAATTAAAATTCAGTGGGGAAGTGTTATGCAAATTGGCTTATTTAAATACCTTGCAGGTTTATGATGAATGCTTTATAGTTGGAGTCTATATATATTCATGGCGATGCTCTTTTGCTACCTTCCCCAATCAGTTGTTGTAGAACAAATCCTACTGCTATAAATAAAATGTCATTAGATGGACACATTTTTGAAAGGCTAATGAGATAAAGATGTAAGTTCTCTTTGAAGGAGTACTTCAAGTGCCTTCAGATGCTTTTTTTTCCCTTTGAGCAATTATCTCAGTTTTAGGAGTGAAGGAAGTAAGAAGTTATAGTGAGGGATGAAAGAGCTATAGTGCCTGAATTTTTGGATTCACTGAGTTTCTCAAAACCATAAAATGATCATTTTCAGATGTTGGGACACTAGCAAAATCCCAAACATGCTTCCCTGTTGAATTTTTAAGCCTGCACGTATATTTGAAGGAAAATCAATTCATTTAGTTATGATTTATTTACATTTATTTTCTAATCTAAATGCTGGTTTGAAAGGCCTATTTGACACTCCCAAAGTCTCTTTAGGACTACATTTCATGTCCTTTTCATTCAGTTTTCTCTCATCTCATTTTAGGAAAAAAAAGGAATGATAATGCTAACAACAGTAGTTGTATTTGTTAAGCACTTACTGTGTGCCAAGCACTGTTCAAGCACTGGCTTAGATTTTTTTCATATTCATGATTGTCTCCCCCTTTAGACTGTAAACTTGATATGGGCCGGGAACGGGTTTGCTAATTCTCTTGGATTGTACTCTCCCAATCGCTTAGTAGAGTGCTCTGCATATGGTAAGCGTTCAATAAATTGATTGTAGATGCAAGACCATCAGATTGTATGCAGTCCCCTCCCACATGGGGCTTTCAGTCTAAATGGGAGGGAGAAGAGGTGTTAAATCTCTATTTTGCAGGTGAGGAAACTGAGGCACAGAAAAGTTAAGCGACTTGCCCAGAGTCACACGGCAGTCACACACACTCTGACTCCCAGATCCGTGCTCTATCTGCCAGGCCACACTGCTTCCTAGTCAGTCTTCTTTCAGTTTCTCCCATTCTTCCACACCTTTGCCTTTTCTTCATAAGGGATTAAATAAACCTGAATGAACAACTTTTTCGTATTTCTTAATTGTAACTTTTGTGTAGTAAATATTTAGCTTTCCATTTAACCTTCAAGGTTCCATTGCTGCCACTGCTTCTAATTTGTGCAAGACTTTCGTTGTTTAAATATGTTTGCCTGTCAATTCACAAAATTGGTTTTTTTGGTTAGATGTTTTTGCACATGTACTTCGAGGCTAGCTGAAAAGGGTACGTCAGATAATATGTGGGCGATGGGAGCAGTGTAGGCTGAAACAGGCAAGGGGAGGGGAGCATGGAGGGAATCAATGAATTGCATTTATTGAGCGTTTACTATGTGCAGAGCACTGTATTAAGCGCTTGGGAGAGTACAATACAACAGAATTAGCTGACACGTTCCCAGCCCATAACGAGTTTAGAGGCAGAGGGGCTGAGAAGAGAGCTAGCCGTGTGTGGCCTAATGAATAGAGCATGGGCCTGGGAGTCAGAGGACCTGGGTTCTAATCCTAGCTCTGCCACTTGTCTGTTGTATGGCCTTGGGCAAGTCACTTCACTTCTCTGTGCCTCAGTTCCCTCATCTGTACAATGGGGATTAAGACAGTCCCAAATGGGACAGAGACTGTGTCCAACTCAATTAGCATGTATCTACCTCAGGACTTAGTACAGTGCCTGGCACAAAGTAAGCGCTTCACAAATACCATTAAAAAAAAAAGTTGAGGGGAGGCCAATGCTCCTTGGTTGGCCCTTCTTTATGAAGGATTTCGACTGGTCAGAAACTTCCTTGGGATGTTCAAGCTGATGACCAACTAACATCAGTGCTGTGTTTAATGTTGTAGGTTTGGCAAGCGAGACCTAGTTTGCCAAGGCTACCTTTTGATCCTGAGAATCACTCTTACCTTCCAGAGAGGCATCTGTTGGCTTTTGCATTTCCCTTCCAGTGAGGGAAGTGAAGGCATCCTAGGTGGCCTGTTCCCATGTACTTTGAGTGTACGTTTAACCCCCCACTTTATCAGTCAGTCAGTCATATTTATTGAGCGCTTACTGTGTGCAGACCACTGTGTTAAGCTCTTGGGGGAGATTACAGTATAACAATATAACAGGCACTTTTCCTGCCTACAGCGAGCTCACAGTCTAGAGGGGGACAGACATTAATAAAAAAAATAAAATTACAGGTTCTACTGGAAGGGTTATTTTTGTTTGTTTTGTTTTTATGGTATTTAAGCACTTGCTGTATGCCAGGCACTGTGCTAAATGCTGGGTAGGTACAAACTGGTCAGGTTGGACACAGTTCGTGTCACACATGGGGCTCAGTTTTAATCCCCATTTTACAGATGAGGAAATTGAGGCACAGAGCAGTTAAGTTGACTTGGCTATGGTCACACAGAAGACAAGTGGTGGAGCTGGGATTAGAATCCAGGTCCTCTGACTCCCAGGCCTGTGCTCTTTCCACTAGGCCACTAGCGTTGGCCTAATCTGGGATTGTGTCGTGGTTACTGTACTTGAAGAATCTTATGCTTGTCTTTAACAACACTATTGCTAAATTTTTACTGGAAGTAGAAATGGCTTGCATTGGGCTCTGTCGTATCCATTACAGAGAAGCAGCGTGGCTCAATGGAAAGAGCACGGGCTTGGGAGTCAGAGGTCATGGGTTCAGATGCCGGCTCCACCAATTGTCAGCTGTGTGACCTTGAGCAAGTCACTTAACTTCTCTGTGCCTCAGTTACCTCATCTGTAAAATGGGGATTAAGACTGTGAGCCCCACGTGGGACAACCTGATCACCTTGTATTCCCCCCAGCGCTTAGAACAGTGCTTTGCACATAGTAAGCGCTTAACAAATGCTATTATTATTATTATTACACTTAATATCTGCGCTGATATTTCACTGCAAGCACTGCATCACATTGAGTCTCAGAAAGTTTTATTTAGGATGTAGTATTAATTGAGCTTTGCCATGGATGAATCCCTCTTCTGAATTGGTGATTTTGGGGTAGGTGTAACTTTCCTTACACTGAGCAATCTTCAGTGAAGTGCTTGCCTAGTTGCTTCCGTTCATCAATCAGTATTTTTTATTGAGCAACTACAGAGTGCCAAGCCTTGTTCTGAGTGCTTGGGGGAGTACAAAAGAAGCAAGATACACTTCCCTGCCCTCAAGGAGCTTATGATCTAATGGGAGAGTGACAGACAAAAACGATTTGCAAATTATTTCCAGATAAAAGGAGTGCAGCATGGCCTAGTGGAAGGAGTTCCCCCTTCTAGACTGTGAGCCCATTGTTGGGTAGGGACCGTCTCTATATGTTGCCGACTTGTACTTCCCAAGCGCTTAGTACAGTGCTCTGCACACAGTAAGCGCTCAATAAATATGATCGAATGAATGAATGAGTATAGGATTGGGAATGAGAAAACCCAGGTTCAGGTCCCAGCTTTGCCACCGGCCTACTGCAACCTTGGCCAAATCATTCAACTTCCCCGAGCCTCAGTTTTCTCATCTGCAAAATGGGGATAAGATAGCTTGTGACCCTCGTGGTTGATAGGGACCGTCTGATCTTATAACTCTGTATCTACCCCAGTGCTTAACACGTAGTGCTTAATAAATGCCATAATTACGAATAAGGGGAACAGGAGTAAGAGCAAGGATTTAACAGAACGTAGTACAAGTATGTTAGCATGAAAAAGCTGAAAAAATAATCGAATATACAGTTGAATACATAAGTGGAGGAGACGTGACTAGGGTGTTGTGAATTAATCAAGGGCAGATTTCCCTTGGAATCTGGAGTTGCCAGAATACCCACAAGGGAATCTTTTCAAGCTTTCCAAACCTTCTTTTCTCCATGGTGGACGTGCCCCTAGCTTAGGTCCCCGAGGAAGGTGTTTGCAGTTGCAACTTTCCCTGCAACTACAGATCCTCATTGATGGAAGAGGCTTTCCACTTCTGGTAGGCTGCCACACAAGTGCATACACCTTTTCATGTGTGGAGAATCGGAATGTGAACCTGTTCCAGCAGCCGTAATGACTGCAGTGTAGCACCTTTGAAAGCGATGCTTTGATTCCCATCGTGTCTGTGTGTCTGTAACGAGCTTGTGAGAAACCTTTTTGTCGAAGTGTCATAAGGCGTATGAATCAAGGGTAATCGGGCCAGTTTAAACCATCTTTTCACTGTTCTGGATCCAACCCACAAGTCTCTGAAACTTCCTGAACATCTTAACGTCCAGCTCCACGGATGCTCTACAGACTGAGCGTTCTTAGGCTTCACAGTTCGTTACAATGCTCTGCACCCAATAGGCTCTCAATAAATAAATACTATCGACTGATTAATATTATCACAGTAGGAACAACTTGGAAAACAACAAACGTAAGAATGCTGTTCTAGAACGTGCCTATTTGAAGGCTGGTGTTAGGCAAGTAGGATGGGATAAAAAGATGTGACACAACATGGCTTCCTCAACATGTGGTGTGTCTGGGCATCTGGCTGGCTTCTGGGAGCCCGTGGGGGTGTTTCTGACCTTGTTCTGGGTCACAAACAAGCTCTCAAGGAAGAAATCGGAGCAGTTGAAAAAATGAAGTGACAGTAAATTGACAGTGGCAGACCCTAAGTAGAACAGACAAATGAGCATTCCATGCATTCTGACTTTGCGAAAGCTGCTTGGCTTCTTTGTTAGAAATGCATAACAACTTCAAGGTGAACAGAAAATACGGATGGACAGATAGCTCATTCTGCTAGCACACTGCATATTGGATTAGACACTTTTGTCAAAACCGGAATGTAGCAATAACGTAACATAAAACAAATTAAGGCTGGTGCAGCCTGATACCTTGAATGTGCATCCATAAAAATCATCCATGTTACACGGAAGACTCAACTTTATACCAATTCTACAAATTTATGAAAATAGGGAATTTGGATGGATAATTGTCAGGCATTAGTTCCTTTGAGTGGAATTTGGTCTCTTTAATCACAAAGTGCTTTGAATGGATTTTCAAGTGGTTTTGGTTGGTATTTTTTTTCCCCACTGTACCATTTCCCATTTGAGTTGGCAGACAAACACTAGAGTTCCAGCTAATTAGCAGGTTGAAGGGTTTTTTTCTTCCCTCAGTAATGGCTTATGAACAAGTCCTTCTGTTTGAGGCACTGTATGAAAGTGCTGTACTTGGGCTTTCTCAAAGGCCTGCTTTGTAGGCTCAGGCTGCATGCTGAATTATTGCTTTATGAGAACAAATTGCAATATTGACTTTATCTTGTCCCAGCATAACAATTTTGTGATGAGTATATGATAACTGCTTGCTATCTTTACTTTTTTTTCCCTTCCCTAGCTTTCATTTATAATGTGGCTGCCTCTGGTGCCGCTTGATTATGCTGTAATAGAGTTGGCTGCCTTATCCTTGGTCAGCATTCTAAAAAGAGAAAGTCATATGTTTGAATTAATTGCAATAAACTTTCAAGTGTTTTCTATGTGGACGAAATGCCAACAATTTCTGAGCATCGCAGACACTGGGATAGTGGAGCTCTGGGGGTTTAGGGTTTTGATTGGGCACATCCTCACCCTCAAGAAGCTAAATGTATAGAGAGGGAGAGCCTTGCTTCTGGTCCAGTGGAAAGAGAACCACACTGGGAATCAAGAGATCTGGGTTTGAGTCCCAGTTCTGCCTGTAGCCGGCTAACGTGGGTGAAGCAGCATGGCCTAATGGGTAGACCATGGGCTTGGGAGTCAGAAGGACCTGAGTTCTTATTCCGGCTCCTCCCCGGCCTATAATGTGACCTTGGGGAAGCCACTTAACTCATCTGTGCCTCAGTTTCCTCATTTGTGAAATGGGGATTAATACTGTGAGCATCACATGGGACAAGGACTATGTCCAAACTTATTAGCTTGTCTCTATACCCCAGCACTTAGAAAAGGGCCCTGCACATAGTAAGCACTTAACTAATACCATTAAAAAAAGAAGATGGATGGATAGAGATAAATAAATGAACAGACTGAATAATACAGTGCATAGACTTCATAGGAGATATAAATGCAAGTTCATATTAACATGCGTATTCAGATTAGGGTTGATTGAATATCACAGAATGATATGCAGCAGTAGCATAGGTTTTGTTGGTTGGAGAAGGCTTCCTGGAGGAGAATACCCTCTAGACCGTATGCTCCTTGAGGGCGGGGATCGTGACTACCAACTCTATTGCATTGTACTCTCCCAAGAGCTTAGTACTCTGCACACAGTAAGCACTCAATAAATACCATTGATGGATTGATTGATACCTAAATCGCTGGAAAGAGTAGAATGCTTAGAAGGGAGGGCACGGTTGTTTCAAGAATGAGTAAATGATAGTTGGCAGGAGAGGAAGGGCAATGAGAGTGGCCAAATAAGTTTACCAGAATGAAGCGGAGTTGTTGGTACTATAATTAGTTTTCACCTAGTGAGCAGATATTTCTGACCTCTAGGTATTTGTTTTAAGCACCTTTAAAAGCTCACAGTTGTGTTAACCCCAGGCTGAGATTTGTAGTGTGGGGGATAAAAGCAGCAGGAGGACAAAATAGTCTGCAACAAGTGGAGGAGGGAAAAAAGTGTACTTTTTTTCCTCATTATTCATCTGAAACAAGTCTTCCATGGAGGAGAAATGACGATATGATAATAACAACAGTAATAATAACTGTGGTAATTGTTAAGCATTTACTATATGCACAAGATAAACAGGTCCCAGTGGGGTTCCTAGTACAAGCAGGAGGGAGAACAGGTATTGACTCTCCGTTTTGCAACTGAGGAAACTGAGGCACAGAGAAGTTGAGACTTGCCCAAGATCACACAGTGGTGGAGCCGGGATTAGAACCCAGGGCCTCTGACTCTCAGGACCATGCTCTTTCCTCTAGATCACACTGCTTCCCTAGCGATCTGCCAGCAGGTGGATTATGTAATCTCATCTTGTATTTTGAAGGCATTAAATATAATTCACTTTTAAACATGAGGTGGGGCTAGTAGTTTGCCACGTAGGTGTTCTGGAGAGTTCTGTAGATGTCATTTGTAGTTTAGAGCCTGGGATTTAATATGCACACTGTACTTTTGGTGGAAATTATTTTAGAGTCAGTCTTACTACGTGGGAGTCAGAAGGACCTGGGTTCTAATCCTCACTCCACCACATGTCTGCCATGTCACCTTGGGTAAATCATTTCACTTCTCTGGGCTCAGTTATCTGTAAAATGGAGAATAAGAGTGTGAGCCCCATATGGGACAGGGACTGTGTCCAACCTAATTAGCTGGTATCTACCCCAGCACTTAGAACAGTGCTTGGCACATAGTAAGTGCTTAACAAATACCATAATAATAATTATTATATGGGGGGTAGGGCATGAGTTTTTGGTAGGGAGGGGAGACAGAAAAAGCCTTCTAGAACAGAGGAAGGTGGAAGAGAGCTGCAGTGTAAGTTTTTACTTACGCTAGGCCTGGTTCTGGAAGAGATTCTAATTTACAACGCGTAAATCTACAGGAAAATGTACCCCACAATACAGCCATTCATGACACAACCGCACTTTCAAGGACCATAGCCTAGTTATTTCAGGAGTTATATGAGTACTGAAAAATCCTAGCTAGTGCCCCTGATTGATTCCATGAAAATCAAGTATTCAGCTCAACAGTGCTAAATGAAGTGTAGTTTTCCAAAGGAAATAATATAGAGTACATTAATCCAGGAATATAAGTACATATTTTAGAGTGACTAAAATGATCGACATAGTTAATACTGCTAACATACATGGTCAAATAGCAATGCAAATGAGTACAGGTAATCAAAGATTATTAATTTAAACAATTAGATGTTAACATGTGTACACCTTTTAAAAAATCCCCATTGCAGACCCTGTTGAACCAAAAACTATGCATGCATCGATTTGATGCTTATCTAATTTATATGCCAGACGTGAAACTCTTACAAAATTTTTTTCTCTGTCTGGTAACTTGCTTTGCGCTCATAATGTACAATACTGTATTTATCCAAGGGGTAATTCCGGTGCAAAACACAGCATCTGTATGTGTGTTGGTACACAGCTACTCCTCAGTGGCCCCACATACACACAACCCATGTAGGCTCTACAGACCGCAAACTCAGCAAAATCAGAACGCTATCACAAAATGAGAGCACTGTAAGAAATAATGGCATTAATTTTAGTAGTCCAATAGTGGAAAAATACTAAAAAAGTGTTAGGGGAGGGGGGAGGCTTATTTCCAAAAAAGAACCTAACCAAACAAAAAGAAAAAGAATTCCTTGGAAAATGTATACCATTTGTATCCCCGTGCCTGTCCTCCCCAACAGAGTATAAGAGCTTCACGTTTGCTGCCTACAATGAGTTTACAGTCTAGAGGACACAGTAGGTACTCAATAAATACTAATGAATAAGTGAAGGGGATGAAAAGGGTATGCAGAAGGTTTGAAAATGTCAAGCTGGATCCATAGAAATCTTACCTCTGTATCAGTGTATTTTGTGTGGTGGAGAGAATAATTTACTTCAGTTTCAGAGATTATTGGAGCATTTTGCAGAAAAGACTAGTTATAGTTTCTTCTTTATTTTGAAACAGGCAGTGTTTTGGGAACTTTTACACTTTTTCATCTGGTGAAGAACTCTATAAGATAGGCCCCTTTTAAAAAAACAATTGGATTTTTTCTTAAAATTCATTCATCAAACTTTTTTAAGTAGCCAATATGAGACAAACGGAAGAAGGTTAAACTTAGGGAGTCCTAGAAACATCTTACCTTACTGTTCAGTACTAAATATAAAAATAATAATAATGATGGTATTTGTTACGTGCTCACTATGTGCCAGGCACTGTTCTATGCACTGGGGTAGATACAAGGCAATCAGGTTGTCCCACGTGGGGCTCACAGTCTTAATCCCCATTTTACAGATGAGGTAACTGAGGCCCAGAGAAGTTAAGTGACTTGCCCAGAGTCACACAGCTGACAAGTGGCAGTGCTGAGATCAGAACCCATGACCTCTGGCTCCCAAGCCCATGCTCTTTCCACTAAGCCATGCTGATTCTCTGAATATTGAAGTAACAGTGCCTAAATTATGAGCCAAAATTCAGGTGAGGAGTAAAATATGTGGAAAAATCATTCTTTTTCACTCTAGGTGTCAAAGTAGACTACATTAAGTAATTTAAAATCCCTGAAAAGGAATATTTTTAATGAATACTATTCCTAAGCTGTGTAATTAACTGGCATGGGAAATAAGTGAGGAAAACAGTAGGAAGTTTTTAGAAAACGATTAAACAACTAATTACATAAGTAAGCATGACACCCTAAATTATTTGAAAATAAAACTTTAGCCTTTAGGATTGATCATTTATTTGTATGGGTTGGGAAAGTCATTTTATTCCTCTCTTCCTTTTACCCTTTGCACCCCACCCCAACTTCTCCAAATGCTTGTATAATTAACTAGACACATAGTAATTATGAATGTTTCTAAAATGTCTCATTATTATACCCTTCAGGAAACCCAAATTTGGGTTCATCAGAGATATATTTTCATTTTCATTGTACTGAGTGCTTCTACTGTCCAGTTTTCATAGCCAGATATTTTTGGGGTTATATAGCTATTAAAAGACTCTAGATATTATTTCCTGAAACAATATCATGTCATATGTATTCTAATTTGCCCAGGATTGTAAGTAAAAGTAGTTATTTTTCTTTTCAGCAAAGGAAATGTATTCAACTTTTAAGGTGCTTTTCAGGTAGCAAAGTGCCTTGTTCAAAGGAACAAAGTGCCATTCCTGAAATCCCAGTGGCCAATCTGAATTTGGTTGGCATGCCCTTAAGGGCTCAATGAGGAGCAGTACACTAGAATAGAGTGACTTTTTGATTGACTTTGGTTTTAGGAGTTTGAAATCAGCTAAGGACTTCTGTTGGCCCATAGGCATCAAATACTGTTGATGACAGTGATCAATTTGACAGTTCAGCCCCACGAGACTGTAAATGTAAGCTACTTAATAAAAATGAGATTAATTTCTTAGTTCTAGAAAGATGAACTTTATTTTTTCTTCCTTGGATTGATTTGATTTGATTTACAGACTGTCTTGGAGGGAATTAATGAGCTTCTCCTGCTGAACTGACTGCTGCATTATTGGGCTTTGGAGAAGAGTCCTGGAACTGCACCTGTAGTCCAGCCATAGGATAATTTATGGAAAATGGAAAGTTCAAAAATGTTAAATGGGCAAGAATGAATACTCGCATGATGATTTGGATGGAATTTTGGGCCGGCACTACGTTTGAGAAAGTCTGTGGACTATGGAGTATCATTCAAATTGGAGGGTGGAGTGCAATTTTGTGGTGCCTGCTCTATAAAAGGCAGAAATAAACAACCGGTGCTCCTAACTTTGGGCAACTACTAACATGCAAAATACTTAATCTATTCATTGTTCAATGATAGGTGGTGGTAGTGGGGGGGCAGTTAGCTTCTCCCTCTCTCCCTGCACATATTTGTCATTCAGTTGTCGAATAGGTTATTGTCCCAGTTATCACTTTCATAATTTAGAAAAAAGTTGAATTTTAGGGTTTATAAAGGGTAGGTGTAATGCTTGAGAATTGGATAGATAGTCACCACTGGGCTTGAGAAAAGCAACGGGAAATGTATAAATGCTTCAGGTGGAAAAAGTAAATTCTGAGGACTTGGGCAATATTTGTGTTTCCACAAAGCATAACAAATGACGCCAGGAGGGAGAGTCTTTGGGAACGGAACAAGCAAGAGGAAAGTTTCCTTTCTAAGTCGGATTTCAAATTCTCAGAATGGCTTCTTATAAAAAAAACCAAGTGACCAACATTTTCATCATTAAATCCAGGAAAGACTGCAGTTGTTGCTAGTTTCTCAAAGATATACTCTGGGGAAAGTAGATGTCTTTTTTATCGGTTTGTAAGAGCAAATCAAGTGAAGCCACAGATAAATTGGAAATAAGCTGTTTTGGTGATAGGACAAATAAAGCCATTAAGCTCTCTACTAGCATCTTGACATCATTATGTATAAAGGTTGGTGTCATTCAGCCATTAATGCTTTTGGTTAGAGTTTCAGTCAATCTATTGAAACAGCCTACCTTTTGATCAGCCAGGCTTCAGCATGTTTTTCAATCTAGAAAGTAAGTTTGTCTCGGCAATAGTAGGAAACATAAATATGCATTTGCCTGGAAAATAGTCATTTCAAAGAGTGTCATGAGTATATTTGGTCTTTATTCTTGCTATGAAGAGGCATGTGGAATTAAGCTCATTGCAATGCCCTTTGGTGAGTTGAATGAACCAGTGTTTCAGATTGTTTAGCCAATTGACTTTCTTTGCTGCAGTAGGGTTCCTAACAGTCATGCAGTTTACCCTGCCTGATAGAGAAGTTATCCTGCCTTTGGTGACAGAGGTGAATATCATTTTGGGGGAAGGGAATTGTGCAAACCCCCAGTCTCCTATAACACTGGGGTTGCATTCTTGTCAAACCCCATGTTAGAGAAAACCTTGTGTTGTAGAATTCCCATTGAATTTGATGCTGCCCACATATGTATAGTTGTTTCTTCCAACACTGTGTCCCTCTGAATCCAGACAGATACATATCATCTTCCTAAATGTGCCAGGGTAGTGCATCCAAAATGCATAGCAAAAACATGCATTCCGGCAGCAGCATTGCCTAGTGGATAGAGCATGGGCCTGGGAGTCAGAAGGACCTGGGTTCTAATCCCATCTCTGCCACTTGTCTGCTGTGTAATCTTGAGCAAGCACTGTGTCCAAACTTTTTTTTTTAATGGCATTTGTTAAGCGCTTAGTATGTGCCAGGCACTGTTCTAAATGCTGGGGTAGATATGAGGTAATCAGGTTGGACACAGTCCGTGTCCCACGTGGGGCTCACAGTCGCAACCCCCATTTTACAGATGAGGTAACTGAGGCTCAGAGAAGTTAAATGACTTGCCCAAGGTCACACAACAGACAAGTGGCAGATCCAGGACTAGAACCCAGGTCCTTCTGACTCCCTGGCCCATGCTCCATCCTCAAGACCACGCTGCTTCTCTATTAGCTTATATCTAGTGTGCAAATAAGTGCTTAACAAATACCATAAAAAAGGAACAAAAAACACCCCAATAACTAAGTGCACTGACAAATCTCACCTTCAACTCTCCTGCCTCCAAACCCTTGCTTATGCCATTCCACTTCAGTCCTCCCCGTCTCACTGCTTCACCAAAGTATATTCCTGTCCTCTCTCAGAGCACTTCTAAAAGGCTTCTTGCTCCATGATACATTCTCTGTTTAAATCTCCTCTTTCAAACCTGGATATGCCATTCCTCAGCGAGCAGGAATCACCTTACCCGTTTATCAGGCTTTTTTATTTGTTGTTTATTCATCCACTTGTGTTTATCATTTCTTTCTTTGATCACACTCTTTTAACTATTGTATTCATCAATTTACATTGGTTTGTCTTTCCATTAGATTGTAAATTCCTTGAGGGACATTTATATTTGTATTTATCTTATATTGTTTGCTAAGCACTTAGTATGTGCTCTGCTCAAAGTAGGTACTCAAATACTCCTGCTGATGAAGAGGATAATGTCTCTTCTCAGAGCTGGATACATTTTATGGTGTTTAACAGTTGCTTCTCCCAAAGCATTTTGCATTAGCTTATTTGTTTCTACTAATGCCCATTTGAATACCCTAGCACCATAATAAACTGATCTGACATTCAGGGGGCTAATGTTATCACGGTTTATGGACTTTTAAATCCCAGAAGTGGGGTTTTAAAAAAAATAGGGAGCTTTCAAAGCAGACAAACAAAAAAACCAACAAAAACCCAAAGCCTCCTTGCTGTAGTTTCTTTAGATCTGGTGTCCAAAAGGCTGTTTGGGAAAGGAGTTGTTGGGAGAATAGTCATGGTTGGACAAAAGGCAGCCTTCCAGGGAGTCTCTACATGTCAGTCATGTTGCTTAGTCCTTTTAATACCCTTCTCAGTGCTATCATAAGGGGCGCTCAGTCACTTTGGGAAGAACTTTTTGTTTCTAGGTGGATAGTCTCACTGATGCCATTAGGCGTGTGTGACTGGTCAACGATATGTAAAGCCTCAATCTTGGATTAAAAATTTCTCTTCTGCCTCTTTCCTCTCCTCATGGATTTATAACACCTGTGAAGAAAATGTGTTGTAGAAAGCACTTTGAAAACATTTCTTCACTCTTACCAGGAAGTTCTGCCATATCCCTTCGTCATTCCAATAAAGGCCTTTTGTTACTGAATTTTTAATCCAAATTCTAGTGTTGCTTTTGCATGGCTGTTGTGTTTATGTGAGGTTTTTTTTTCTCCTTGTTGACTGCTATTCTCACTACTTGCAGGGAGCCCAAGCTGGAATGCTAAACTGGAATGTCTCATGCTGGGACCTATGCCTCAAGTGGTCATGATTTCAAAAGGGCAGCAGTTGATCTGTCTGAGCTCCATTAACCAAATATGGCCCCAGTGGTATAATGTCTTAGCTGATCTTCAGGCTTTCTCACTGTGGAAATACAGTTGGTGAGGTCAGCAGCCTGGATGCCAGCCTCTGGAACCTTAAAATTCTTCATCATCATCGACATTATTAGTATTTATTGAGTGCTTGCTCTGGGCAAAGCCCTGACTAGGTGCTGAGAAAATGAAAAAAAAAAGTTAACCAGGCGCTTACTCTAATGGAAGAGCCAAGGAAGCATAAACATTAGCATTCCAATACATGAAGTGCAAGAGCATAAATGGAAGGAGTATATTCATAAGTTTACAGATAAAGTATTGAAGTGCTACAGTTGCGTGATGGGTGTTTTTGTTGACTGATCAAGTAAAGGGGCATAACCTAATGATGAAGGCATAATGCTAGAGGGCCTGGTTCTGTTCTCTGCTTCCCTTCCCTCCATGTGACCCAGAGTAAAATCACTTAACCATTGTAAGCTTCAGGTATCAACTTTTTAATCAAGCTTCAGTTGTTTCTCATTCTTCTCAAGTTGGCCATCTGCTTTTAATGAACTGTTTTTGTTTTTTTATGCTGATTCCAGTTGTTACTTGAAGGTTCCTGTCGCAAAGGATTTACACTCAGAATAACACATTCCAAGACAACTAAAAACTCAGAGGCAAAGCATTAGAGAGCCTGGATTTAAGGATCAATGAGCCAGTAAAAGTTTATTTTGGTTCTGTCAGGCAGTAGTTTCTCCCTGACTTCTTAAAACTGTAGTTTTTCAATTTATCAGAGAGCTCTTCTCATATTTACTTTTCAGAGTATCTAGTCCTGCTTTTCTTTTCTTTTGATGCCTACGAGAAGCAGCGTGGCTTAGTGGAAAGAGCACGGGCTTTGGAGTCAGAGGTCGTAGGTTCTAATCCTGGCTCCGCCACTTGTCAGCTGGGTGACTTTGGGCAAGTCACTTAACTTCTCTGTGCCTCAGTTACCTCATCTGTAAAATGGGGATTAAGCATGTGAGTCCCACCTGGGATGACCTGATAACCTTGTATCTCCCCCAGAGTTTAGTACACTGCTCGGCACATAGTAAGTGCTTAACAAATACCATCATCATTATCATTATTATTACTGCTAACTTTTACACTTGTTTGGCTGTTTTGGGAATCTCAAAAGATAAATAGCTTTCCTAAAGTTCACCTAAGTCTTTGTAGGACAGAGTTTGTAACCTCCACATTCTGCCACTCTACTCTCTGAACCTTAGAACCTCCCATGAAATTACCAAGGGCTATCACTAGTGCCAGCAAGTGGTGAAGATTTCAAATTTATAATTTGCCTAAAGCATAGTTCTTTCAATCGATTGGAGCTTCTTCTGAAAGCTAAGTACTTTCTCTAATAGTGATATTGAAATGCTTCCCAACACTCTTTGGGAAGGGAACATGTCTAAAACAGGACAACAGTTGATATGTATAGCCTGCTATCCTTACCTCTTAATCCTTCCCCTGTCCTCTCTCCCCCTCTTCCTAGAAACCTCTGGAGCAGGGTGTTTGCTTTCAGACTGTAGTGGCAGGGTCCCCCGTATGACTTGTTCATATGTGTCCATTTTTTATTTCACTCCATATGTATCCAGTGCTGCTTAAAGGCTTTGTGTCCCAATTCCTTTCTGCTGCCCCTGTTGTCCAAGTAATAATTATAGTATTTGTTAAGTGCTTACTATGTGGCAAGCACTGTTCTAAGCGCTGGGGTAGATACAGGGTAATCAGATTGACCCACGTGGGGCTCACAGTCTTAATCTCCATTTTACAGATGAGGTAACTGAGGCACAGAGAAGTTGAGTGACTTGCCCAAGGTCACACAGCAGACAGGTGCAGAGTTGGGATTTAAACCCATGTCCTCTGACTCCCAAGCCTGTGCTCTTGCCACTAGGCCATACTGCTTCTCAAGTAGAGCCCATTCTTGCAGCTGGGTGGGGCCACTTCCACATAGAGTGGAAATGGATCAAAACCGCCATGGAGTGGATTGTGACTACTAAGGAGGCAGAGAACTACACAAACAGCAAAGCCCATATGGGGACTTTTTTTGTTTTTTGACCTCTGTAGTTCTCAATCACTGTGGACCAAAATAGTCCCAGAGCAAGCTTTTGAAGTTGCCTGCGTTGAAGATCCCCATGGATTATAAAACCTGTTTTTGAGACATTTCTGTAGTAGTAATAGTAGTATAAATGGTTCTTGAATGTTTCCTGAATGCAATGCACTGTATTAGGTGCTTGGGAGGTGCAACCGAAGCTTAAGATACTTTTCCTTGGGAAGAGCCTGGCCTAAGGGAAGGAGGCTGGGCCTGGGAATCAGAAGACTGGGGTTCTAATCCGGGCTCTGACATTTGCTTGCTGTGTGACCCTGGGAAAGTCCCTTGACTTCTCTGTGCCTCAGTTTCCTAATCTGTAAAATGGGGATTCAATACCTGTTCTCTCACTTAGACCAAGAGCCCCTTGTAGGACAGGGACTGTGTCAAACCTGATCATGTTGTATCTACCCCAGCGCTTAGTATAGCGCATGGCACATAGTGAGCACCTAACAAATGTCATCATTATAAAGCAGCATGGTGTAGTGGATAGAGCACGGGCGTGGGTTCTAATCCTGGCTCCTCCACTTGTCTGCTGTGTTGCCTTGGGCAACTCACTTCACCTCTCTGTGCCTCAGTTACTAGATCTGTAAAATGGGGAGTAAGACTGTGAGCCCCATGTAGGACATGGCCTAAGTCCAGCCTGATTACCTGTGTATCTACCCCAGCGCTTAGAACAGTGCTTGGCACATAGTAAGTGCTTAACAAATGCCATCATTATTATTGCTGAGCACTTGTTCTACAAGTACAGTACCAAGCCCTTGGAGCAGTCAGAATAAATTCAATACCCAGTTGAATATACATTGAACATTCAAATAATAATAATAATAATAATGGTATTTGTTAAGTGCTTACTATGTGCAAAGCACTGTTCTAAGCGCTGGGGGGATACAAGGTGATCAGGTTGTCCCATGTGGGGCTCACAATCTTAATCCCCATTTTACAGATGAGGTAACTGAAGCACAGAGAAGTTAAGTGATTTGCCCAAAGTTACACAGCTGACAATTGGCAGAGCCAGTATTTGAACCTATGACCTCTGACTCCAAAGCCCGTGCTCTTTCTGCTGAGCCATTCAAAATGCTGAGGATGGGTATAAATAAGTACCTAAGTGTTAAAGGTGGTTATTGGACTAGTTCACTTGGTTCGCTAACTTGACAAAGGTAAAGGCTCACCCAGAAGCTAGTTTGGTTTATTAGAGTTGGAAGCTTTTACTTCAGGTGATTAAGAGTGGGGCCACTTAACTGTATATCACTGAATTAGGAATAAATATAACACAGATAGGGATGCTCTTGTATTCTGAGTGATCCAGGAGAAAAGAGTGTGTGGATGTTGGCCATAATAATCCTGGTTGAACCAGATTACCAAACAGAATAATGGCCAAAGTCTAGATTTCATCAATATTACAGATGGGAAAGGCTCCAAACAGAGAAACAAAGTTCGAGGTGTACAGTTATGGAGTGGTAAAGTGTCAATTTTAAAGCTTGATTACCTGATTACAAAAGCCACTTGCCATGTGCTAGGCCACACAGACACCCTATGGTTTTTGCTTACAGGAAAGGGATGGAAAAGGTTTTAGATTGAAGTAACCCCAAATCAGCTCACCGTAGCCTCCTTTCTACCCCAGTTATCTTGCTCCATGGAAGATCTCTTCCAGCAGGGACTCAGGCCGGATCAGGATATGGAGGAGGTAACCAGCTAGCAGCAGGAGTCTGACCAGCTCCCCAAACCGAAACTGCTCCCATGATTTGCAGGCTTCGGGAAGCTCAAACAATCCAAACTGGCTAACCAGCTCGTGGCTAATTGTGATTTGACACTGTGCATCGAGTTGTCACCTCTTTAGTCAAAGGCAAAGTTACAAAGATAATTTTGTAAGTTTGTTTCCTATAATGGAATACGTGGACCTAAAGCATTGAAACTTGTTTACAGTGATGATGCCAGGATCATGTGGAAACCCATTTCATAAATTGTATTTATTGGGTAAGTACTTTGTGTGGAACGCTCTACTAAGCACTTGGGGGAGCACAGTGCAGTTGGTAGACAGGATTCAATTCAGTTCAATTCAGTCGTTTTTATTAAGTGCTTACTGTGTGCAGGGCATTGTACTAAAGCACTTGGGAAAGTACAATACAAAAATAAACAGTAACATTCTCTGCCCACAGCGAGCTCACAGTCTAGAGGGGATGCCTACCCTTAAGGAGCTTACAGTCCAACAGAAACCCATTTTGCAGGGAACCAATTACTAGCATTTAAAATTAATTGTTTACTAGAAACTGAGTGGTAGAAGCAGCATGGCCTAGTGAATAGAGCTTGGGCCTGCGAGCCAGAAGGACCTATGTTCTAATTCCTGCTCCACCACTTGTCTTCTGGGTGACAGTGCTCTGCACACAGTAAGCGCTCAATAAATACAATTGATTGATTGATTGACGGGCAAATCACTTCACTTCTCTGCACCTCAGTTACCTCATCTATAATTTGGAGATTAAGACTGTGAAGGGACCCTCTGTATATGTTGCCGATTTGTACTTCCCAAGCGCTTAGTACAGTGCAGTACAGTACAGTAAATACGATTGAATGAATGAATGTGGGACACAGACTGTGTCCAACCCGATTTGCTTATATCTACCACAGTGTTTAGTACTCCAGCACTTAGAATAGTGCTTTGCACATAGCAAGCATTTAACAAGTACCATCATTATTATTACACTGGGGTACTTACTGCTTAGTACAGTGCCTGGCACATAGTAAGCGCTTAACAAATATCATAAAAAAACAACCAACAAAAAATCCCCACAATTTATTTTAAGTGGTTGCAGATTCATTCCCTGACAGGTGCTAAAAACCAATGTTAATTGTCTTGTAAAACAAGCGAAGTACAATAGTTTATGTGAAACACATTTTATAAGGCTTTTAGAAGCCTTGCACTATTTCACTTGTTTTTAACCCTAATCCTTTCTTTCCCATTGAAACAGTTGTTCATTCATTCATTCATTCAATTGTATTTATTGAGAGCTTACTGTGTGCAGAGTTGTTGACCCAACACACTTATTTTGGATACCTCAGGGGCTTTGCAGAAATGTAGTGACCCTGTTGTAGGAGGAATACCTATACTTCAGTCCTTAGTTTTGGTCGACCAGCCATAATTGAGTCTCTGGTAATCTCCATGAAGAACTGACTCATAACTCAGCTTTGGGTCAGAATCTGTTGGTAATGGGAAAACTAAGCAATTCACTGGGCCACAGATAGACACATAGCATTTTGGATCATATTTGGGATGTTGGATTTCCCAGTGCGGAACATTGAGGAATCAGACAGATTCTCAATGTCAGCATCAATCGTATTTATTGAGCGCTTACTATGTGCAGAGCACTGTACTAAGCTGTTTTGTGTCTACGGTATTGCTTTGATTGGGAGTATTTGTATGGCTATCTCGCCCATTAGCTCCTTGAAGTGAGGGATCAGGTCTGCGTAACTGCTGTATTGTACTTTCCCAAGTGCTTATTACAGTGCTGTACACGAGTAAGCACTTAATAAATGCCCTTGATTGATTGGAATGTCACGTCTTTGTATTTCCCATTACTACTATTACTACAACAACAAGGCATTAATAGGAAAGATCCAATAGAAAGTTCAAAAGGCAAAAAAAAAGTTCAAGAAAGCTGACCTTCAACAAGACAGTTCTGCAGGCTCAGGAACCCACTCTTCAAACAGATAGGAAGGATAAGCAATCCATCAGTGTATATGAGTGTGTACTATGTGCCAAGCAATGTACTGGGCTTTTGTGAGAGTACCACACAGTAGAGTTGGTAGACTCATTCCCTGCCCACAAGGAGCTTAAAGTCTAGAGGGGAAGACAGACATTCAAATGAATTAGAAATAGGGGAAATGGATGTGTACAGAAGTCCTATGGAGGTGGGGTGAACATCAAGTGCTTGTGGGGTAATAATAATAATAATGGCATTTATTAAGTGCTTACTATGTGCAAAGCACTGTTCTAAGCACTGGGGAGGTTACAGGCGATCTTGTAGTCCCAAGGGGGGCTCACAGTTTTAATCCCCATATTACAGATGACGTCACTGAGGCACAGAGAAGTTAAATGACTTGCCCAAAGTCACACAGCTGACAAGTGGTGGAGCCGGGATTTGAACCCATGACCTCTGACTCCAAAGCCCGGGCTCTGTCCACTGAGCCATGCTGCTTCTCTGGTCAAAGTGCATAGGCAAATAGGGGAAATGAGAGTTTAGTCAGGAAAGGCCTGAGGATGTGTGATTTTGGTAGGGCTTTGAAAATGGGGAGAGTGGTGGTCTGTTATATATGAAGGGGGAGAGAGTTCCAGGCCAGAGGGAGGATGTGGGCGAGGGGTTGGCAGCAGGACAGATGCGATCAGGGTACAGCGAGTAGGTAGTTGTTAGAGGCACGAGGTGAGCGGGTGAACGTAGGAGGCCAGGGAACTGATTGAGTGCCTTTAAAACTGATAGTGTGCAGTCTCTGATGTGGAGATGGATGAGCAGCCACTAGTGGTTTTTGAGGAGTAGGGAGATGTGGACTGAACATTTTTTATAAAAGTGATCCAGGAAGCAGAGAGATGTGGGAACTGGAGAGGAGAGAGACAGGAGGCAAGGAGGTCAGCAAGGAGGCTAATACAGTAGTCAAGGGTAAATAAGAGAAGTGCTTCGATCAGCTTGGGAAGTAATAAGGACTTGGATAAGGCTAAACCCAGAGCCAGAATCATGAAGAGCAAATGAGAAAGATACAAAAAGAGGAAATTAGATCACATTACCAAAAAGGAGCATAAAGAATTGTGTAGGGACCGATTAGAAAAGCTAAAGCTGAAAAGGAGATGCAATTAGCGTGATGCATTAAGGGAAACACAAACAATACATTAAGCAAAATGTTGGCCCCCTGATAGGTAGGATGGGAAAGCTGATAATAAGAGACTCTGTAAAGGCAAAGGCTTTTAATCATTTTTTCATTTCTGCATTTATGGAGAAGATTGATTATGAACAGTTGACCAGCTCAAATCTCATTTGGATCGGAGGCCATTATTATTATTGTTATTTTTACTAGCATTTATTAAGCATTTACTATGTGCAAAGTTCTGTACTAAATGCTGGGGCAAACATTGGAAAATCAATTAACACACAGTCCCTGACCCACAAAGTGCTCGTAATCTAACTGGGGAAGACAGACACACAAAACAATAAGAATATATCAGAGACAATTATAGCAAGTTAAAAATTCAACATTCCAAAATATTAAAATAAAGGTCGCAAATTAAACAGTATTACTCTGGTCTTCCAGAACATGTGCTTTCTTGACACATTTTGAATAGATTGCTGTTAGGGAATTAGGGAATGTTCTTCAAACAACACACGTCTGTCTGGCTAGAATGCAATGTGATGGTTATATGCATATTATAATGTGTTTTTCTTAACCCAGGGTTTCAATCAATTGTATTTATTGAACACTTACTGTGTGCAGAGCACTGTACTTGGGAGAGTACAACCCAACACTATAACAGACACATTTCCTGCCCACGAGTTTACAAGTCAGAAGGACCTGGGTTCTAATCGCAGTTCTCCCACATGTCTGCTGTGAGACCTTGGGCAAGTCACTTAACTTTTTAACTTCTGTACCTCAGTTACCTCATCTGTAAAATGGGGATTAAGAGCGTGATCCCTATGTGGGACAGAGATTGTGTCCAACCTGATTAAATTGTATCTACTTCAGCATCAGCACTTAGAACAGTGCTTGGCATATAGTAAGCACTTAACAAGTACCGTAATTATTATTATTATTAGGGGGATACAGACATTAGTATAAATTAATTATGGATACTTACATACGTTCTGTGGGCCTGGAGTTGTGGTGGTGAATAAAGGGAGTGAGTCAGGGCAACACAGAAGGGAGTGGAAGAAAAGGAAAAGAGGGCTTAGTCAGGGAAGGCCTCTTGGAGGCCGTGAGCCTTCAATAAGGCTTTGAAGGTGGGGAGAGTAATTGTCTGTTGGATATGAAAAAGGAGGGTGTTCCAGGCAAGAGATAGGACGTGGGGTAGAGGTCGGTGGTGAGTTAGATGAGATCGAGGTACAGTGAGCAGGTTGGCATTAGAGGAGTGAAGTGTGTGGGCTGGGTTGTAGTAGGAGAGTAGCAAGGTGAAGTAGCCTGCTGTTGGGTAGGGACCATCTCTATTTGTTGCCAACTTGTACTTCCCAAGTGCTTAGTACAGTGCTCTGCTCAATAAATACGATTGAATGAATGAATGAATGAGGGGGCAAGGTGACTGAGTGCTTTAAAGCCAGTGGTGAGGAGTTTTTGTTTGATGTGGAGGTGGATGGGCAACCACTGAAGATTCTTGAGGAGTGGGGAAACTTGGCCTGAATGTTTTTATAGAAAAATGATCCAGGCAGCAGAGTGAAGCATGGACTGGAGTTTGAAGAGACAGGAGGCAGGGAGGTCAGCAAGGAGACTGATACAGTAATAAAGGTGGGATAGGATAAATGCTTGGATTAACGTGGTAACCGTTTGGATGGAGAGGAAAAAGCAGATTTTAGCGTCGTTGTGAAGGTCGAACCGAAAGGATTTAGTGATAGATTAGCTGTATGGATTGACGGAGGGGTAAATAAAGGGAGCAAATCCAAGCGCAAGGGCGACGAAGATGGTAGTGGGCTGAAAAAAATCTGGAGATTCAGGAGGTGTCTGCATAAATTCCTGGACAAAGAGGTTCTTTTAATTGGTTACCAGAGGAGAAGTTAGGGATACTAGCCCATCCCTAACCATTAGGATGGCTATCATGAAGGGAAGCTTTCATGCTATTCTTCCAAGTATGCTGATGCCACTTTAAAAAAAAGACTACTGGGCCAGATGGATCTTTGATCTGACCTGCTTAAGGTATTCCTTAGATTCCTATCAATCAATCAGTGGTATTTATTGAACACTTACTGTGAACAGAGCACTGTACTAAGGTCTTGGGAGAGTACAGTACCACAGAGTTGGTTAGCCACCTTCACTGCCCACTGAGAGCTTACAGTTTAGAGGCTTATGTTTTCTCAGCACGCTGTGGCAAAATCAGTATTGCTGAAGGAACTTTTGATTTCTTTGTTTTGATACACTTATTATCTCATTTTAAAATGCAGTTACAAGTTTGTGTGGTTTCTTTTTTTTTTTTTAGTTGAAAATAAAAACCTAACAGTCTGTGCTAGCAGATGTGTGCCCAGAATTTTCATTGGAAATTTCATTTGGTGCCAAAGACTGGTTTTAGTTGCATATCCATTTTGCTTCAACTGCCTAGTTCAGCACACATGATTTAGTCTGTTAGTCCTTTAGCATGTAATTAAGTTTTATGTTCAACATGTTGTACTTGTTGCACTACAGTAAAAATCCACATCTGTGCTCGATTTTTTTCCCCCCAAGAAAGAGTTCTGTATGAAATCTGTGTGTGCTATGATAAGATGGAATTACCTGGTGCAGAACCAAAATTGGGTGATATATTCATAAATTATAACTTGTAATCTTGGCAACATTTAAGTGTAATATAACCATTACTCATCAACAACAGGCCTGAAAGTTTAGACCTACACAGATCATTTGGAACTACTTGATTTTAAAGACATTTAGTTATGCTTTCCCCATAACCCTTATTCAGAATCATAGAAGAGGGAGAGTCACAGCACCAAAGAGAATGCCATTGAAGACAATGAGATTTGAAGTCCATCTAGGAAGTTGATGATGACCTTCCAGTTGAGAATAATTAGCGGAAAGTAGTGGTTGTTTTAAGGGGGGGGTGGGGGGTGGTGTGTGTGTGTATGTGTGTGTGTGTGTGTGTGTGTTTAATATGCAACCGAACTCTGGACTGCTTATTTAATTAGCATGAGATTATTTTAGTTTAAACTAAGGTTGCAGCTCTGTTGCCTTTAAGCTCACTTTAAGCAATTTACTATATGGTTTTCAATTATTTAGGTTCTCTGTGTACTGTGTAAGATTATGCAAACTCAGAACAGATGAAGCTATTATATAGGAAATCAGTTATACTGAGAAGTAGAATTACTTGAACATGCACACCTTAAACTACCATATTGCTTCAAGAGTAAGGTGAAATTTGGGGGACTCTTTTTAGTGAGCCAAAGCCAAGGCTTGGCTTAAAGTGGCCCAGACAGCTGCGGCCACTTCACTTATTCATCCCTCCCCATATCCCTTTTCTCCTAAGTCAGTGCTAGAAGAAAGGGGTGAAGTCTAGGACAGAAAGTGCTGAAGATAGGTCAGAAGCAAGAGACAAGTGACTGACACACAGGAGTAATGGGGTAATGTGAATGGGAAGGTGGAATTGCTTTTCCATCGTGAGGTCACTTAGTTTCCTTGGGCCTCAGTTTCCTCATCTGTAAAATGGGAATAAGGTACCTGCCCTCCTTACTCCCTGTGAACTTCAGTATGAAACAGGGTCTGTATCAGATCTGGTTATCTTAGCACTAAATAACTGCCATAATAATAATTACTATTATAATAATGTACTCAGTTCTGCCATAATGTGTGTTTTCACTTTGCATTTTCACAAAACCTCGGCATTATAGGAGAACTGGCTCTATCAGACTTGGGGGGAGAGGTTAACTTAATTTTCCAGTCACGTTGGTTTCAGAGCAATATCGTAATGCTGTAAAGATCTAGATAGTTTTCTGTTAGCTGATTGGTGGATAACTATAATTTTTTCAAAGTCATCATTGTGCGCTCCTAAAATCTTCCTCTTTAGGGAGAAAAAAGCATCAAACTTGGAGTTGAGACTTGCTGGTTTTAATTACCAGTGTCAGTCAATCATAGTACCTATTGAGCGTCCACTGTTTGGAGAGTACTGACCTAGGCATGTGCGGCTGAGCAAAAAGAAAACATTACCATCAGCCATGACTGGAGAAAGAGATCCACAAAACTAATGGTACAGTTTTGCTGCTGTATAAACTTATAGTTCACCCAGTCCTGGAGATACTGTGAAGTTCTAGTCACCACATCTCAGGAAGGTCATAATATTACTGGAGAAGGTACAGAAAAGGGCAACAAGATGATTGGGAAGGTGGAGAGATTCAGCATGTACCTGGGAGTCAGAAGGACCTGGGTTCTAATTCCACTATGTCTGCTGCATGACTTTGGGCAAGTCACTTCACTTCTCTGTGCCTCAGTTATCCAATTTGTAAAATAGGGATTAAGACCATGAGCCCTGTGTCGGACAGGGACTTTGTTGAACCTGATTAACTTGAATCTACCCCAGTGCTTAGTACAGCGCCTGGAGCATAGTAAGTGCTTAACAAATGCCATTTTTAAAAAAATATGAGGTTACACTGAAAAGATTAGGAGTCTTCAGTCCATAAAGGTGAAAGCTGAGAGAGGATATATTTGAAGTTTACAAAATCATGAAGTGGGAAGACAAGGCTAACCCAAAGTTGCTATTTACAAAATCCCACAAAGAGATTAGTCTGTTTAGTCGCTGAAAGTTGGGGTTCTGAAACAAACTAAAGGAAACACTGTTTTACGCAGCAGGCAGTAAACATATGGAGTTGTTTGCCACAAAAAGGTTGTGCAGGCTGAAGGTATTGATAGCTTCAGGACAGGAGTGGATAAATTCAGGGATGAGAAGTTCTTAATGGGTTACTGGAAAGAGAGTTAGGAACCTTAGAAGGGGAAGTTAGGAGTGTTAGATGGCTAGAGAAAGGCTAAATTAGATATATGGATGGTAAGTCTGTGGTGGGTTATTAGAAGAAAGTTATGCAGAGTAGGTAGCTATGGGAGTCAGGGGGATGAGGGAGGAAAGAAAACGTAGGGGGAGATCTGTCAGCACTTGGCCTCTTATTCTGTTTCTTTCTTTAATTGATGCTCTGTGTGTGTATGTGTGTATATATATATATATAATGTGTATATATGTGTGTGTATATAGATTATTGTAAATGAATAGAGAGATATGTATGTATGAATACATATATATACACACACACATATATATCTCTCTACTCATTTACAAGAATCAAGACAGGAGCAGGTGGGGTTTTGCCTGAAGGCACAGCCAGTAGTTGGAAGGCACAGGAAAATGTAAAACGAGAACAGACTTGGTTTTTGCTCTTTCTGTAGCATATGTTATCCTAAATTCTAGTCATGACTGGCACAAGCCTTGCACGGGCCCCGGACTCATCTATTTTGTGAGGCCTCCATGTGGTGTGTGTAACATCATTGGGCAGCTGGCAGGGGAGATTGAGAGATTGAGATTGATTGCCAAGGCCTCCTCTCCATGACTGATTGATTCCACCAAGACCTGGGGTGGGGAGGCATACCCAATCCCCAAGGACATCCAGATGCCTCGAGCAGCATACTCAGCTTCTCAGTTGGGTTCTCCATCTCCCCAGGCCAAGTGGCCGGGCTACATGGAAGGATCTCCTGGTGGACAGGGTGAGCGGGCTGCTGCCCAGAGACCGCCCAAGCAGAACAGAGCATGTCTGTCGATCGGGGAGCCGATGGCAGGTCACTGGCTGGTCTGCAGGTAAGATGAAGGGCAAATAAGTCCTTTAAGACTCAGCTAGCTGGGAAGGAGGGAAGACTGCTTTTTCCCCTGAGTCGGGAATTTGGAGACGCCCTCTGGTTGCTGGGGAAACAGCAGCTGCACTGAGCTGAGGCGAGAGAGAGAGAGAGAGAGAGAGAGAGAGAGAGAGAGAGAGAGAGAGAAAGAGAGAAAGAAGGAGAGAGTACAGAGACAGGTGCAGCCATTGAGCAGGGAGACCTGCATGGCTGAGCCCAGGTGGGCATGGAGGGCGGGTCCCAGCTGGCCCCATGGGGTGCCCCAGGCCCATGGGTTGGATGAGAGCAGCCGAACTGTATGTTCATTTGTCTCCTCCTCCAAAGATGGGGACGGCATCTTCCCAGCGCCCTCATCTCTCCGCCCTCTCTGCCTTCATCCTCCTATCATCTCACCTGAGCACAGGCCACTCCATCTGCCAGTCACATGTGGGCATTGTTCCTGGCACCAGGCTCAGTTGCAGAGAAGGGAGGATGTCCCACCACAGGAAGGGGACTGGTTAGGAGGGCCATATGCTCTGTGTGGCTGAACTTGTTGGGAGATTTCTGGTGGTTCTCAGCCCTAAATTCTAGTCAAAATAGCCCCTGGAGTCACTTTAGGAGCCCTAGGCCCCTGTTAGCCTCTGCTGGATCTTAAACCTCTCCAGTTAATCCCTGTAGACTATAAGCTCCTTGTGGGCAGGGAATGAGTCTGTTGTTGCATTGTACTCTCCCAAGGGCTTAGTACATCGTCCTGCACACAGTAAATACTCAGTAAATACGATTGACTGCCTGACTGGCAGTTTTTCTCTTCCCAGGACAGGCAGGATTTGAAAATCCCTGTCCAGTAAACCCGAAATCTCTGCACCCCTTTCACTACCATTACCCCTTGGCATAAACTCAGTCATCTCTCTGAAGACAAAGGTATCATTCGGGAACTAATCTACCACCCCTCTCCAGGGCTGACTACAGGGAACTTGGGAGAAAGGACTCCCTCCCTTGACTTCACAGGTCCTGGAACTCGGAGCTTCTCTTGCCTCCCCCACAGGCAGACACAAAGATCAGCAGTCTCAGCAACGTTTAATAGTCTCCTTGCAGGTATTCTCAACACATTAATCAGGTTAGAAATAAACAGTACCCATCTGAATTGCCTGTCCCTAGGTCTAATGTGTTTCTCCCTTCCCCCCCGTCTTGAGAAAGCACCCTTTCGACTTTCCTTTAGGCATTCTGATGCTCACATTCCTCTAGTGCTTTCCCCTTTCCCAGAGGCAGCCCAGGTTTCAGCCTCACCCTCAGCAAATCCTTTGGATGCCAGGATGTATCACTACTGGTCTTCTCGATCACATTTCTCCCCCCCGCCCCCAGTGAGCCTCGCTTCCCCGGAGTCTTATCCTCCAGACCCCTAAAACTTCTGGGTATCTTGACGCTCTGAGATCTGATCCCTTCCTGTGCCCTGCCTCCTTCCGGAGTCACAGCTCCAAGCCTTCCCTGTGCCGTGAACCACCCAGGGTCATGGGTCAAACCTGCTCCTCTCTCTAAAATGGCTGAGGTTCTTCTTCCTTCCCCATCTGTCTGGCCCCACTTGGTCCTTCCTGATCCTTTCCTCCAATTGGCTGGATTAATACCATATAAAGAATTAGTGACTGCTCAATTAAACTTCCCTCAGGGAGGGGCTCTTAAGAATGAATCTCCTCCCCCTCCTGAGTTTGGAGCTAGCGGATGACATCATAACTTGAAAGTGGCTTTTTATTGGGGTTGCAACAGTGCCATCTTAACTATCTTGAGCTTGAGTGCTTGGATTGCCCCTCATTTTAGCAGTAAAAATGACCCAAAATCCCCCCCCCCTTTTTTTGGAACAATATGATGATGACGCCCAGAATTTCAGATTCCAGTCTACGTGACATCAGGAAAGCTCGTAATTAAATAATATATACTTGAGCTTGTAGTGATCAAGAGCAGGATGATTTTGAAGAAATGAATTGAAGACCTTACATTTTTCAATTCATAAAAATCTGACTCGTTTATTTTTCAGTTATGAAGTGTAAGCTAATATTAAACTTTTCATCCAGTTGTATTTGAGTACTTACTGTGTGCAAAGCACTGTTCTGAGCGCTTGGGATAGTACAATATAACAATAAATAGACACATTGCCTGTGCAAATTTCCTTATTAGAGTACCTTATTTCAGCTCTTGTTTGGGGGCAGATATTTTTTTGGTAGGGGTGACACACTGATTATATAAAGTTTAGGTAACAAGTAAAATTCTGAGCCTAGTCTAAAAAGGGGTGGGTGGATAGGGAAAAGGGAAAACTTTGCCTATGAGCTGTCTTAAAGTTTATCCCCTTATTTTCTATGGTTGATTAGTATGGAAGTTCTCTTAATTTTCAGCTCCCCAGTCAAATGTGAGCAGCTGGTGAAACCATTCTTATTGGAGCTTTTGAATCTTCTAACCTGATCACTCAAAAGTGAAATTGAGATCAGAGGGATGGAAGCACAGCAGCAGTCACTCAGAATGAATAAAGTCGAGAGTGATGATTGATTTCCTAACTGCAGAACAACAGAAGCCAAGAGTCTTCTAAAACAATGGAAGAAAATGTTTGATGACTCCAGCATTGGAATCAGTATTTACTGAGCAAGCTGAGAAAGGAGAACTGACCTGAATAGAGGACCAGGCTGTGCTTGAGAATGTACTTCATTCAGCAGCTATTCTGCGTGACTGCTACTGCCCTTCTATCTCCACTCATTTCTTCTATAATATGGGGGTTGCCTTCTTGCCAAGCTTTGTGCATTCAGGAAAACTCACACTGTAGGACTCGCTCATTCTCGCTCATTCCGACACTGAAGCACGCTGGATCCAGACTGCCTTGAGATGTCGAATGAATGTTTCCTAATCCTCAATAACGTTCTAGTCAAAAAGCATGGCGAGAACTTGTGTTCTGGCCGAAACAAATGTATTTGCTTATGGTGAAAGTTGTTGGATAGTGAGGACAGATTCAAGTGCTTCAACTGGAATTTGGCTGCTGGTGGTTTACCAGGGAAAGAAAACCAGGAAGAATTGTTCTGTGGACATTAAGTATTAATTGAATTACTATTTGGCTACTATTCATTGATATCCAGTTGCCTTTAATACCACATAAAGTTGCTATTTCACTTCTTTCAGCACTGTGAGTACAGTATTTACATCAGTAATGCTGAATCATAGAACTGTGATTACTCATTACCTCTTAGGAAATGAGCTCTCATTCCACTCAAGTGATTCTTCTTGGTCTTGGAAATTATATAATGATATTTGCCATATTTTTGAAGGGGTCAGTCTCGAGTGGTCCTTTCCCAGGCATCCCTGGTGGTAGGTAGGGGCAGTAGATCTATTCTAGTTCAACTTATTCGTTAACGTTAAGTAACGAGAATAGTTGTTGCTCAGGAAGAACACCACTTGTTGCATATGAACAGTCCAGATTTGGAGTTGAGGGTACAGGATTAAAGCAAAACTATGTTCCCTAATGGAGGAAATTTCACAAATATAGGTGTTGGACATACCTTCTTCTGGAAAGATCTTCCCTATTTAGATGAACAGTTTTCAGAGATTCAAAAGCAGACAATCACAACTCTTTGGTCTTCTAAATCTGACTGACTGATGTTTTCCCTAGCTGAAACAAAAGTCCTTTACTTCATTATCAACACATATGGTACTATAGAGAAACAGCATAGCGCCGGCTTGGGAGTCAGAGGAAGTGAGTTCTAATCCTGGCTCTGCCACTAATCTGCTGTGTGACCTTGGGCAAGTCACTTTACTTCTCTGTGCCTCAGTTACCTCATCTCTAAAATGGGGATGAAGACTGTGAGCCCTACGTGGGACAACCTGATTACCTTGTATCTACCCCAGTGCTTAGAACATTGCTTGGCACATAATAAGCACTTAAAAAATACCATAATGATTATTATTATTTCTACAATGACAAAGTAATAGGAAGTTTCTACAAAGACTCATCTCAACAGGCTCAACCCACAAAAAGCTGTTTGCAATGTAAGAGATCAAAATTAATCAATTGATAGTATTTATTGAGCACTTACTATGTGCAGAGCAGTATACTAAGTGCTTGGGAGAGTAACAATACAACAGAATTAGCAGGCATATTCCCTACCCATAACGAGCTTCCAGTTGAGAGGGGGAGGCAGACACTAATATGAGTAAGTAAGGAATTTACAATAAATAATTTAAAGATATGTACATAAGTGGGAGAAGCAGCATGGTTCAGTGGAAAGAGCACGGGCTTGGGAGTCAGAGGTCATGGGTTCTAGTCCCGGCTCTGCCACTTGTCAGCTGTGTGACTTTGGGCAAGTCACTTAACTTCTCTGTGCCTCAGTTTCCTCATCTGTAAAATGGGGATTAAAACTGTGAGCCTCACCGTGGGACAACCATGATTACCTTGTACCCTCCCCAGCGCTTAGAACAGTGCTTGGCACATAATGCTTAACAAATGCCAACATTATTATTATTATTATTATTATTATTATTATAAGTGCTGTGGGGTTGGGGGGTTGGTGGGGTTGGGTCAAAATGCCTTAACAAGGGGTAACGTCATTGGGCCACATAGGATTTGTAAACTGAATAGTTCTCTTCTTTCTCAGCCACTATGCCAAATAGCAACTCGGGCTCCTCAGCACTATTTTCTCCCTTTTGAATAAGAGAAAGACATCCTGAACACACCCAGGATCAAAACATTGGCACCTCGTTAATAATATTGTAATGGGCCGGAGGGACCTGAAATATATTCCAGTCCTGCAGCTCTGCACAGAACCTAAGTGGTGGATGAGTTGTCTGTTATACTCAAAACTTTCATTGATGATGCAACAAATGTACTGTTTCAAAAAATGGATTCCCAACAGAGAAACAGCATTGCCTAGTGGAAAGAGCATGGGCCTGGGAGTCAGAGGATCCTTTTTTAATGGTATTTGTTAAGCGTTTTCTATGAGTCAAACACTAAGAGCTAGGATAGGTATAAGTTCATCGGGTTGGATGCAGTCCCTGTCCCATATGGGGCTGACAGTATGATTAGGTGGGAAAACAGGTATTTATTCCCCCATTTTAGGTATTTATTCCCCATTTTACAGTCGAGGAAACTGAGGCACAGAGAAGTCGTGACTTGCTCAAGGTCACACAGCAAGCAATTGGCAGATCCTGGATTAGAACCCAGGTCGTCTGACTCCCAGACCCACATTCTTTCTGTTGAGCCACAGTGCTTCCCTCATTTCCATCCCCTCACAGACAATGTGCTTCTTCTAGCTTGGAACTCCTTCCTTCTGGAAATCCAACGACAACCCTCTCCATATTCAAAGCTCTCCTGAAAGCCCACTTCCTCCAACATGCCTTCTCTGAATAATTTTCAGTAGGATGTAACTTATAGTTGTAGACATCAGCCATCTCTAATATTTATGTACTTTCTTATAACTATCCTCTGCACTTAAGTATATATGTGTATTCAATTATTTATTTTGATGACTCTGTAAATACTTTTAGGTCTGTGTCCTCCATTAGAGTGTAGGCTTTTTTATGGTATTTGTTAAAAGCATACTAGGTGTCAAACACTGTTCTAAGCGCTGGGATAGATACGAGGAAATCAGGCTGGACACAGTTCCTCTCCCATATAGGGCTCTCAGTCTGTCGGAGGGAGGAGGATTTAATTCCCATTTTACAGAGGAGTTAACTGAGGCACAGAGAAGTTACGTGACTTGCCCATGTTCCCACAGCAGACAAGGCAGGGAATGTGTCACTTTTGTACTTCCCAAACATTTAGTACAGTGCCTTGCACCCAGTGAGTGCCCAATAAATGCTGCTACCACTTACCAGTATTGATATTTGATGGGAATTTTTGAGGACTGTATGCCATATAATTTTTGGTTTCTAAAACTGAAAGGCCCTGAAAACTCAATTTGCTTTTTTCTTTTTTGGGTTTATTTTTGGTCATCTTTGTTCTGAACAGTGAATTTGTGTTCTGATCCTTGTTCACTTACACTCTTTAGGGTTTTCAGTTTTATCTAACAATGATGAAATGTTCTGTCTTCCTAACATCTTAACAAGGGAATAAAAAAAGGAAGATGGTTATGATATTACTATTAAACTCTAAACAAACTCAAATTTAAGGGTTGACTATCTAACAGTCTCTCTAATTTCCTTTAGAAGTGAAATAGACTCATGGTCAAATAGATCAGGATGAGTTTTGCAGAACCTTCTCAAGTGAATAACTTTTAATAATGTTTCTGGAGCCTACAAGGTAAAATATTAATGGTAAAATATACCAGTAAAAGAGTGTAATACAAAATAATGCCATTTAAAAAAAATCATTAAATTGTGGTTTTTTTGTGAACTGATATAAGGAAATAAATGCAAAATAAACTTAGTTTCCACGAACCAAGCTTGGATGGTGTACAAGCTTTTTCACTTGCAGAAAAATAGCTAACCATCTGGTGATAAGCAGGCATCCCTAACAGATGTTTCCAAATAAAATGGCTTCATCAGTTTATTTCTCTTTTTCCTATTAAAACAATGAACTGATGGCTTGTTGGCTGTAGTCCAAGTGATATTCAATCAGTGGAATTTATTGGAATTTATTCCAATCAGTGGAATTTATTGAGCGCTTACTGTGTACAGAGCACTGTGCTAAGTGCTTGGGGAAGTGCAATTCGAAAGAGTTGGTAGGCATGTTGCCTGTCCACAAGGATATTGTGAGAGAATATAAATAATATAGCTTATATATATGTATATATATGTATATATATATGTGTGTGTATATATATATATATATATATATATATATAAGTTCCTGAATTCCTTTTGGCCATGAAATCACTTTTATAAAATGCACTCTATTAATTTTCCAGTAGACGTGTATAAAGGATCCTCCAAACTACATAAGTCGGCAGTTTTTTTAAATTCTTAAAGCCTACATTGATAAGGCATCAAGACTTCAAATGCAAAAGAAATGCCAAGATTGGCATTGCCGGAGGAATCTTAACTTGCTAACATACTTAAGTGCAAACTTTAAAATGACCCCTATGCCATATTGATAAGTTGATATCACTATAAGAGCAAAATTTTGCATTGATTTAGCTCCTGTACATTTATAGATGAATCAGTGTTTCACTGACTGGGATTTCAGGTGAATGTTTTAGTTTGGGGGAAGGCCAAATGCAAAATATGTGTTTATTTTGTTTCATTTAACTATTTTAGTACACTTTCTCTGACAGTCTTTCAATCATTTGTTTTATTGAGCGCTTACTGTGTGCAGAGCACTGTTCTGAGCGCTTGGAAGAGTACAACGCAGCAACTTAACAGACACATTCCCTGCCCACAGAGATGCAGGGTTTATGTGCATCGGTGGTGGTGTGTGGGGAGACAATAGGGTGGAAGGGAGGGTATTTGGTCTTTATAGGTTTTTAATTGCACCACTATGTTTCAATTGGGTCAGTCCTTTTTGTGCAATTATGGAATGACTCCATGCCTATGTCAAATCATGTAATTCTTTAAGACCATTGGTAATATGATGACTATAACTGTATAGAGAAGCAGCGTGGCTCAGTGGAAAGAGCACGGGCTCGGGAGTCAGAAGTCATGGGTTCTAATACCGGCTCCCCCACATGTCTGCTGTGTGACCTTGGGCGAGTCACTTAACTTCTCTGAGCCTCAGTTACCTCATCTGTAAAATGGGGATTAAGACTGTGAACCCCACGTGGGACAATGTGATCACCTTATATCCCCCCTCCCAGCGCTTTGAATAGTGCTTTGCACATAGCACTTAACAAATGACATCATTATTATTATTATTATTATTATATAATCAGATCATTGCTGCAAAATATGGCTGTTTAAATGTGTTGTTCTCATTAAAGATTAACACACTATAAAGCTGCAGGTTTCAGGTAGTTTTTCCCACTTCCCCAAATCCATGTGCAGTCCCATTCTCCTGTAACGTGGAGGTTGCATTCTTGACAAATCCTGCTTTGAGGGAAAACTTACATTATGCCTTAAATCTCACCTCTTAGCCAACCCACCATTGAAAACTGAACCTTTCAGAAAAGAAATTAGAGGGTACTGTAGTTGTAGTGTTATTATGGAAAATGGGTTGCAACTTAATGTTAGCTACTTCAAGAAACTGCATGGAAAGCAGGAAGGTTTAAAAACATATATAGACTGAATTTGTACCTTGTTGAAGTATATATATAATATGCATGTATATACATATATATATATGTGTGTGCGTTTGTGTGTGTATACATATATGCTTTTGTCATTTAGAAATGATGAATTCCAAAAAAGAAATGATGCTATCAGGTTTTCCCTGAGTTCTGTTTCGTCTGCCTATGTATTTTCTTTTCATCTGCGTTCAGAGAGAAATTAGTGTTTTCATCTGCGTTCAGAGAGAAATCTGCGTTCAGAGAGAAGTTTTTGCATATACATTTTCAGCGGGTTGCTAGGGAGAAGAAATTAGGTCAAACAGGTTTTACCAATGAAAGAAAAACAAAGACGGCTAGAAGAAAAGATGTATAAATGGTGAAAAAAATTTTTTTTCTCCCCCTCCCCTCTCCAGCAGTAAGCCAAATGTCTGGTCTTATTATCTTAAAAAGCAGATTCTCAGTTTCAGGTTGCTAAACTTTTGTTTGCTTGTTTTTCAGCCCTGTCATTGAGACTTTTTGGATGTCTGCTGAGAAAAAACTAGAGAGCTCTAGGTACCCAGGATTCAGTGGTTGGGCCTGTCTCTGAGACGTTTTCTTTTGCTTCATGCCTGAGCAAGGTGGTCCAAGTGCTGTGGAAATGAACGGAGAACAACAACATGACACAGGTATTTGAGTAACGTTGTGTGTTTTACGTGAAATTTCTGAACAGCCCGAGATTTAAGTAGTTGGAGTATGTTCTTTGTGCTATATTTTTAGCTTACAGTTGGTGAAGTGAGCAATGAATCAGTCAGTCAATCAGGGGTATTTATTAAGCATTTACTATGTGCAGGGCACTGTACTAAGCTCTTGGGAGAGTCCAATAGAACAGAGTTGATAGGCACGTTCCCTGCCCACAACAAGCTTACAGTCTCGAGGGGGAAACAGGGAAACAATTTCTGAGACACAGATTTAAAATACATGAACAGAGGAATGTGTCTCTAAAATGGAACTAAAGGTTATAGGCCTAATTGATCAACTGTTTCTAGATCTAGTTTGCTTTTCCTCTGGGAAAGAAAACTCCCCCTTTTAAGGTGGAAAAGAGAGGGCTGGTAGTAATAATAAAACTTGAGGTCATGTAAAACAATCTGAGGAACTCAAAGAATTTTATAAACTTCTCTTAGGTCTCACTATATCATCTTCAGCATCATCGTTTACAGATATTAAGGGACATACTGTGCCTGTTTGTGCTGCTGTAGAACCTGGATTGTTACAATCTAAACAATTACTTTAGAGGAGGCTTTTGCTTGTACCAAGTAGTTCTGAATTCTCTGCAAAAGAATAAATACTCTAAACAGAATCTGTCTCCCCCCTCTCTAGACTGTAAGCTTGTTGTAGACAGGAAATGTGTCTGTTTATTGTTTTATTGTACTCTCCCAAGTACTCAGTACAGTGCTCTGCACACAGTAAGTGCTCAATAAATACGATTGAATGAATGAATTTATGTACATATGCTCAGTTGCTTCTCTTACCTGTAATTTATTTTAATGTCCGTGTCCCCTGTTTGACTGTAAGCTCCTTAAGGGCAGGGATTGTGTCTACCAACTCTGTGATATTGTCTTCTCCCAAGTGCTTAGTACAGTGCTCGGCACAAAATGCACTCTCAATAAATGCCATTGATTGATGGATTGAGTGATAATCTGCAACTGAAGGTATGAAGAAATGATCAGCAGTATATGGTTTCAAGGCTAAGAGACCACCAGGAATCTTAGCAGTGATATCATCTGAAGCAGAAGCTTCCCCTTAAGCCTGCTCGTTTCATTGCAGGAGGTGGAATTTCATTTATTCATTTCCATGTTCTTACAAGATAGTTAACCTAGAAAAAATTGAAAGGTGACAGTAGTGGTATTTTAGAGCCGAGGAAAGCCCATGGTAAGTTGGGTAGGAAATCAGTGTAGTGGAATAGTTTAACCTTATCCTAACATAAGAATGCTTCTTTTTACACAGGTTTTCACACAGGCAGGGCAGCTCCGGAGACTTCTAACGTTAGTGTTTCTTTAGCTGTTTTATGGTATTTGTTAAGCGCTTGCTATGTGTCAGGCATTGTACTGAGCACTGGGGTGGAGACACGAGAATCAGATTGGACACAGTCCCCGTCCCACATGGGGCTCCCAATCTTCATCCCCATTTTACAGATGAGGAGACGGAGGCCCAGAAAATGAAGTGACCTGTCCAAAGTCACACAGCAGACAAGTGGCAGAGGCCGGATTCGTGCCCTGCATGAGCTTGAGTGAAGCACATGAATCCGAAGCCTGATCCACAGACCGGATTGGGCCAGGTCAGTTTAGAACACACTTCAGCTAGATTGGAGCTAATCTCCACACTTCCTATCTTGGGGCCCTTCTCTTGCCCTCACAATTTAAAGCCTCTGAGGTCTTTGCAGCTGGAAAGTACAGGGCATCGGTGATCTATTCACACATACCTAGTTGTTTCCTTCCCAGCAGCGTATCGGGAAATGCACTTGAAATGCACATGAAATGCCATTCACGTGTGACAGCACTGCCTAAATTCAGCCGCACCCCCCATCTCGAATTTTGGCCTAGCCTCTCATCCGGTCCTAACTGGACCCTAGCCAGACCTGGTTGCTGTAGTCCTCCTGGGTCTCAGCTCAAACTAAAGCAGGCAGGGCCAGATGGAGAATTTTCAGCCTTACAGGACTCTATCAGTCAATCAGCTGTATTGGTTGAGTGCTTACAACGGGCAGAGCACTGTACTGAATGCTTGGGAGAGTACAATACAACAGAATTAGTGGATGTGTTCCCTGCCCGTAATGAGCTTACAGTCTACCACACATCTCCTTTTCTCCTGCTTTCTAGATTGCACTGTCTGGGATCTGATCTTTAATATAGAACAGCTCATTAATCTGCAGATTTGATTTAATTAAACCCTTCTTGTGAAGACTGTAAAAATGGGCTGTAGGTACTGATCACCGTTATTCACCTGTTGGGCACTCTTGGTAATTTTAGTCAATGATTCTGATCTGATACTATATGAAAAATGCATTTTCTTACATAAATGTTTTAATATTTCTGAATCCTTTAAAATGTAGTTTTCAATGGATATGACTTAAGATATATTTATTGTCTGTACAATTACAGAAGTGGAAAAAATTGAGGGCTCACCATTTAATATGATGTGGCATTTTAATTAAAGAGCAGTACATCATTGTGCTTTTCATACCTTTTCCCTTCAAATAATATTAAACAAATTCAGCAAGATGAAAGTGGAGCACTTTAACCTACATGGAGAAATATGCCACTTACATCTTGGGAACACAAACATTTTAAAGAAATATCCGAAAATCAATCCTTTGTGGAGTGTGCTCTTGAAAGTAAAAACAAAAGACAACTAAAATGTTACGTTTAATTATATTCCAGAGTTTAGGTCTAGCTATACTTTACTAAAATAGACTTATGTGAAGTAACGTAATGATACCTTTACTGTAGTAGTCTAATAAACAGAAATGAATAGCTGATTATTTGTTTTCTTCTAATCCTGTTAAAATATTACCAGAGTAGAATAAAAGCAAATGATTCCTTTCATGGTCAGGCCTGTTTCACTCAGGGCTATGATAACAATGTCATAATCATGAATCTAGGACATATGCTAATTCAAAAACGTTACACACTTTTCTGGAGGAAATGTGGAAACATAGACCATAATTGACCTTCTGTGGGTATGAAATGACCATAGCTAAATATAAGAAGCACAGCTGCCCCACAGACTAACATCATAGGAAAATATGATACTGAATGCTTTAGGTCTGTACAAGGCACTGTTTGTTCTTCACTCTACAGAAGGGCATTCAGAATTTCACTTCTTATCCTAATCCCACATTAGATAAATTAATTTTTGACCTGTATAAACAGACAAACCATTGGCAGTGTTTGTTTGTATTCCTCTTTATTTCATTTTGAATCCTCACATCCAGGATTGCAGCTGCTGTCTGTAAAAAAGAAACCCTCTTTACGTCTTCCTGAACATTCAGCGCATAGTCTCATCTCAGAAAACGTTTCTAAAAATGCTGTGATTGCACCTTAAATAGTTTTAGGTTCATGAGGCTCTCGACATCTAAGGGATCCTCACAACCTTCTTTTCTCCTTTCTGCTGCCCCACCCTCCATTGTGGCATTCAGTTATTATTATTATTACATTTCTTAAGCTTTTAGTATGTGTCAAGCTCTAAATTCTTACTTTTGGGGTTTATACAGATTAATCAGGTTGGACACCGTCCTTGTTCCACTTGGACCTAAGAAGGATGGAGAACAAGTATTTAATCCCCATTTACTTACTGTACCTCGCTGTACCTCGCTTACAGTACCTCGCTGTACCTCGCAGTACCTCGCTGTACCTCGCTTACTGTACCTCGCTTACAGTACCTCACTGTACCTCGCTCTCGCCTGTCCCGCCATCGACCCCCGGCCCACGTCATCCCCCGGGCCTGGAATGCCCTCCCTCTGCCCATCCGCCAAGCTAGCTCTCTTCCTCCCTTCAAGGCCCTGCTGAGAGCTCACCTCCTCCAGGAGGCCTTCCCAGACTGAGCCCCTTCTTTCCTCTCCCCCTCGTCCCCCTCTCCATCCCCCCGTCTTACCTCCTTCCCTTCCCCACAGCACCTGTATATATGTATATATGGTTGTACATATTTATTACTCTATTTATTTATTTATTTATTTATTTTACTTGTACATTTCTATCCTACTTATTTTATTTTGTTGGTATATTTGGTTCTGTTCTCTGTCTCCCCCTTTTAGACTGTGAGCCCACTGTTGGGTAGGGACTGTCTCTATGTGATGCCAATTTGTACTTCCCAAGCGCTTAGTACAGTGCTCTGCACATAGTAAGCGCTCAATAAATACGATTGATTGATTGATTGATTGATTTACTGTTGAGGAAGCTGAGGCATAGAGCACTTGTCACTTGCCCAAGGTCACAGAGCAAGCAATTGGCAATTGGTCTGGATTAGAACCCAGGTCCTCTGACTCCCAGGTAATCAATTATTCAGTCATATTTATTGAGCACTTAGCATGTGCAGAGAACTGTACTAAGCACTTGGGAGAATTCAATTATAGCAATATAACTGACACATTCCCTACTCACAGTGAGTTTACAGTCTAGAGAGGGAGACAGACATTAATATAAATAAACTACGGATATGTACATAAGTGCTGGCGATTGGGGGAATGAATAAAGGGAACAAATCAGGGTGAAAAGATCAGGGCCTGAGAGTCCATGGAGTCTAGCGTTCTTCCCCTGCCCCCCTGCTCCCCTGCCTGCCATTACAATAGTGAAGTCCTATTCATTCATTCAGTCGTATTTATTGAGTACTTATTGTGTGCAGAGCATTTTACTAAGCACTTGGGAGAGTACAACAATAAACAGAGAATAAATAGAGAAGCAGCGTGGCTCAGTGGAAAGAGCCCAGGCTTGGGAGTCAGAGGTCATGGGTTCTAATCCCGGCTCCGCCACTTGTCAGCCGTGTGACTTGGGGCAAGTCACTTCACTTCTCTGGGCCTCAGTTACCTCATCTGTAAAATGGGGATTGAGACTGTGAGCCCCATGTGGGACAACCTGATTACCTTGTATCCCCCCCCACCTCCAATGCTTAGAACAGTGCTTGGCACATAGTAAGTGCTTAACAAATGCCATCATTATTATTATTATTAAACAGACACATTCCCTGCCCAAAAAAGGGCTTACAGTTTTGGGGTAGGGGGAGACATTAGTATAAATAAATAAATTACAGATATGTACATAAGTGCTGTAGGGTCGGGAGGGCGGTTGAACAAAGGGAGCAAGTCGGGGAAAAATATGGAGCGCTTCATGAATTCTGCTGCTGTTGCTGTTTTTGTCAAATGGCAGGTTTTTCTATATTTATTGGGGTTTTTTTGTTGTTGCTTTGTTTTGCCTTATATGTCTGTCATCAGTTCAATTGTGAGGCCCCTATGGGCGAAGGACCATGTCTGAAATATTAGCCTTGAGCCTTTCCACGGTGCACGAGTTAGCAAACTTTTTATGAAGAAGAGCCAAACAAAATGAAACCTTTGACCAGTTGCCGAAAGAGCTAATCATATGATTTGAACATACATTAATGTAGCTTACTTCACTGTGGAGATGTAATAATAAGAAGAATTCCAAGTTATTATTATTACTACTAATAATAATAATGGCATTTATTAAGCACTTACTATGTGCAAAGCACTGTTGTAAGCGCTGGGGAGATTACAAGGTGATCAGGTTGTCCCAAGGGGGCTCACAGCCTTAATCCCCATTTTACAGATGAGGGAACTGAGGCCCAGAGAAGTTAAGTGGCTTGCCCAAAGTCACACAGCTGACAATTGGCGGAGCCGGAATTTGAACCCACGACCTCCGACTCCAAAGCCCGTGCTCTTTCTACTGAGCCACGCTGCTTCTCTAATTGCCATTTTCTAATGGAACTTGGGAGGGGAGAGAAAAAAGGTAGTAGAGTAGTATGGAGAGGAAAGAAAAAGGGGAAGAGACCAAACTTATTCCTGGTTGTCATTTGGAAAGGGATTAAGATGGGTGCCAGAATTGCAAAGCATGGCTGAGGAGTGATAGGGAATTGGGGGCAGCTTGCTGTTGGGAAGGGGACTGGTCAACTCCATGGGCATTGGGGGGGCTGAGAGGGAAAAGGAACAGCACCAGTTCACCCTGCCATCTGGTGAGGATGACGGGGAACTCCACCGATACCTGGGCTCGGGGGAATTGCATCCTGCCGGCAGAGGACAAAAAGTAGAGCCACCATCTTGGCTCCACCTCCACCCCTTTCTAGCTGAAAGGGTCAGGACCGATCAGCTACTGCCTGTGAGATAATATGTTGGGGTGAAGCTGATTGTGTCATCTCTACAATGCTGAGTCCATGCAGGGGAAAGGGGACATGACTCCCATAGAATTGATGCTGTGGTTCAAGAATTCCATTTGTTTCCAAGAAGAGCCAAACAGAGCTCATGAGTTGTAGGTTCAAAATTCTTACTCCTGTGCTTAGTAAGGTGCTTTGCTCAAAGAATGCACTCAACAGCTGTAATGATAGTGACAAAAAAAGCCCACAGAGAAACTGAAATCTCCTGGGAAATTTCTTAAAAATATGAACAATTTGTTGTTTTGGATGATTTGGGTCTTATTCTGCCTGAAGACAGAGGTTCAGCTTATAGGAGGGAAGAGGAAAGTGGATGAGGCTGAGAGACATTCGCGTGCATATGTGCCTGAACAGGCTAGTAGGAATAACAAGAGATCGTTCCTCACTATGTACCCAGAAGAACTATAATATGGTTGTATTAGGAAACCTCTTCCTTCAAATTTAGGGTACTGTGCTTCATCAAGTTCTTTTCAAACTAAGACATTTACTTGTTATGGGGAAGCAGCACACTAATAGTAAGACTATTGCATTTCTGGTTCCTCTAATAATTCAGGGTGACCTCAGACAAATTATTTGTCGTCTTGGCCTCAGGTATTTCTTCTGGAACACAGAAGAGTGTAGTATTGTGCAATATTAAAGTGATAGTTGGTGTGATCATGTTATTATTATTTAATGTGTGTTCCAGACACTGGATCTGGTATGGAGGAAATGGAATTTAACTGGGATGAATATCTGGAAGACACAGGAACCACAGCAGTTCCTCATGGGTCCTTTAAGCATGTAAGTAATGATTTTGTTTTCTTGCCTTTGTCTTCTGCTCCTCCTCTCCCCCTCTTCCCCTCCCTTCCCTCTACTTCTTGCAGCTGCCCCTGGAGGATTTGGGCGTTAGATTTCTCAGAGAAAATTTTCTCATGATTCCTTTAATAGGTAGGTCTGTTATCAATCAATCAATAGTACTTATTTAGTACCTACTGTATTGATTGCGCTGTACTAAGCATTTGGGAGAGTACACAGAATTCGTACCCACAGGTCCTGTTCCCAAGGAGTTGCCAATCTAGCAGGGGAGACAGACACAAAATCATTATAGATTGGAAGAAAATGAGAACGGAAAAGTGGATATGTAGATGAATAGGTGCTTAAATAGGAGAGTAAGTCTATATGTTTGGAAAGGCTCTGGGTGGTTATGAGTGCAGAGGTGGCACAAAAATTAGGAGGATGTGACCTGAGAAAAGCAAAATAAATGCAGGAAGGCCTCACGGAGGAGGTAGAATTTCAGAGGGGTTTTGTAGATGATGACAGCTGTTGTCTGGTGGATTTGAAGGAGATGGGAATTCCACTGCACCATACCCCCTACTTAACTTTCAGGTGTAATCCCTAATTGTTTCAGCATGGTATACAAAAGATGGTTTTATGGTAGTGGAGAAGTCTCTGAATCAACTGAAGGAAGATTTAATTGTGCTTCTTTTGAAGTGATAGAGCATACAGATGTGAATTCCATGTTTGGAATCCATAGTCATCTTACTTTGCCTTCACGCAACAGTATTTTTAATTACATTTCAATCGTTTTGAATGCCTTTCATCTTTGGAAAAACATGAGAGCCCTCTGGTGGCCATGAAAGTCCTTTGAATTACAATTGATATTAATCAGATGTTCAAATGGATAAATAATTATGCCAGTGAACCAAGTTTTTTTCATTTAAAAATGTGTACACACCTTAACAAGACTCCCCATTCAAATATGCTCCTCTAGAAGTGTTCTCCTGGTTAACCAGCTGCTACCTGATTTTTTCAGTCTTCTGCTGCCTAATTTTTCTTGCCTATAAATTTGGCAGTGAGAAATATGCTACCCAAAATGAGTGTAAGCCAAATCTAAAAATTAGTGAAGTATAAATCTGATATATTTTTACTGAGTGATTTGAATTTATTTTTCTATCACTGAAATTTCAACTAGTTTGAACTTTCCTATAGAGAGAAGAAAAACAAATTCAGGGCCCCCAGTCACTAACTTGTGCACCTACTTGACACTGGGTAGGAAGCAAATTCTGCACTTGAGAAATTTACATATTTGGAGCATATTACATTTGTTCTCTTTGGTTGTCACTATTAGAGCTCATTTTTGACTTTGTCAAATAATTTGTTCTTTCAAATTCAGAGAAGCAACATGACTTAATGGAAAGAGTATGGGCCTGAGTGTCAGAGGACCTGGGTTCTAATCCCCGACTCTGCCACTTGTCTGCTGTGTGACCTTGGGCAAGTCACTACACTTCTCTATGCCTCAGGTACCTCATCTGTCAAATGGGGATTAAGTCTGTGAGCCTCACATGAGATGTGGACTGTTCCCAACCTGAGTAACTTGTATCTACCCCAGTGCTTAGTACAGTCCCTGGAACATAGTAAGCGCTATGTTTAATTACCATTAAAAACAACAAGCAAAAAAACCCTTTTGTCTTGTTAAAAAGAGCTTAAAAAATTGTCTACTACAAACCTCAAGATAATTTTCTGCAAAGTACTTGTAAAAATTGACGTTTGATCCAACTGTCAGCAGGAAATACTTTACCTGAGGCTCTGGGAATATTTATTGGTTTTCTTGAAACACTGCCCACAGAACACTGCTTTTGTTTTCGGTTTTTAATTTTCTTCTTCAATTTATCGTGTCATCAAAAACGTGATCACTTCTGTTTTGATCAGATTACTCACATGGATAGAAATAGAATTTATCTGGTTTTCCTATGGAGAGTTTACTGCTTAGTGCCTGAGTGTGAAAAGCCTCCCTGAGAAGGAAATGTTTACTACAAGAATATTTTCGGATCAGAAAGTGCACTGGTGATTATGGAGTTTTTCTGTTTAGGTGGATACAAGTTTACAGAATGGATTTGCTCCTGGCATGAAGCTTGAAGTTGCTGTCAAAACAGATCACGACACTTACTGGGTTGCCACCATCATCACCACTTGCGGGCAGCTACTTCTGCTACGATATGATGGCTATGGCGAGGACCGCAAAGCTGACTTCTGGTGTGATATCATGACAGCAGACTTACACCCCATTGGGTGGTGTGAACAGAACAAGAAGGTTCTCAAAGCTCCTGCAGGTAATAGAAATTCCATAATGACTAAGAGTGCCTGAGAGCGTTTCCACCGACAGCCTTGTTTGTCGTTAAGTAATCCTATAAGCCCCTCTGAGGGTCACACCTGGAGAGTTTCCAGTACTCTGCCAGTCTCGGCTATGGGAGGGAGAGTCAAGCAGAGGCCTACCCATTCCATTCCTGGCTTGGGCAGTGGCTAGCGAGCGGAAGGCATTCATTCATTCAATCGTATTTATTGAGCGCTTACTGTGTGCAGAGCACTGTACTAAGCACTTAGTACAAGTACAAGTTGGCAACATATAGAGATGGTCCCTACCCAACAGTGGGCTCACAGTCTAGAAGGGGGAGACAGAAAACCAAATAAAACATATTAACGAAATGAAATAAATAGAATAAATATGTACAAGTAAAATAGAGTAATAGATATGTACAAACATATATACATATATATATACGTATATATACACATACAGGTGCTGTGGGGAGGGGAAGGAGGTAAGGTGGGGGAGATGGGGAGGGGGAGGAGGGGGGAGAGGAAGGAGGGGGCTCATTCTGGGAAGGCCTCCTGGAGGAGGTGAGCTCTCAGTAGGGCTTTGAAGGGAGGAAGAGAGCTAGCTTAGTGGATGCGTGGAGGGAGGGCATTCCAGGCCAGGGGGAGGACGTGGGCTGGGGGTCAATGGCGGGACAGATGAGAATGAGGCACAGTGAGGAGGTTAGCGGCAGAGGAGCGGAGAGTGCAGGCTGGGCTGTAGAAGGAAAGAATGGAGGTGAGGTAGGAGGGGGCGAGGTGATGGAGAGCCTTGAAGCCGAGTGTGAGGAGTTTTTGCCTGATGTGTAGGTTGATTGGTAGCCACTGGAGATTTTTGAGGAGGGGAGTAACATGCCCAGAGCGTTTCTGCACAAAGGCGATCTAGGCAGCAGCGTGAAGTACAGATTGAAGTGGAGAGAGACAGGAGGATGGGAGATCAGAGAGGAGGCTGATGCAGTAATCCAGTCGGGATAGGATGAGAGATTGAACCAGCAGGGTAGCAGTTTGTTTGGAGAGGAAAGGGCGGATCTTGGCTATGTTGCGGAGGTGAGACTGGCAGGTTTTGGTGACGGATTGGATGTGAGGGGTGAACGAGAGAGCAGAGTCGAGGATGACACCAAGGTTGTGGGCTTGTGAGACGGGAAGAATGGTAGTGCCGTCAGCAGTAATGGGGAAAGTCAGGGAGAGGGCAGGGTTTGGGAGGGAAGATAAGGAGTTCAGTCTTGGACACTTGGACATATTGAGTTTTAGATGGCGGGCAGACATCCAGATGGAGATGTCCTGAAAGCAGGAGGAGATACGAGCCTGGAGGGAGGGAGAGAGAGCAGGGGCAGAGATGTAGATTTGGGTGTCAATCAATCAATGAATCGTATTTATTGAGCGCTTACTGTGTGCAGAGCACTGTACTAAGTGCTTGGGAAGTACAAGTTGGCAACATATAGAGACAGTCCCTACCCAACAGTGGGCTCACGGTCTAAAAGAGTGTCATCAGCGTAGAGATGATAGTTGAAGCCATGGGAGCGAATCAGTTCACCAAGGGAGTGAGTGTAGATAGAGAACAGAAGGGGACCAAGAACTGGCCCTTGAGGAACCCCTACAGTAAGGAGATGGGAGGGGGAGGAGGAGCCCGCAAAAGAGACTGAGAGTGAACGGCCGGAGAGATAAGAGGAGAACCAGGAGAGGACAGAGTCTGTAAAGCCAAGGTTGGATAGCGTGTTGAGGAGAAGGGGGCGGTCCACAGTGTCGAAGGCAGCTGAGAGGCCGAGGAGGATTAGAATACAGTAGGAGCTGTTGGATTTGGCAAGCAGGAGGTCATTGGTGACCTTTGAGAGGGCAGTTTCGGTGGAATGTAGGGGACGGAAGCCAGATTGGAGGGGCTAGAGGAGAGAGTTGGCGTTGAGGAATTTGAGGCAGCGTGTGTAGCCGACTCATTCAAGGAGTTTGGAAAGGAATTGTAGGAGGGAGATAGGGCGATAACTAGAAGGTGAGGTGGGGTCGAGAGGTTTTTTTTAGGATGGGAGAGATGTGGGCATGTTTGAAGGCAGAGGGGAAGGAACCAGTGGACAGTGAGTGGTTGAAGATGGAAGTTAAGGAGGGGAGGAGGGTTGGAGCGAGAGATTTCATAAGATGAGAGGGAATGGGGTCAGAAGCACAGGTGGCCGGAGTAGCACTTGAGAGGAGGGAGGAGATCTCATCAGAGGATACTGCTGGAAAGGATGGGAGAGTAGTGGAGAGGGTTGAGAGCTGGGGGGTTGGAGAAGGGGGAGGAGTGACTTTGGGGAGCTCAGACCTAATGGATTTAATTTTATTAATGAAGTAGGAGGCCAGATCGTTGGGGGTGAGGGAAGGAGGAGGGGGAGGAACAGGGGGCCTGAGAAGGGAGTAAAATGTACGGAAGAGCTGACGGGGATGATGGGCATGAATGTCAATAAGGGAGGAGAAATAGAATAGAAAGGCAATCTGCTACAAGTCAAAAATCACCCGTGCTGGGCAGCAGCGGCATGGGAGAGAGTCATGGGCGGAGACTCAAGTTCACTGCACAAAATGTGGCAATGGTAAACCACTTCCGTATTTTTACCAAGAAAATTCTATGGATACACTACCAGAACGTTTGCAGATGGGAAGCTGGGCGTTCTAGGAGAGATGTGTCTGTGGTGTCGCTATGGGTTGGAAACGACTCGACGGCATAAGACAAGACAAGAATCGTACAAGGAGTCAGTATCTTCTTTGGAGAAGCCACCTGAAGTCGTTTCAAGTTAGAAATGTCCGTAGTATTGGATGTTTTGATGTATACATTCTGAACCTAATTTCTTTAAAATATATATGGTTAGACTCTGAGCTACTTCACCTTCTATCCTCTTATCGTTTTCATCAAGATATAATGCCTTTGTTTTTGTTTTTTCAGGCTGAGCATTCTTAAAAAAAGGGGCAGATTTCAAACTTCAGGAAAAAGCCAGTGTAAATTGATGCTTTGTATAAGTCAACTAATCCGGAGTAAGCATTTTAATCCTTTAGGTACAGAGGATAAAACATCATAATTAGTGACCAAGGGGACCCTCTAACCCTTTTCCAGGCTGTGTAGCAGGCCTAGTAGATCCAATATCAAATGGATCATCCTCCTAAAGCAGTAGTCACAAATCCCCAATAAAAATATGATACATAATGTAACCTCTAATGCCTCACACATACAAGATATAACAAGAGTAAACAATACATCCCCATATAAATTCAGTAAGAAAAATGTCTTTCTCAAATCTGATTATCACAAAGAGGATGGAAAATAGAGATGGAAAATGGGGCTTAAATCCTCCTCCCTCCAATTTAGACTGTGAGCCCTTTGTGGGACAGAGACTGTGTCCAACCTGATTTCCTTGTATCTGCCCCAGTGCTTAGAACAGTTCTTGACACAGAGTAAGTGCTTGACAAATACCATAAAAAAAGTCTTTGGCAGCTGTCTTACTGCTGCTGGAGAATGGCCTCTGTCACCATCTCTGTCTACTCCATCTTTGATGTGTTAGTCTTCCCTTATACTTTCAATATGTGCCTATCATTTGATTGTTAATAACTGTTTAGCATAAATTGGGTTTGTAGTGCTGATGAGTGACTTTTTGTCATGCAAAATGACACTATAATGACAGAGCCTTGGCTTGTAGGAGAATTTCATTTTTGCTAGTTAACGTGTCTCCAGGAATAGAGGATGACTCATGCCATAACATTTATACTTGTCCTTGCCCCATCCCTTGCATTTCCCCCTATCCATCCTAACCCTCACTCCCCCAAATCAATTCCACTGTGGTCATAAGAAATCCCACTCTCATCCCATTACTCTTAACCTAGCCTGTCCCTCTCACAGTTCCTCCTCACCATCACTGAGACTTGGCTCTCGCTTGATGACAAGGTCTTCTGTGCCCCTCTTCTTCTGAGAGAGCCTTACCTTCTTCCACTCTCCCTCTCTCATGGGGAAAGGGGGAGGAGTTGACCTCTTCACCCCACAATGTTGCTTTTGCTTTATTGACTCCCATTCCCACACTCCCCCGCCAACTTTTCCAGACCTTCAGTTCCCTCCCGAAATCCCTAGTCCCCTCCATGCCTTCCTCTCTAACCTTTGAGAATACATTGTTGATGAAATTGAAGCCGTCAGGCGTGAACTTCCCAAAGTCCTGCCCACCTCCATCAGCTCTTCACTACTGTACAGCTGTGTCCTTGTCTTTCTCCTGCTTTCCAGCTGTTTCTCAAGAGGAGGTTTTCTGTCTGCACTTTAAATCCACTCCCTCTATTGTACCTCTGACCCTGTCTCTCCTCACCCCATAAAATCATTTGCTGTCACTCTGTGCCCCTATCAAGCAGCAACATGGCCTAGTGGAAGGAGCAAAGACCTGGGAGTCAGAAGACCTGGGTTCTAATCCTGGATGCATCATTTGCCTGCTCTGTGACCTTGGACAAGTCACTTAATTGCTCTGTGCCTTAATTTCCTCATCTGTAAAATGGGCACTCAGTACCTACTCTCCTACTTAGACTTGACCCGTGTATGACAGACCTGATTGCCTTGTGTCTACCCAGTGTTTAGTATCATGCTTGGCACGTAGTAAGCACTTAATGAATACAACAATTATTATTAATAATTAGTGTTATTATTAATTATTTTAAATCTCTCACTCTGATGACACCTTTCCATCTGACTTCAAGCACACACAGCTCACCCATATAAAAAAAAATCTTCCCTGTATCCCACAGTACCTCAAACTCATTATGTCTAAAACAGAACAATTCACCCTTCCTCCTAAACCCACTCTTCTCAACTAACTTTCCCATTTTAGTAATACCACCAACTTCCCTGTCCCGGAAACGCACAACCTGTGTCATCCTCGAGTCCTGGCTCTTCCAGCTCTAACAGTCAATTACCAAATTCTGCCGATTCTTCCTGGATCCATTCTTCTCCTTCCAAACAGCTATCACCCTGGTCTAAGCTGTGGTCATTCCATGGCTAGACTGTCATATCAGCTTCCTTGCTGGTCTCCCTGCTTCAGCCACTACCTGCTCCAACCTATCCTATAGAATATTGCACTGATCATCTTGAGGCATCAGGCAGCACATATCTCTCCATTTCCTGTGTTCTTTCGGAGCAAAACAAAACTCAACTGGCTCTTCATCAACTCCCCCCATCTTATATATTTGCTCTCTTTGGTTACTGCTCCTCAACTTGCTCTCTTCATTACTTCCAAGCCCACCTTCTGGTTGTACCTGACTCTTCCACCTCTATCGCTTTGCTCATGCTGTTTCCCTGCTTTGGAAGGCCCTCCCTCTCTAAAACAGACTGACCCCAGCTCTCCCCATATTCAAAACCCTCCCCAAATTCCACCCCCTTCAATTAATTCCCAGCACACCAATTCATACAAACCCATCAACCTTTTCTAGTGCTTAGGTACTTATTCATGCCCATTCTTAGCACTTTTATTCATATATATATATATATATATATATATTAATAAATATATTCATAGATATATGAATAAATACTTGAAATATATATATACTATATATATTCAAGTATTTGATTATACTCTGTGAATATATGTCTGTCTTCCCCATTATAGTGTAAAGTTGTGATAGGGAACATGTCACTTCTTTGTTACGTATCTGCTGAGTGTTTAATGCAGTGCATTCTTCCCAGTGAGTGCTCGGTAAATGCTAGTATTACTCTACTGCCACTACTATTAGTACAGTAAATGTCTTTCTCATCCTGGATTTTGTATGCATTTCTCTGTAGATATTTATGCATTATCTACTGAGCTACTTCAGCCCATTTGTGTCTCAAACCTAGCTGATTTCGCTTGGGCCTAGTAGCTTGTAGGAGGGATCATGTCTTCATAATTTTGTCAACTGAGTGACATTAAGGTACTGCTTTCCCAGGAAAGATGCCAAATTTTATTTTTATCTTCCAGCTTCATTTTGTTGCCTTTCAGAAGTACCTTTGGGATATCTGTTCTGAGAAATCTGTACTAGAAAAGTTAACACAATGGAATTGTACAGTCGAATTCCCAAAGATTGATGACATTTAATGCATCTATAGTGAATCTCTAAGTCAATTAATCAGGTCTGTTCAGTGGCAGAGCACCGGACTAAGCATTTTGAAGAATAAACCAGAATGAAAAACCCAGTTAATGCTCTTAGGGGGTGCTCAGTATGATTATCAAGCTGCAGTACTTTCCCGTTCCAAGTCAGATGAAATGGCTGATTTACCAAACTAAAAAAATTGACTGGAATACAGACCATTTTAAGGGTTCAAATCAAAGAGAGCAGAGACAGCTGATCCTCCTTATAAGTGAAATTGAAAACATTCAGAAACTTTGAGATGATTATATCCTTAGTGACTTTGCAGCCTTCATATTTGGAATCATTTATACAGGGGTTGGATTTGGTCTCAATTGAACTCTGGGTTCAGACGAACAAAAGCGGCCCGAGTTAGAGGGGTTTTAAGTGAAAAAAGTATTAGAATGACATATCAACGAAGAATTAGGAAATGTTTCTGATAAATGAACTGACCGTTATTTTGTTTTCCTATTTAGGCATCAAAGATAAGTTTTCTGACTGGAATGAGTTCCTGCAGCAGACCCTGAAGGGAGCATGTAGTGCCCCTGCTAACCTGCTAGAGGGCGTAAGTGTTATTGCAGATGGAATCACTAGGGAAAACTTACTTTATTCTCCAATGAAACTCTGTTGGGTGTACATGGATATAGACTTACCTTTTCAGCTGGATAGATGAGTTAGTGCTGTAAAGAGAGGTGGAATGGGAGTCAGTTTCTCTCTCTCTCTCCCTCTCTCCTCCCCACGCTATGATCCCTCAACCATCTAGTATAAAACCAACTTTTGGTAAAGAGATATTGGGGAGGGATGGTCTGTTGGGAACTTTTCATTTAATTTGTATTCATGTATAGAACTAGGTAGTTGCTATGAATCCGAAATGACTTGACAGTATTTAATAATAGAACTAGGTAGAGCACTCTGTGAAGTAAATTACAGAAATGCAAATGAATGATTATTCCATTATAATGTATCTTTTTGGGGGGAAGGAGGCTTATTTAAGGATCGCATTCGTTTTCGGTTGTCTGCAGCACTTTCTCTGTAAGAATTGCATGTGCCCATGTTTGCTTTACAGTTATTGTTAAACAAATCCAAAGTGTTATTTCTGTTATTTTTTTCAAAGACTGTTATCCAAATTAATTTCCTTCCATTAAGCAAAATTGCTTGGCCTTTTCATCAGTTCAGGATATTTTCTTTCTTTTTTGAACTTAAGGTTTTCTTCACTACTTTTATGGCAGTCACTTATTAATCAATCAATCAATCATATTTATTGAGCGCTTACTGTGTGCAGAGCACTGTACTAAGCGCTTGGGAAGTACAAGTTGGCAACATATAGAGACAGTCCCTACCCAGCAGTGGGCTCACAGTCTAGAAGGGGGAGACAGAGAACAAAACCAAACATATTAACAAAATAAAATAAATAGAATAGATATGTACAAGTAAAATAAATAAATAAATAGAGTAATAAATATGTACAAACATATATACATATATACTTATTAGTACGCTTTAATCACTCATCTCTTCTAATGCTGAAATGAATTCTTCCCAATACTCACATGCACTTTGTGTGTTTGTGGATGATTCCCATGTCATCTTTACAGCTTCCCTCTCTCATGCACATACCTAAAAACACACATGCTTGCACACGCTCATGCACGCACGCACACACACACACACACACACACACATCCCCACCATATATAGGTAATACTGGAAAAAAAAGAGCAGTACTGTAATGCAAGAAGGTAATTTTCTTTCTCTTCTGGCCTCTTCTTCTCTGCCCTCTCTTGGGGAAGTGTATGTGGAGCCAGGGCTATAAGGTTTTTCTTTTGCGGCATGGGTGTGAGAAAAAGAAAATGCCTGCTTACTGAAATAAAACCAGCCAATTTGGTTCGGGTGCTAAGTGCTGTAATTGTTTTTTAGGTTGATCAGTAGTCTACAATGGGAAATTTCACCTAGTATCCAGTAACGGCGAGGTGGTGGAAGACATGAAATTGTCTTTTATCAGTCACCTCTGATGTTGCTAATACAAAAATCCAAAGACTGCTGCAAAGCTACTAGACAGTGTGGCTCATAATTGAGGTTTCCTTATTTCTCTCTAACTGGCAATGTTTCTATTGTTTATCTTTTTGGCCATCTGACCTGCAGCTTCATAAAGGAAAGAATCCTTTGGATCTTATTGCACCAGGCTCCAGACTGGAGTGTCAGAATTTCCGGGATTCCTTGGCTGCTTGGATCGTTAACGTGGTAGACAGTGTCGGGGGGAGACTGAAGTTGCACTATGAAGGGCTGGAGAATTCTGACCAGTTTGAACAGTGGTTATTCTACTTGGATCCATTCCTTCATCAAGTTGGCTGGGCAACTCGACAAGGATACGACCTTCAGCCCCCATTAGGTGCTGAGTGACTTCTTCAATTTTTATTAACAAAATAGGCATGAGCCCTGTATCCTGTCCCTACAGGGCATCTTGTTTTGCATTGGATCTGACTATTAGTTCTAATAATAATAATAATATTAACAGTATTTGTTAAGCGCTATGTGCCAAGCACTGTTCTAAGCTCTGGGGTAAATACAGAGTAATCAGGTTGTCCCACGTGGGGCTCACAGTCTTAATCCCCATTTTTACAGATGAGGTAACTGAGGCACAGAGAAGTTAAGTGGCTAGCCCAAGGTCACACAGCAGACATGTGGCGGAGCAGGATTAGAACACTTGTCCTCTGTCTCCCAAGCCTGTGCTCTTTCCACCAAGCCATGCTATTTTATCCTGGCTCTTAGCACGGTGCTGGGGCACATAATAAGTGCTAAACAAATACCACCGTTATTTATTATTTGTCTTCCTTGTATGATCATTTATATTGGTGATTTCACAAATGTCTGCCAAAGGCTGAGAGAAGATGAAGAGTTGAGATTCAGCACCCTGTCTTTTTCTTCTGGTTTCATTTTTTTAGATTCATGGCCCTTGTAATCTACTAGACAGATTTCACCCCCATTGGGTCGAAATGGGTGGAAGTGAGAGCAGGAAGGCTTTATGTTCACATAAATTTGAGGATAAAGAACAGTAATTTAGAAGTTGAGTTTTTGTGGCACTCAAGATATGCCAGAGCATTTCGGTTTGAAATACGCTGTGAACTGTTAGTGTGGTGACTTTATAGGCCATTTTGCATTCAGTAACAGCTGTTATGCAGCCTTCCATATTTGGGTCTGAGTCATCAGTGGAGTGGAGATTTTTGTCAGAACAAGCAGCTTGTTCCTCGAGTGGAAACACAGTTGGGCACTCAAGGGTTAAGGGATTAATTTTGCCCTTCCCCTTCTTTCTGGGACAAAGAAGGCTTCTCACTTAATGTGTTTCTTCATTCTTTTGCCAAAGCTATCAGACACTTGAAGAGTGAGGTGGAATGGAACGAGATCTTGATGAAAGTAAAAGAGGAGGAGGAAGAGTCGATACCGACCGACCTCTTTAAGGTAGAGCAACCACACCTTGTGGGTCTGTCTTCTGTTAGCATTGGGAATTGAGAGATTCAGAAAAAGGATTTCCTTGGAAAACAATCCCTAAGAGGGTATTTTGCTTGCTCTAGGAAGGTATTTATTGAATTTATTGGTATATATTGCCTTTACGGTAAAACAGAGCTTCAGACAATGTTAAATTCCAGCTGAAAACTGAGAGTCAGTTGCTCAGGCTCTGCGTGGGGCACTGTCATTGGAAGTGATTCTGTTTGAGCAAAAGTTGTGTGTGGAAGGGGAGACAAGGAGGCAGAGGAGGAAACATTACCAGGTGTTGCAAACGTTAGACACCATAACATAATAAAGGACAGCCTTTTTGTGTGTACAGTATGGCTGGGACTATTGGCTCTGCATTGGTCTTTTCAGCAACAGACACACTCATAGGTGACCTTCACCATTACTGATGTCCTCTTTGAAAACAAAGGACAACTGTATATGTCTATAGATCATCAGTGGTATTTATTGAGCAATTTGATAGATTTATACTATGCAGATAGATCTATACTCTTGATAGAATATGTCTCTCCTCTAGATCTCTATAGCTATACATACCTATATATATATATGTATAGCTATAGAGATATAGATATCTGTGGGTGTCTCTGACCTCCGCTGACTCTGAAGAACCCTTTGAGAGGTGGAAGAGATTTTGACAAAAAAATTATGATCTCTCTTTACAGATTTGAATTGAAATGATCTTTTTGTGTGATTTGTGTTTTATTCTATTGATTTTTTTAGCTTTTAAAATTCTAACCTTTGTTAAAGAACCCTATGGCTTAGTTAAAATAAGTTATTTTTTTCCTTCTAACACTCCCTTTGCATTTAGTATGATTACCCCCTTTCTAGCACTCAGGTATATACGACCACTTTATTTATTTTTGACCTCTAATTGTAAATATTTTTATACTTGTTTTCCTCCATGCAAGTGTAAGGTCCTTGAGGACAGGGAGTATGAGTGAGGATATAATGAGGTGATTTTCCTAATTCTCCTTCACAGGTAAAATGATACAAGGATCCAGGAGAAGAAATTGTACATTATGCACTTGAAATTATCCTGGTTCATCAATTCTTAACTTCTTACTTTTCACTCTAATTTACTTGTTGACATTCCAGGACAAGCCAGTTATAGGCATGCATACTTTTTCCGTGAGCATGAAGTTAGAGGCTGTGGATCCAGTGGCTCCTTTTGTGATCTCTCCTGCTACAGTCATTAAGGTACTTTTGGGTGTCAACCTTTTTGTCAGTTTTACCGGTCAGCATTTCTCTGTCGAAGACCTTGAGGGGTTCAAGAGCATGATGGGTACCTGAGACGTCTATTGTTTGGTCTATGTGAAGTGGTCTTGTTGAGTTCCATGAAGTCCCTGAAGGGACAGGCGTCCACAGTACTGCACCTATCTTCCTGTTCCTAGTTTTTTTGTGAGTGACAAAGCAAAATAAACGGTCCCTCATATTAGATGACTTAAGGCCCATTTACAGGGCTACTCCATTCTCTAACCAAACTAGGAATAAACAGAGGAGATTTTATTTCTCCCTAATTGTGTGCCCTTCACCACGCTGACTCAGTACTCCCTGCAAAGATGCATATGTGTGTGTGTGTGTGTGTGTGTGTGTGTGTGTGTGTGTGTGTTGTGAGATAGATTGGAGCTTACTGTTATGACTAGAAGTGTGACACTTGCTTTTGCAGAGTAATAATAATAATGATGGCATTTGTTAAGCGCTTACTATGTGCAGAGCACTGTTTTAAGCACTGGGGAGGTTACAAGGTGATCAGGTTGTCCTACATGGGGCTCACAGTCTTAATCCCCATTTTACAGATGAGGGAACTGAGACACAGAGAATTTAAGTGACTTGCCCAAAGTCACACAGCTGACAATTGGCAGAGCCGGGATTTGAACCCATGACCTCTTTCCACTGAGCCATGCTGCTTCTCTAGTTGGGTTACCACAATAATAATTATTAATAATAATAATGGTATTTGTTAAGCACTTACTATGTGCCAAGCACTGTTCTAATTGCTAGGGCAGATACATGGTAATCAGGTTGTCCCACATGGGACTCACAATCTTCATACCCATTTTACAGTTGAAGTAACTGAGGCACAGAGAAGTGATGAAGTGATGAAACCTAAAACATGATTTGTTTAAAATAGGCTACATGGTTGCAGAGGTTTCTAAGTGTCTAGAGGGCATAACTCTTTTTTCTCCTGCTCATCTAAAGTAATTGTTCTGTATTTTTCATTTGGGAGGATGTCAGTGCATATGGGGTTATCAGGGTAGAAAGAAACCATGTGTAAGTGTTTTCTCATAAGCTTGGCAAGAAAATCACTTTTAAATGACTGTTACTTGTAACTTTGATAAGGATTTCACTTAAGTGGCTATGGATATATGGGGTTATCCAGAGAGTAAGTTTTTGTGTTATTTTTAACAGTATGCTTTGTCTTGTCTGATGTAAAGGTTGGAGTAATTTTCCTTAATTAGTTTGTTTCAAGTCAAAGCAGAAGGTACATACCATTTTTTTATTTTATTGTATATTTTTGCTTCTCATGTCTTCCTCCTGTAGTTTGCAGTAAAGAAATGGGCATCACTTTTGTTTTTTTTATGTTATTTGTTAAACGCTTCGTATCTGCTAACACTTTACTAAGCGTTGGGGCAGATACAAGCTAATCACATCCCACATGGGGCTCACAGCATCAGTCCCCGATTTACAGATGAGGTCATACAGATGAGTGGCGGAGTCAGGATTAGAACCCAGGTCCTTCTGACTCCCAGACCTGTGCTCTACCCACTAGGTCACACTGCTTCTCTTTCTAGAGTGTTTCAAGACAAAAGAATAAAAGCCTTTGCAAACTGCAAAGAGGAAGAAAAGAGTTTGGAGTTGGCACTGCTTATCCATCAGGCCACGTAGTGTGGGGTGGGAGCTTGCTCTTCTGTGATCCAGCTCAGGGCTGAGGGAGCTGCATCATGGATTCCCACAATCCTCCTGTATTATTCTGAATTGTGAGTCTGGCATTCCCCAAGCCACTTGGACACCTCAGCAAACAAGCACAGTGACTTGGAAATGAGGCCCACGTGTTTAAGTCCTCCAGTCATGTAATTGTATTTACCAAGCACAATGCAGTCATTTAATCCTGATCTGTTAAATATTTTTTATGAATGGAAATGCCATTCATAAAAGGTCACACTTTTATCTCCCTGTTGATTAAATTTGCAGGTATTCAATGAAAAATACTTCCTGGTGGAAATTGATGACTTGCGACTGGAACTCTCCGCCAAACGATCCTTTGTGTGCCACGTCAATAGTCACGGCATTTTTCCGGTGCAGTGGAGTCTGAAAAATGGATTAAATCTCAGCCCCCCTCCTGGTATGTATCTATAATTCTCTTTTGCTCTTCGCTGCATCAGGATCATAACTCGTTTAAGAGGTTTTATCGATAAACGGCATGTGCTGAAAGCAATTTCCTCGATTTCTTTCCTTGTATCCTGTTGTGGAGATCTGGAGGGCATTTGAGATCAATGAAACCCAATTAGACCACCCATCAAATGGGGAAACAGTCAGGGAATTGGCAAAAAAGTAAAGCTAAAATATGCAACTGTGTATACATGAATACTAGAAGCCTAACACTGTAGAAAGGAAGGGATTTGGTATGCTTGGCAGCTACATGAGAACCTTGATATAATTAGCATTGGCGTCTCAGAGACGTGGTGGAGGTCAAAACTTCAATGGGATATTCTGCTTCCAGGCTATAAACTGTATAAGTACAGGGATAGGTAACAGATAAGGTTATGGCATTGAGAAGGACAACATAAGGCAGTAATTTCTTGACCATTTTACCAGACCGTAACTGGAATAACTCTGCTACATTAACACGGTAAAGGTGCTGGTTGGTTCTCAGAAACCCCAGTATGGGAATTAGGAGTATCTACCCAAACAACAACTGTCCTACTGCTTTTTGAATAATAATAATAATAATTGTGCTATTTAAGTGCTTACTTATGCACTAGGCACTATACAAAGCGCGGGGTGGATCCAAGCAAATCATGTTGGACACAGTCCCTGTCCCACGAGGGACTCACAGTCTTGATCCCCATTTTACAGATGAGGTAACTGAGGCCCAGAGAAGTGAAGTGACTTGCCCAAGGTCACACAGCAGACAAGCGGCAGAGCTGGGTTTAGAACCTGTGACCTTCTGACCCCTGACCTGGGCTGTATCCACTGCATCATGCTGAAGTACGGCAGAAGGGTCAGAAATGTCTTCAGAGAGGAATAGCAGGGGGCTGTGACGAGGCTGAGCCTTAGGGAGGCTAACTGGTGAGGTGGAGCAGGAGAGTTGGGGAGAGGCCAGTTTTCTTCAGCTGCCACTCTCCCAATTGCTCTGCTCTCTCAACTGCCGCCTCTCTTCATTTGACAGGCACCTCGGTCCAGTTCCATGTTTAAGCAGCGGAAATATTGCTGTAGGACTGTGTTCTCCCCCTCTAGACTATAAGCTCATTGTGGGCAAGTAATGCGTCCGTTGTACTCTCCCAAGGGCTTAGTACAGTGCTTTGCACGCAGTAAGCACTCAATCAATACAACTGACTACTGTAGACCACATGACTAGAATGAGGAAAATGAGGTAAATACAGAAAATGGGAGATGAGGTGGGGGATCCTGCAACACTTGGGCCAGGAGAGTAGGAAATTTCAACTAGTCTTAAAAACCACAAAGAAAAATACCATACTGGATTCAATTCTGAACAGTGATCAGAGTCTGGTGAGCAGATAACTGTAGGGGAAGCTATAACGATGACAGCATTGTTAAATTTAACCATTTTTCTGGGGGTGTAGAAGGCCAAAAGAAACAGTCACAGATGTTACATTTTATGAAAGAGAATTCTGATTAATTGGAAACTGCAAGTAAGGAAAAAGCCAAAGGAAGTAGCTAAAAAAAAGTGCCTACAGGAAGCCTGTAGACTCCTTAAATACACTATATTAAAAGTTCAAGTAAAACACCTGCCACAGAGTGAAAAAGTAAAATAAAATATGTAGTTAACTAACCAAGTAAAAGAAATCATTTTAGAGAAAAAATCTTCAACTATTTAAAACTCGCGTGAATGAGAACAGGAAAGCTGAACTATAAGTCAGGAAAATCCAGGAACTTAAGTGAACTAGAAGAGGGTGAAGCATGTTACTAGGGATGCCCACGCTATTAGTAAAAGGTTCCTAAACTACTGTATTTCCTCGCGTACTTGTGTCTGCTGCACAGTCTTGGCCCCTCTCACTCCCCCACCCCAGATGTTTGAGGAAGAAATAAAACATATGTTTTCTAAGCAGCAATAGTAACTCACACTGGGGTACAAAGAAGGGTAGGGTCACTGCCTATTGGATACTGGCTCAAGCGCTAAGCGTTCTTTTTTGAAATGTGCAGGCAGGCCAGTATAAGGGAGAGGAGCTTACTTTAATTCATTGAGCACCTATTGGAAAGCACAGTGACCTACTGGAAACAGACTGGGTCTGGGTGTCAGAGGACCTGGATTCTAGTGCTGGCTCTTCCACCTGCCTCCTGCACGACCTTGGGCCGGTCATCTAACTTCTCTGCACCTCAGTTTCCTCATCTGTAGAATGGGGATTCAGTCCATATTCACTTTCCTACTTAGACCTTGAACCCCGTGTAGGACAAGGACACTGTTCATTCTACATGGACTGTGTCTAACCCAATGCTTAGTACAATGCTTGGCATGAATACTGTTATTATTGTATGTAAAACTTCTTTCCTCATTTTTTTTCCCCTGCTTCCCTTATTGTTAGACTTCATTTTCCCATATAATAGCCCCTCCCCTGTTGGAGTTACAGAAATTATGCCCAAAGTGGGTCAATTATGCAGGAAGCTGGCTAGGGAGTCATTGGGGTCATTTGATAGTCACACTGTGAAAGGTGAACTCCAAGATGAAAGGGGGAGGCTGGCATGATTCTGGAAAGATCTTGTTGCCATTCTCTATAATAATTAAAATAGTAATAATTAATTACCTAAGAGTTAGGGATATCTGGGTCCCATTTCAAATTCAGGGATGACATTCAGGAGGGTCGGAAATGGGTTCTAGGCTTCCCCTTATGCCCCTGCAGCTCCAGATTCTAGGAGGTGATTCATTTTCGGTCTGTTCCTTCCCAGAGCCTGGAGCAGCCAGGGAGTGAGGGGTAAGCATGAATAACCAATAAGCTTTTTCACATCTAAAAATATGTTGAATGAATTACTAACACTGTATGTGAGAGTTGGCTGTAATTGATTTGAAAACACATTTGGCATAGTAGCCTCTTCACTGTGGATGTGTCCCCAATTTACAAGGCAACAAGCCAGAAAATATTTGATGACAATTAATGATGTGTATCTGTATCCATAGTTTTAAAGCGGAGTTCCAATTCACCCCGGGCACCAGGCTGAGAATTATTACCCTACAATCTCTGCATTACATGTCTTGGTTTGATTAGTTTGACTAGTTGCCTTTTCTTAAACCCTGACCCCCTGCATTGTTTTGAGGGGTTCCAGAGAGCAACTTTTATTGGTTTTACTTGTCTTCCTTTAAAAAAAAAATTAAGAGATGTATTTAAGTATCAGAATTCTTTCAGAAATCATAGCAAGAATCTTTGCTTTTCAAGTCAGATTGGTCCCTTAATAATCTCTTAGTTCAAATTCCATTTGCTCTTGTAATAATAATAATAGTAATAATAATAGTAAGTGAATACTGTGTGCCAAGCACTGTGCTAAGCACTGGGGTATCTGCTGTACAATCAGGTCAGACACAGTCCTTGTCCCACATGGGGCATACAGTTTAAGGGGGAGGGAAACAGGTATTTAAGATCGGGTGATTAAAATCCAGGTTTAGCTCAGTTTCTATGCTTCAGAGTAGTGTGCTTTAAAGAAAAAAAGGTAACAGTCACAAGATCATAGAGATGACTTACCTTAGAAAAGCCCCAAGGGGCCCACCGTTTGATTATATTACAGGAGATATATCATGCAATGTTTCTTTCTGGTCAACCTGGGGAGAAGTGACTCTAGTAAACTGACATCTGGTGATTTTGACATCTGTCAACATGTTTTGTTGTCTGTCTCCCCCTTCTAGACTGTAAGCCTGTTGTTGGGTAGGGACCGTCTCTATACGTTGCCGACTTGTACTTCCCAAGCGCTTAGTACACAGCTCTGCACACAGTAAGCGCTCAAGAAATAAGATTGAATGAATGAATGAATCTGACCCCAAAGTTGGGGGCAGTAGAGAGTTGGATTTGGGTGCCACACTTGCTTTTTTTGAAAGTGGTATTTGTTAAGTGCCTTCTTTGTGCCAGGCACTGTACCAAGTGCTGGGATGGTAAATACAAGCTAATCAGGTTGGACACAGTCCATGAACCACATTGGGCTCACAGTTTTAGTTCCCATTTTTCAGATGGTTAACTGAGGACAGAGAAACCAAGTGACATGCCTTAGGTCACACGGCAGACAAGTGACAGAGCTGGGATTAGAGCCCAGGTCCTCTGACTTCCAGGCCTGTGCTGTGTCCACTAGGCAATGCTGCTTCTTCTTCAAACCCGCCTTCCTTACTACCCCTTGCTTTTTCTTAAAAATAACACAGATGAACCCTGAAATTTCCCCTTCCTTCCCATCCCCCATCATTCTCTTCTGTGGTAGGGCAAAGCCTCACCAGATTTATATTATAGATATGATATATATTGAAGAATATGTAATATATCGCTCAAGCAATCAGTGGCATTTGAGCACTTCCTTTGTGAGGAGCACTGCACTGTTTGGGAAAACGCAATATAATAGAGCTGGTAGATGTGATCCCTGCCCACAAGGAGCTTACAGTGGAAGGGGGAGACAGATATTAAAATAAATTACAGATAGGGGAAATAGTGGAGTATGAGGATATTTACATAACGACTGTGGGGCTGCATAACTACTTCTTTAAAGCATTTTTTCTTACCCTTCCTGTTTGCGGGTGCCTCCTTTGAGTTCGTCACATGGCCTTTGAATCCATTCTCTTCATGTATCCCGCTCAGCAAACCTACGTTGCTATGAGTATTGCCTCAGTGCTGGTGAACTGATTGCTTTCCAGGCCCTTGTTAATCATAATCTTTCATGCCGTGTGATGGTGATAAATGGGTCATCGATGATTCATTCATTCAATCGTATTTATTAAGCACTTACTGTGTGCAGAGCACTGTACTAAGCGCCTGGGAGAGGACAATGTAACAGTAAACTAACACATTCCCTGACCACAATGAACTTGCAGTCTATAGAGGGAGACAGACATAAATAAATAAATTACAAATACGTACATGGTATTTAAGTGCTTACTATGTGCCAGGCACCGTACTAAGCGCTGGGATGGATACAAGCCAATCGGGTTGCCATATAGAAAGTTGGATACCATTACGGTTTGATATAGAGCTTGATGCCCCATTATGATTGCACTGTCAATTTGCCAAAAGCCGTACTGTCTTTTTACATTCCGTCTTCTGGGTTCTGTCTCTTGATGTGTCGTTGGAGAGTGTCGTTGCCTAGGTAGCAAATTTATTGACATGGCGTAGTGAATAGAGCACAGGCCTGGAAGTCATAAGGTCATGGGTTCTAATCCCAGCTCTGCCACTTGTCTGCTGTGTGACCTTGGGCAAGTCACTTCACTTCTCTGGGCTTCAGTTACCTCATCTGGAAAATCGGGATGGAGACTGTGAGCCCCAGATGGGACAGGGACTGTGTCCACCCAAATTTGCTTGTATCTACCCCAGCACTTTGTACAGTGCGTGGCACGTAGTAAGTGCTTAGCAAATAGCATAATTATTATTATTAATTATTATTAAGTTCTGGATGTCTGATGGTTTTGTGTAGGATTTCCCAGCTGCTGACTGGTCTTCAGATTTCTTAGCAGTCCATAGGGTTGTGTCAAATCTGCAAAGTGATTGCTAATCACTTGCATGTCTTCTGGTGTATGCATCTCTAATGCAGTCATTGTCAGTATATAGCAGTTCCTGGATGCCTGCCTCAAAGACTTTTGATGATGCTTGTAGCTGTCTATTGAGGTGGAAGAGTTTTCTGTGGCATTCTGATTCCAGTGCCCTCATTCCATCCTCAAGCATGGTGGTATAAAATCGACTGAAAAAGCCCCTTTCATTCTAATGATGAACAGGAAAGTGTCAGAAACCTTCCACTGAGTCAACCAACTGTACCATCATGAGGTAGCCTAAAGATCTCAGTGAATTTCTGAGGCAGATTACTAATTACCACGGCTCTGGTCTCTCGATACTGTCAAATAGTTTTATGCAGTTTATGAAAACAGTAGAGGTTTTGGGGTTGCTCCCTGCACACTTATTGTATCTGTCATAATATAAAGATCATATCTGCTGGGTTTATTTTTGGCGTAAAATTGTGTTGGGATTCAGGTAGTGCATAGTTAACGCTGCTGTTCGATAAGGAAGGATCCTGACTAGCATCACTGAAGAGTTCAGTATCAGAACTACTTAACTCGGGAATTTAGATTCCTGTTGGGAGCCCTGTACAGATGCATACAGTAAGCACTCAGTAAATATGATTGACTGATTGATTGAGCCACTCTCAGTCTTTCTGCATCTAAAAGTGTAGTAAGTGATCCATTTTAGAACCAAAAGTTTTGAACACTGGATATTGCACCTAGAGGCATCTCTTTTGGCAGACATGTGTCTGCGTAGCACTTGGGTGCATGATAAAAAGGACTAATTGTAGCTTTTAGGACATTAATTCATCTGGGTGCAGTTGATAATATTGAAATGGTGGTATTTATTAAGCCCTCCCAAGATGCCAAGCACCATGCTAAGTACTGGGATAGATATAAAGTGTTCATTTAAAAATATATGGGCTTTTTTCCCCTGGTCTAGGTTACCCCACCCAGGATTTTGATTGGGCGGACTACCTCAAACAGTGTGGTGCTGAAGCTGCTCCCCAGAGCTGCTTTCCTGTGGTAAGCATTTCTCTGTTAGCAAAATTCTCCTTCTTGTAACTGACTTGCAAGGATGCAGCCAACCATCTTCAGTCAGTGTTCCTCTTACTTGGTGTGAAAGTGATTCCAACTCCAAAATATCAATAGTCACCTAAACTCTTTGATCCATATTTAAGCCACCGTTGTTGTAGAAGTGGAATCATCCATAGAAGTATGAAGTTGATAAGACACTTTTTGAGAATTTTATTTAAAATGAATCTAGTTAAATCTAGTTTCTTATGTCATCAGTAGAGTCATATCAATTAAGGCAGTGACTTTGTAGGTCTTGGAGATTATTTTATTCAACCTGAAACAAATGGCAAAATGTTAAATGGAAGAAAAATTAATGTGGATACGCTCTTTAGAAAGCCTTTTTATTTCATATACCTATGTGCGCTGTTTTTACTCTGGGTTCCACTGTTTCACAGCATCGTGAAAATCCACCCTCTCCTTTCCATCCAAGTTGCTACTATGCTGATCCAAGCACTTATTCTGTCCCTCCTTGACTAAAGCATCCACCTCCTCGCTGACCTCCCTGCCTCCCGTCTCTCCCCACTGCAGTCCACACTTCACTCTGCTGCCCAAATCATTTTTCTAAAGAAAAAAGAAAAGTTTAGTCCACGTCATCCCACGCCTCAAGAACGTCCAGTGTTGTCCACTCATCTCCACATCAAACAGAAGCTCTTTACCACCAGCTTTAAAGCCCTCAATCAGCTCTCCTCCTTTCACCTTACCTCACTGATCTCCTATTACAGCTCAGCCCACACACTTTGCTCCTCTAGCACCAGCTTGCTCACTGTGCTCCATCTTATCTATCTCGCCGCCGGTCCCTTTCCCATGTCCTCCGTCTCTCCTGGAATGCCCTCTCCCTCCATATACACCAGACCACCACTCTCCCCACCTTCAAAGCCTTATTAAGGTTACGTCTCCTCCTAGAGGCCTACCCCAATCCAGCCCTCTCCTCCCCAACTCCCTCTCTCTTCTGCATCATCTATGTACTTGGATCTGTACCCTTTGGAAACTTGGTATTTACCCTACCTCAGCCCCACAGCACTTATGTACATGTCTTTAAATTATGTATATTAATGTCCATCTCCCCTTCTAGACTGTAAGCTCATTGTGGGCAAGGAACATGTCTACCAACTCTGTTATTTTGTACTCTCCCAAACGTTTAGTACAGTGCTCTGCACACAGTAAGAGCTCAATAAATACCATTGGTTGACTGATTGACTCAAGGAATGGATTCCGAGTGCATTCCTCATCATTGAAGAACCCAGGACTCCCGAATTCCGGTCTTTTTACTCTATCACACTGCCTCCCTGTGTAGACAGTTGTGACAGGCCTGTACTTCAAAGGGGCTGAAACCACCTATATGATTCCCCTGTGTCTGTGCCAAACTGGACTTGTATCTCATATGCCTCAGAACCTTTTCTGAACCCATCTCATTGAGGAGTTTATAAATTTGTCTTTCAGTGTGTGATATTTCAGTTTGCCGGACTAGGGCGACCCAAATTTTCAGGCTCTTCATCAGCACCAACACAATGGCTTGAAAGATTTTTCCGGTACCAGGATTGGGAACCATTTGGCATTCTAGTACAACCAGTTATTGCTGTGAGGGAAAAAGGATTTGGGATGCTCAAGATATATAGTGTACCCAAGTATTTCTTTTTAAAAAGATAGAAGCATTGTTTACTAACAAACCGAATCAGTTTTAGGGGCAGGTGAAGCGGGCCTTGGGTTCCGGAAAATCAGAACCATCATCTTCGCCCTATGTCACCGCCTTCCTGCACCGTGTCTAGGGTTGTGTTGGACCATGGAACCTATGGCTCCTGGTTCAATCTGGAGAGAGAAGGTTGCCTAAAAAATGAAACTACTTGAGAAACGGGTAGTTTCACTCTTAACTGTACTTTTCCTTCACACATAGTCCTGTCTCCCTCCAACTCCCTAAACCAGAGTTACAAAATTAGAGAAATAAAATGACTACAGCAGTTAAATCAATCAGTTGTATTTATTGAGTGTTTACTGTGTGCCGAGCACTGTACTAAGCACTTGGGAGAATGCAATACAACAGAGTTGGTAGATATGTTCCCTGCCCACAGGAGCTTCAGCATTCAAGTACCTCTAATAAACACTGGTATGAGAAATAAATTAGTTGTTCTCCTGTAGACCTTCTCTCAGTATTAAGCTTCTCTTGCCATGTTTTCAATCATTCATTCATATTTATTGAGTGTAATGTGTGCAGAGCACTGTACTAAGTGCTTGGGAAAGTACAGTTCAACAATAAACAGTGACATTCCCTGCCCACAACAAGCTTACAGTCTAAAGCAGGGGGGAGATAGACATCAATACAAATAATTACAGATATATACAAAAGTGCCGTGGGGCTGGGAGGGGGGAAGAGCAAAGGGAGCAGGTCAGGGCAGAAGGGAGTGGGAAATGAGGAAAAGTTTTCCTGACTTCAGTTTTCCTGAATTCATGTGGTTTCTCCAGGCCTCTCTTGGTCTGGGGTCTCAGCCTCTCCCTTGGCATGGCAAAGCGACACATGGCCTAAGCAGCCATTTTGTAAAATGCCCCACTGATAACGTCTTAGCCGTGCCCTATCTTCTCCAATATTGTTCTCAATTAGCCCCAAGTCCCTCAAGTCCTATAGGTGAAATTAAGCCTTCTGGTTTGTTTTGCTTTGCCTGCTGGATGACTGCATCACCTGTACTGACTTAATTAAGGTCATGAAAATTGCTCTCATGACAGGAACCTCTTAAACTGTTGGTTTCCCCTGTAACTGGTATTATGCCTGGCTGACCTTGCAAGCATTGCATTCACATCTCTTTGGTGTGGTTCTGCCCTTGCTTGTCAAGAGGTAAAAACTTTTTCTTCATTTCTTTTTTTTAAAATCCAGGTCTGCATTAGCACCCACCATAGAAACAAAGCATTTTCAATGAGTTTTCATCATCTTTATTAATGATTCTATTGAGCCACTCCTGTGTGCAGAGCACTTGGGAACCTACAGTAGAAACAGAAGACCTGGTTCCTTTCATTTGTTCATTTGGTCATATTTATTGAGCGCTTACTGTGTGCAGAGCACTGTACTAAGCGCTAGGGAGAGTACAATGCAACAATAAACAGATACATTCTCTGCCCACAATGAGCTTACAGTCTAGAGGTGGGGAGACAGACATTAATACAAATAAATTAATTATAGTTACGTACATAAGTGCTGTGGGGCTGGGAGGAGGGAAGAACAAAAGGAGCAAGTCAGTGTGACGCAGACAGGAGTGGGAAAAGAGGAAAGGAGAGGCTTAGTCAGGGAAGGTCTCTTGGAGGAGACGTGCCCTCAGTAAGGCTTTGAAGGTGGGGGAAAGTAATTGTCTGTCAGATTTGAGGAGGGAGGGCGTTCCAGGCCAGAGGCAGGATGTGGGCGAGGGGTCGGCAGCAAGATAGGGGGAGATTGAGGCACAGTGAGAAGGTTAGCATTGGAAGAGCGAAGTGTGCAGGTTGGGTTGTAGAAGGAGAGTCCTTAAGGAGGTTGCAGTTCAATAGGGAAAACTAGGTACAGTTGAAATAGGGAAAAATTGGTACAAATGGCAAACGTAAAATATGAATAAGGGTATAAGGTTATAGCATGAGATGATAAACATAGAAGTCTTGTCTTATGCTGTCGAGTCATCTCCAACCCATAGCGACGCCATGGACACATCTCTCCCAGAATGCCCCACCTCCATTTGCAATCGTTCTGGTAGTATATCCATAGAGCCGGTAGTTATAATAGGTGTATTTGCCTTTCATGCTTGAAGAAGACACTTCTGATGGGGAAATTTGTGTTTGGGTGCCTGTGTGGCTGAAAGAGACCAGTGCGGGACCCACAGTCTGGACCGCAGTGTACACTTAAAACGACTCTTTTTTTGTTTTTCAGTTGGGTTTAAATACAATATACACTTGAGTGCTAGAGGTGGGTGATGGGAAGATATGATCAGGGAAGGTACTGAGTAATCAGGGCACCCCTTTGGTAGGAGATGGCTTTTTAGAAAGCTTTGCAGCTGGAGTAGAAAGTGATCCTAAAGATGTATGAGAGGAGGGAGGGAGTTCCATGCAAGAGGAAAGGAAAAGGAAGGCCCTACTGAGCCCCCAGGCTGAGCCCCCTCCTTCCTCTCCCCCTCCTCCCGCTCTCCAGCCCCCCCGCCTTACCTCCTTCCCTTCCCCACAGCACCTGTATATATGTATATATGTTTGTATGCAGTTATTACTCCATTTATTTATTTATTTTACTTGTACATATTTATTCTATTTATTTTATTTTGTTAATATGTTTTGTTTTGTTCTCTGTCTCCCCCTTCTAGACTGTGAGCCCACTGTTGGATAGGGACCGTCTCTATATGTTGCCAACTTGTACTTCCCAAGCGCTTAGTACAGTGCTCTGCACACAGTAAGCGCTCAATAAATACGATTGAATGAATGAATGGATGAATGAATGAATGAATGAAAGAATTGGGTCTAAGACGGGAAAGTTGAGAGCGGTAGAAGGTTAGCTTAGGAGTGAACAGTGCAAGCTGGGGTGTAGTGGAAAAAGAGTGAATATGTAAGAAGAAGACAGCTGGACCCTTAAGTCCAGTGGGAAGGAGGTTTTGCTTTATGCCAGGAGAAATGAGTAGCCTTTGGAGGTATTTGAAGAGGGGAGTGATGCATTGTGAATGGCATTTTAGAATGATTTGGTCAGCCATATGAAAAATGGGGAAAGGCTTGAACCAAGAAGACTAGTAAGGGAGCTGAGAAGTGATGACAGTTTGAATCTGGGTGGTGGCCGTGAGGTGGAGAGGACGGGGAGGAGCCGGGAAATATTGTGGAGGACAAACCAGCAGGACTGAATGAGGGAAGTAATAGTTGGAGGGGAAATCATTCATTCAGTCGCTTTTATTGAGGGCTTATTGCGTGCAAAGCACTGTACTAAGCGCTTCAAAGATTACACCAAGTTTATGAGCTTCTGGAGCTGGGAGGAGAGTGGTGTAGATACAGATGGGAAAATTAGGAGGAGTAGGTTTAGGAGGGAAGATGAAGACTCTGCAAGGGCTTAATTTCAAAGTATTTAATTATGTCACAGTGCACCTTCTTGATATGTAAAATGATTTTAAGTTTCTGTCCGAAGATAAGAAGCTGCCTTGCATGGAAAACATGTTTTCCATAATATGTACCCACTGTTAGTTCGTTGCTTCAATTCTAAGGATATTATTGTGCCCAAGTGGAATTTCTTCATTGGACTTTCCTCTAGCCAATTTCTGATCATGGATTTAAGGAGAACATGAAGCTTGAAGCCGTGAACCCTATTGACCCTGAAGAAGTATGTGTGGCTACCGTTACAATGGTTAAGGGTTCCTACCTGTGGCTTCAGTTGGAAGGTAGGTATCACTCTGGAAGGCCTGAAAAGTTTGGTCTGTGTCCCTTTTGACCACATTGTTTTTGTTTATTTTTTTGAAGTAGTTTTTAGTTAATATTGCTTCCTTCAGGGAGGTGAAATGAGTCACAGAGAGAGTTCCAGGTTCCAAACTAACTTGATTGAAGAACTAGAATTCAATGTCAAGCATCCTAAATAATCTCTAAATTCAAATTTGGGGCAAAATCCAGCAATATAATTGGCTTCTTGTGCTCATCTGGGGAATGAGTTGGGGAGGAGGGGAATATGATGCAGCTGGGAGTAGTTGGGTGGGTTGGGGAGGCCAGGGACTCAGGTCACCTGGGTTCTAATAATAATAATAATAATAGTAGTATTTGTTAAGTGCTTACTAAGTGCAAGGCCCTGTACTAAGCACTGGGATGGATACAAGCAAATCAGGGTGGACACAGTCCCCATTCCACATGGGGCTCACAGTCTTAATCTCCATTTTACAGTTGAGGTAATTGAGACACAAGGAATTTAAAAGACTTGCCCAAGATCTCACAGCAGACAAGTGGCAGAGCCGGGATTAGAACCCAGGTCCTTCTGACTCCCATGTCCGTGCTCTATCCACTAGGCCATGCTGCTTATAATTCCGGCTCTGCCACGTGCCTGCTGTGTGACCATGGAAAAGTCACCTCACTGCTCTGTGCCTCATATCTGCCAAACTAGCACACTTCCCCCCTTCAAAGCCCTACTGAGAACTCACCTCCTGCAGGAGGCCTTCCCAGACTGCACCCCCCTTTTCCTCTGCTCCTTCTCCCCTCCAACCCCTCCCTCTGCTCTACCCCCTCCCCGCCCAACAGCACTTGTGTGTCTTTATTATTCTATTTATTTTATTAATGATGTGTATAAATCTATAATTCTGTTTATCTATTTTGATGCTATTTATGCCTGTCTACTTGTTTTGTTTTGTTATCTGTCTTCCCCCTTCTAGACTGTGAGCCCATTGTTGGGTAGGGATTGTCTCTGTCTGTTACCGAATTGTACTTTCCAAACGCTTAGTACGGTACGTTGCACAGCAAGCGCTCAATAAATAAGATTGATTGAATGAATGAATACTGGATTGAGCATAGGCCTGGGAGTCAGAATGTCTTGGGCTCTAATCCTGGCTCCGAGAGCACGGGCTTGGGAGTCAGAGGTCGTGGGTTCTAATCCCGGCTCCTCCACTTGTCTGCTGTGTGACCTTGGGCAAGTCACTTAACTTCTCTGTGCCTTAGTTACCTCATCTGTAAAATGGGGATTGGTACTGTGAGCCCCACGTGGGACAACCTGATTACCTTATATCTACCCCAGTGCTTAGAACAGTGCTTTGCACATAGTAAGCACTTAATAAATATCATTATTATTATTATTATCTGTAAAATGGGGATTCAGTACCTGTTCTTTCTTCTGCTTAGACTGTGAGCCCCAGGCAGGACAGAGACTTGTCTGACCTGATTATCTTATGTCTAGCCCAGGGCTTACCAGAGTGCATGGCACATAGTTCTCAACAAACACTACAATTAGTATTAACTGCTGAGCGTCTGGAACAGCAGCGGCCCAAATCCATTAAAGTCCAGTATGGCATTTGTGTTCAGCCATGGCCATGTTCCTTTGGCTGGCTCAGTGTGCCACATTCTGATAAGTATCGTGGGTTGCTAAAGCCTGCTTTAGAAACCTTAGAAGGTGGGCATAATGAAGAATTTTCTATTGGAAGATTATCATTCATAAATATTTATTGAGAACCTCCTGTATACAGAGCACTGTACTAGGTAGGGCTTGAGAGAATACAATAAAAATTAAAAATACAGTCCCTGCAGTTGTGAAAGGACAAGTATATATCAAACTATGTGTTTCAGGGTGATTGAATTAGGTGGAAATGATACTTAGGATCCAAGTTTATTCGTAGTGATTTTTATTCCTTCCTGCCACAGAGAACCAGCAAATCAGGCCTGAAATAGTTGAGATAATATTTCCATAGCATGACTCAAGTGAGTTTTAGAAAGGTTCTGCTCCCTATTTAGCACACAGATTATTTTGAAAGTTTGTATGTATTAAGTTTGATATTCCAGAGGATGTAAATATTTGCCAGGCACATCTTGAAAGAAAGAATTTCACTAATTTGTTCTCGTTCTTAGGGGAACAAGCAACTCTTACTCAAAAAGATGGACGACGTTAACTACTGTTTATTCATCTTCTATGTGCAAAAAACCAAATGACTTTGAATTTGTTGCCCAGAACATGGATTTAGATACACCCCCCGACTTGGAGACGAGCTGGCTGAACCATTTCAGTTGGAGTGCTTCTTAGTTTCCCAAGTGTTTCGACTAATTGAATTTCCTATTCAGAATGTGCTTTCAGCCCAACTCTTCTGAATGACACCCACTTTTCAGCTGTGAGGGGCCAGGCGTGTTCCTCCTAATAACGTGGACAGCAGTAAATTGGGTTTTAATGGGAACCTTCCCAATAGAATCCCTTGTCAACTGGATGCAGATGTAGTATGATACTGTGAAATAAGACTTTTGATGAACGCTTTTTTGAGATTTTTTCTTCTCTCCTTCCTTCCCCACTTTTATTTAACCTTTAGGCTCAAAAAAGCCAGTGCCTGAATGCATCGTGAGTGTGGAGTCCATGAATATTTTTCCTGTGGGTTGGTGCGAGACCAATGGATACCAGCTCAGATCTCCTCGCCGAGGATTAGGTACCAGTCCAGTTTTTCTAACCATAGAGGCTGGAAAGCCAAAAACCTGTAAGATTGAACCATTTTGCAGTCACTGCCTATTAGGATAAATCTTTTGACACTGTAGAGGAAAGCTCAAACTACATGCCACAGCAGTAGCTCATCTCGGCTTCAGGCTCTGATTTATAACTTACCGGTTTGAAAGCGGTTGCGTATCTGCCCGAAGGGACTGGGCACGTGTCACTGCAATGTCCAATGAAAAGAAACCACTAAAAATTTTTAACTATAAAATTCTGCCTCCTCTCACTTTCCTTCTCTCTCTCTCTCTCTCTGTCTCTTCTTCAACAAAAACTTGTGGAGTCTCTTCTTAGATGAACAGTAAGTAAAGTGTGGACTTCTAGCTTACACTGAAAGGATGTTAGACTTCTTGTGATGCGGGTGGAGGAGGGAAATTTCTGCCATGATCAGACTGAGCCCTCCTTTCCTATATCGCCCCAGCTGGCTCCTATGATTTTTTTTTAAAAAACCCTTGGATTATACCATCCAGATCAGAGGGTGGCCTATTCTAATTTTAAAAAGATCTACAGGGGAGGAGATTCCACAACCTTTGTTGGTAGCCTGTTCCTGAATTAAACACTGTTAATTAAGATTTCTTTGTGTCTTCTCAAACATACATTCTCATTCGTGCCCCCCCAGTTCATCATTCACTCATATGCTCTTTGTCACACTCTGAGCACATCTTTTCTTCTGGTTTGTTCCTCTCTGGAAATGGAAAACAGCTGGTCAGCATTCTTCTCAAAATAACCCTTCCTCTTCTTGAATCACCTATTAAATCACCTCTTATCTTTATTTTTCTCTTCTAGATTAAACAACCCTAATGCCATTAGCCTTTCCTCATGGAACCAATTTTTCCATCTCTTTAATCATTTTTTAGTTTTTTAATCTCTGGACTTTCCACATCTTTTTTAAAATCCGGTGGCCAAAATTGGATACCATTCTCTAAGTCTCAGACTGAACAATGCTGTCTTTAATGGAAGGATTCCTTCTCAACTATATAGCACATTATGTATTTCCTTTGACTTCAGGAGTAACATTTTTAAACCAACAGCACTATTTTGCTCCTTCATCTTCAGCTTTTGGTCCCCAGATCTTATTCTGACATTCTTATTCATAAGCAGTCAATATCCATCTTGTGTTTGTGCAGGGTTTTGGGGGGTGAGGGGAGCCTGTTGTGCACTACTTTGCATTTGTCCCTTTTGAACATCATTTCTGTTGATTCTGGACCACTTCTGCTGAATTACAAGTACTGTTAATTATTAGAGATTTGGCAAGAGTACATAGGTGAGGTAACCTATTGAACAAGCCAATGCCCTCTAGGCCGAAAATATATCATGAGCAAAGATACACCCAAGAAGGGAGTCATGTTAAAGGCCCATATGTTATTGGCACTGTACGCAAGTCAATCTAAAAATGTCTCTTTCTATGCACTAGAAATATATTATTTAGTATGGAAAAATTTGATATAGGTAAATCTAAAGATAGATGTTTGATCCAAATGCATGGGGGCAGAGGATAGATGAACTGGTGTTGGCAAACCCACTTTGATTTCCCTTGAAGATAAGGGCATATCCTGAATAGCTGCATGTATTATGTCAACATAGTACTGTAGAGAAATATCAGTTTCTGAAGGAGTTAAAGAATTGTATACAAAATGCTTGCACTTAAGAACTATCTTTGTTATTAAGTCTTCCCAGTGATTGGAGTATTTTTAAGTGTTTGGTGTACGATTTGTAGCTTTATTTTGTTGTTGTTTTTTAAATTGGGTAGCAGTTATACTTTTTTTCTTACAGTGAACAAACAGAAGAAAGTGGCAGTGGTTCAACCAGAGAAACAGTAAGTAACACAATGGTATTCCCAGTAATTTGGCACTTAGGGCTTTGGGATGCACAGAAAAATAGTTACTTCAGGGTAGAAATTCCTTGCTTGTGTGTTCATCTTGACTTGAAATGATTTCTAAGATTAAATCTCTATTTTACTTTATGATGGGTTTTATTCTTCCCTTCAAATTACAAACATTTCCCAGAATGAAGTTGGACACAAAATGGCTTTAACCCTCCTTTGAGATTTTATGTCACTAAAAGCATATTTTTTTAGGACTCTAATTTTCCAGGTATATGAATAAAAGGAGGTAAAAATACTAGGAAGGGATTTGTTGGGATGAAACTTAGATTGAAAGACAGGGTAAGTCAGCCAAGCAGTATTTGTAGACTGTCTCCAAGATACTAGGTTTTTGCAGTACAAATTAATAAATAGTCATAGTTCCTGCCCTCCAGGAGTTTACCCTCTGAAAGGGGAGCTGACAGGCATGCAGTCAGCATAAAGATTCAAAAATTACAAGATTGGGTCAGATAAAATTGCCTGTGTTAGTGGGCTGGAGAGAAGGTGTGGAAAATTAGGGAAAATTCTCCAGGTGATGCCTTTGTCCAGGCAAAAAATGCTGGCTACGAAACTGTTGAATTAGAGTAATTTGGAGAAAGAGGAAGAGGCTAGTTACAGAAAGGGGTAGGGAAGGGCCATCCTAGAATCTTGAGGCAGAGGAGGGCGCAGCTGGAGATGGGGGAAAAAATATTTTTTCAAGCCCTAAGAGTCCAACCTCCAGCCAAGTTGATTTTGCAAGAATTAATTGACTGCTGTTTGGTTCGATTAATGGAGTTTGTTCTTTCAGGCTTTTTCTAGTTTTCACATTTGGGAAAGCAAAACTTGTTTTAGTGCCAAATAATTTGTGGAGTTAAAATAATTGGTTAAAGGCAAACAGGATATAACTTTCCACAGATTTCTCTTCACCACCTGTAGAAGCATGCTGTGGTTACTTATAAATTCAGCACATAGTCATTGAAATTTCTGCCTTAATCAGTTTTACTTTCTGCTACCCATACTCTCTTCTGGGCTACACATTTTTGTTGTGAATGAAGAGGGTGGGGGAAAGTAGCAACAAGAGGGTAAAGGCGGGGTTAGGTGTCTTTTATGCTTGTCTTCTCACTTCGTAATTCTGTCTTCAAGAACAGTTCCTGAAGGCCTGAAAAACCAGGAGCTGAATTCCACAGACTCAGGTATGAGCTTGTTTCCTTATTTGTGATCCAAGGGTACAGGAACCATCTTTGTTCTTCCAGGTTACTGTACTTGAACAAAGCCTCTATTTGACCTAAAGGGATTACCTTAATTTCATCAACATATACCTGCTGTGTGCAGAGCACTGTACTAAACTCTTGGGATCATGCAACAGAAACAAAATACTTGGTCTCCTCCCTCAAAGAGCTTGCAGTCCAGTGGGAGAGATGAGCAGATAGAAATTGGCAAACGTTGCAATTGAATTGCAAGCTCCTCAGAGAAAGTGGCTGCATCTCTTACTTTCCCAAGCATCCACTACAATGTTCTTGAGACAGTAGGGGCTCTGTAAGGCCTGGGAGTCAGAAGGTCATGAGTTCTAATTCCGGTTCTGCCACTTGTCTGCTGTGTGACCTTGGACAAATCATCATCATCATCATCAATCGTATTTACTGAGCGCTTACTATGTGCAGAGCACTGTACTAAGCGCTTGGGAAGTACAAATTGGCAACATATAGAGACAGTCCCTACCCAACAGTGGGCTCACAGTCTAAAATCACTTTACTTCTCTGGGCCTCAGTGATCTCATCTGTAAAATGGGGATTGAGCTCGTGAGCCCCGTGTGGGACAGGAACTGTGTCCAATCCGATTTGCTTGTATCCACCTCAGCGCTTAGTACAGTGCCTGGCAAAATGTAAGTGCTTAAATACTACAATTATTATTTTTACTACTAAATGAATGACTAAAAAAGAGCATAGCTACAAATGTTCCAAACCATATTAGTCAGTTAGGTACACACTTGTCTATTCAGGTAGTTATAGTATTTATTACATGCTCACTGTGTGCAGAGTGCCGTGCGGGGAGAAAATACACAGGTGGCAATTAAGCACGGTCCCTGTTCCTCATGGGACTCACAATCTTAAAAGGGGCCTGATGACATGACATGGCCAGAAAGCAGGGTTTAATCAGGGTAATACCTCTTGGAGGAGGATTTTAAAGGTGGAAGGGAAATGGTCTGGCTGATTTTAGAAGTGAAGGAGCTCTGGGTAGTGGGTAAGGTGTTAGCCAGGGGTCAGAGGTGGCAGAGTTAGGAGTGAAGTACAGTTAGAAGGTTAGCGTGGGAGGAGCAAAGAGTGTGACAGGGTGATGTGGGGAAAGAGAGTTCATAGATAAGAAAGCGACAGCTAGTGGAAAGCTTTAAAGCCAATTGTTAGCCCTTTTCAGGAAGAACCATTAGAGGGTTTTGAGGGAAGGGAGTGATGTGTTATGAACATTTTTTAAGAAATTGATTTGAGCAGCTGAAATGTATACAGGGTGGGCTGAAGTGGGCTAAGTCCGGAGGGCTGCTTGTCCTTACAGCACTGGGCTTTGAGCTGGGCACTCAGTTTGGTGTGCGTTCCCTTCTGGAAGATGGGGAGGATGTTTAGGTGGAGCTGGGCATGCCCCATATGCAGCACATGCGCAGGGGCTTCCATGCAAGCGTGATTGGCTATGGGTATCGACGTAGAGCAGTGGATTAGGGCCCTCCATCCCCAACACTAGACCTGGGCCAAGGATGCTCTAGATTGCTCCTCGCCGATGAGGGATATGCAAAGAGCAGGTTTTAAGCCCCAGTCATTATCTTCAACAGTAGAAAACTCTTTTGTCTAGTTGTTCTTTTGTGTTCAAAGATGAGACCATTTATAGTGAAGTAAGTTAGCTCTGGGTGCCACGGGGACAGAAAAGGCTGATAGAGAGCTGACAGTGCCATCTGCCACCTGTGGTTCGTCCCTGGTTCCACTGGTGTTTGCTGTTTGCAGCACCTGGTGCCTTTTTTGATTTTTACTTCTCTGTTTCGTGAGCCTATCAAAGTTTCTGCTCAAAAAGAGCCAGTCAGTGTGGCCACTGTTGTTTCCCATTTTTCTGCTGCAATCCTACATTGCCTGAGGATTCATTTTTCTGTGTACTTAAAATGTTTCTTCTAACCCTTATCCTGGTGCAGGCTGATAGATTACTTGGGTTTTCTTCACACCTATTGTTCCAGAGTGACTGACTGACTGTGCAGTCAGTCAATCAATCAGTTGTGTTGACTGAGTGCTTACTTTGTGCAAAACCCTGTTCTTAATACTTTGGAGAGTATAATAGAAGTAAAACGCAGTGGGAGGAGCCCAGAACAGAGTCAGGAGACTCAGGTTTTAGGTCAACTCCACCATTTACCTGCTGACCTGGAGGAGGTCACTTAATCAATCAATCAATCGTATTGAGCGCTTACTGTGTGCAGAGCACTGTACTAAGCACTTGGGAAGTACAAGTTGGCAATATATAGAGACAGTCCCTACCCAACAGTGGGCTCACAGTCTCTGGGCCTTGGTTTCCTTATCTGCAAAGTAGGAATTAAATACCTCTTCTCCTTCCCCATTAAAATGGGAGCCCTATGTAGCCCAGGGCTGTGTCTCATCTGATTATATTGTATCTACCCAGTGCTTAACACATAGTAAGTGCTTAACAGGTGCCACAATTATTTTCAAGAAGAGTACTGCAAAATGATTTGTGATCATTCACATTGGGGTGTTTTTGGGGTGTGTGTTTGTAGAGCATAGTCGTCAATCAGTGGCATTTATTGAGCGCTTTCTGTGTGCTGAGGGCCATACTAAGCACTTGAGAGAGTACAATACAACAGCACGGGTAGACTCATTCCCTGCCCACAATGCGCTCAGAGTCTAGTCATCCACATGTAGCATTTTTTGACTGTCTTTAAAAGGACGTTGGACATTGCTCAGAGCCTGAGTTGGAAGAATTTCCCAGAGGATAAGAAGCATAGCCAATTGCCAGGGTCCAGGTCCTTGGTTGTATCCTACAGCAAGGCTGCCTAGACTGCAAACTCAATATGGGCAGGGAATGTGTCTGTTTATTGTTGTACTGTACTTTCCCAAACACTTAGTACAATGTTCTGCACACAGTAAGCGCTCAATAAATATGATTGAATAAATAAATTGAACAGGGCCAAACCAACTAGACAGCCCTGTTTTTAAACCATTGGCAAGAGGTAATGGGTCAATCAGTGTAATCAATGTGTCTGTTATATTGTATTCTTCCAAGCATGTGTTCTGCAGTGTTCTGCACACAGTAAGCACTCATTATATACCATTAATTGATTGATTGAATCAGACAGGACATCCCCAGCTCCCACATCACCATTCATGCCATTATGGGTTAGTCTCAGCATCTTGATGAATTTCTTGGGGCAGCCAAATTTACCTTGCCTCTGGTCCTATTTCAGGTCTACTGAGAGGCTTGAATGCTTTTTATGACCTATTAGAACTATATAAGAGATCTTGGTGCTGCCCAATACATTTCTTCCTTATTGGATTCGTTGTGAAGCCCACGTCCACTGTGCCATACTTTGATATGATGTGACAACGTGATTTGATAAGAGAAGGTGTTTCTTTGTAGAAGTAGCAATAGTATTTATGAAATGCTTACTGTGTGCCGAGCACTTTACTAAGCAATGGGAAAGGATACGCAAGTGGGAATTGCACACGGTCCCTGTCCCTTTCTAGGGCATGTTAAATAATAATAAACATGGTATTTGTTAAGCGCTTACTATGTGCTAGGCACTGTACAAGCAAATTGGGTTGCACACAGTCTCTCTCCCACGTGGGGCTCACAGTCTCAGTCCCCATTTTACAGATGAGGTCACTGAGGCACAGAGAAGTGAAGTGACTTGCCCAAGGTCACACAGCAGACAAGTGGCAGAGAAAGGATTATAACCCATGACCTTCTGACTCCCAGGCCCGTGCTGTATCCACTGTGCCATGGTTGTTGCCACCCCTGCCGGATTCCCTTCTTTGTGATGAAGGCAGTTCCATCTTTTATTCTCCGGAGGCACTAAGACATGAGTGGTGTGTAGAAGTCTGTGTAGCCTTGGATCTCCTCAGCTTTGGCATCCCGCCACTTGTCACACAGGTCTCTTATCAATCAGTGGTATTTATTGAGTGCTTACTATGTGCAGAACCCTGTACTAAGCGTTGGGAGAATACAATACAACCAAATTAGCAGACACTTTCCCTGCCTGTAACGAGCTTACAGTCCCTTATAGCTAGATTTGCATGTCATGCTGTAGATTTCTGTGAGATGCTGCAAGGTGTTTTTGAGGCAGTAATGTTTTTGCCGCCAATAGTCTAAATTGTGTTTATCACACAAGCGTGGATGGCTTCAACTAACCAAGTCCAATGTTTTGATGGTGGCCTAGCAGGCATTGTTGCAGAGAAATGCCCATTCCAATAGTGCAAGCTAGAAAATACCACACTGTGTAGAGTGTGGAGAAAACATACTCCTTCTCTGGAGTATGACTCAAGTTTCAGGGAGTGAAATAAATCACCAGCATGTGGAATCAATGAAGACATTGAATGGTTATGTGCCAACAAGTTTTCCAAATTATAATACTCTAAACTGCTGCATCAGTAAATATACGAGGTATGAGAGGGCATCCCTAGAGGGATTCCTCATAGTATATCTTAATCATCCTTCACTTCAGGGAACAAAATGTCAATATAGTTTAGCCTATTTGTCAGAAAGTTAAAAGTCACTAAGGCTTAGAAAAATGACTCAATCACAGTAAGTCACCCAAAATCCTATTGAATCTCTAGTATAGATTGGGTCCTCTGCCAGTGATTTTTTTTTTTTTTAAATGGAGCCAAGTGGCAGCAGAGGAGCAGTGGATGGGAGCGAGGATGATTACAGTGGTGGCAACAGGTTGGGAGTGGGGCTGCCCTAGTACTATCTTTAATTGAAAATGATTCCCTTCATAATTCAACTGTAAAATCGTAACCTGGTTAGAATGTGACTAAAAGTAAGCCCCCCAAATCAAAACCTAAAGACAAATGACCCAGTCTTTCAGAGAAATAGCTGTCACTTGTTTAGCTTGTTATTAAGGGATGGCTCAAGACCAAAGCCAATGGTATTTATCAAGCACTCACTGTGTTCAGAGCAATGTAATAAGCGCTTGGGAGAGTACAGTGTAACAATGTAACGGACACGTTCCCTACATTCAGAATGCTTATTCCACAGACTGTCGCCATGGTTGAAAAGTGTTGCTTCTGTAGCTGTAGGTTAAGTCCATTGAGTCTCAGCTATAGTGTGTACTCTTGGGGAATTGGCATAAGACCATAAGCAATGCTAATACTGGATCAGACCAGAGGAACATTATGATGGTTATCCTCTTTCACACCCATCCCCGTGGGTAAAGTTGTATTATCTAGCGTTCATGCCTTGTCCTTTAATAACCAATTTTGGATCTCTCATCAGTTTACCTCATCAGTTTCTTGAACCTATTAATATTATCTATCTGCATATCCATCCCCATGGTTAGAGTTGTACTATCTAGCATTCATAACTCATCCTTTTGTAATTGACTTTGGATCTCTCATCAGTTTACCTCATCAATTTCTTGAAACTATTAATCTTGTCTGTCTTTGGTTTTGGGGGGGTGTGGTATTTTTTAAGTGCTTACTATGTGCTAAGCACTATTCTAAGCCCTGGGGTAGATACAGGGTAATCAGGTTGTCCCGCATGGGGCTCAATCAACATTTTACAGATGAGGTAACTGAGGCACAGAGAAGTGAAGTAACATGCCCAAGGTCACATAACAGACATGTGCCAGAGCCAGGATTAGAACCCATGCCCTCTAACTCCCAGGCCCGTGCTCTATCCACTAGACCACACTGCTTCCCCATGGTTAGAATCATACTGTCTAGCATTCATAGCTTGTCCTTTAGTAACTGAGTTTGGATCTCTCATCAGTTTATCTCATCAGTTTCTTGAACCTGTTAATATTTTTTGTCTGCACAGCTGACAATGGTAATCAATTCCATGTGTTTAGCACCAGCTGTGGGGGAAAAAAAATATTTTGGTTTGTTTTGAATCAACTCCTTTAAGTTTTGATCCATGTCCCTTTATTTCAGTGACTTGGAATTCAGTGAACAACAATTCCGTGTTTGCCCTGTCTGCTTCCTTTATGATTTGTAGATCTCTCAGCCACTATCTCGCTAATCAGTAACTCAACCAGATTTACTGAGCACTTATTGTGTGCATAGCACTGTACTAAGTGCTTGGGAGAGTACAATACAAGAGGTGGTAGACATGTTCCCTGCCCACAAGGAGTTTTAGAGTCTAAAGGGTGAAAAAGGCATTAATATAAATGCACAACTTATGGATATATGTACATAAGTCCTGTGGGACTGAGGTGGGGTGAATATCAAGTCCTTAAAGGGGTACAGATACCAGCGCATAAGCTATGCAGAAGGGAGAGGGGAGTCAGGGAAAAGAAGGTTTAATCAGGGAAGGCCTCTTGGAGATGTACTTTGAAGGAGGGGAGAGTGGTGGTCTGGCATATATGGAAGGAGGGACGTGGGAAAGGGGTTGATGGTGAGACAGACGAACAGGGTACAGAGAGCAACACTGGTGCTAGAGGAGCAAAGTGTGTGCAGGCTAGGCTTTAGAAGGAGATCTGTGAGGTGAGGTAGGAGGGGGCAAGCTGATCGAGTGCTTTAAAGCCGATGGTAAAGAGTTCCTGTTTGATGTGGAGATGGATGGGCAACCACTGGAGGTTCTTGAGGAGTGGGGCGACATGGTCTAAACTTTTTTTTTTTTTTTAGAAAAATGATCTGAGCAGCAGAGTGAAGTATGGACTGGAGTGGGGAGAGACTGAAGAGATCTAATCTTTTCAGTCTGTCTTCAGACAGAAGCTGCTCCCTTCTCCTGCTCATCTTGGTTGCCATTTTCTGTACCTTTTCCAGCTCTGTTATGTCCTTCCTATGGTGTAGCAGCAAGAATCACTTGCACTATTCCAGTTGCAGGCGTACCATGGTTTTATCCAGTTGCAAAATTCTGCCTTTTGTTTTATTTCCTAAATCCTACCGGATGATGCCCAGCTTTTTTGGCTGTTGTAGCACAATAAAGCAGTGTTATTGGCCAGTGTAATAATAATAATAATTGTGGTATTTGCTAAGCGCTTACTATGTTCCAAGCACTATACTAAGCGCTGGGGTGGGTACAAGCAAATCCATTTGGACACGGTCCCTGTCCCACATGGGACTCACAGTCTCAATCCCCATGTTACAGGTGAGGGAACTGAGGCACAGAGAAGTGAACAGAGCACACACGTGGCGGAGCTAGGATTAGGACACATGATCTTCTGATGCCCGGGCTCTCTCCCCTACACCATGCATCTCTTGTAATCTCATGTAGCGTATGCCTTTCGGGTCATGTTTCTGTGTTCGGTAGGCACTGATAGTGTCATCAGAAGTCACCTGGAACATAAGGTGCCTCACTGAGTTCCAAGAGAAGCGAGCGAGGGCTTCTAGTTTCCCAGTTACATGACCTAGATTGTCCCAGGGTATCCCAGTCTTAACTGGACCCCTGCGATGGTTACACAGTGATGAAAATTGTCCTAGACTGCAGGGAATAGAATGTATTTGGCACACCACATTCAGCTCCAAGTGTGGACCTTCTGCCGACTCCAGTCGCATCTTTCTCTCCCTTTAAGCCTGGAGTCAGCATGAGAAATAGCATGGCGTAGTGGATAGAGCACAGGCCTGGGAGTCAGAAGGTCACGGGTTCTAATCCAGGCTCCGACACTTGTCTGTTGTGTGGCCTTGGGCAAGTCACTTCACTTCTCTGTGCCTCGTTTACCTCATCTGTAAAATGGGGAGTGAGACTGTGAGCCCCACATGGGACAGGGACTGTGTCCAATCTAATTTGCTTGTATCCACCCCAGCACTTAGTACAGTGCTTGGCACATAGTAAGCGCTTAACAAATACCATAATAATAATTATTATTATTGTGGAGCATTATCTATTATAAAGGCCTAAAATTGTGGTAAAGCTAAAGTCTGGGGGGGAGCACGTTCAGAATGTCATCGCTATTCTAAACTTGAATTTTGACCCGAGCTCTGAGTTTAGTACTATTTTTTTTATGGTATTTGTTAAGTGCTTACTCTGTGCCAGACACCTTACTAAGTGCTGGTGTAGGTACATGTTAATCAGGTTGGACACAGTCCCTGTCCCTCATAGGGCTCCCAGTCTTCATCCCCATTCTACAGATGAGGTAACTGAAGCCCAGAGCAGTGAAGTGACTTACACAGGGTTGTACAGCGGTCAAGTAGCAGAGCTGGGATTGGAACCCTGGTCCTTCTGACTCCCAGGCCCATGCACTATCCACTAGGCCACACTGTTTCTTTTTGGCCACTACCCAAGCAACAGCCATCAGGCCCGAGGTGGATAGAGTGCAAAAAGCCGGGAGCCCAGTGGCCTGATCCTTGGACGTAGAAATGACACTGCTTATTCTGAGTATTTGCTTGTCTTTGTTTTCCAGTTGTAGTCAATGGAAAATATTGCTGCCCAAAGATCTACTTCAACCACCGGTGCTTCTCAGGGCCATACCTCAACAAGGGCCGAATCGCTGAGCTGCCACAGTGTGTGGGACCTGGAAACTGTGTTCTTGTCCTAAAAGAGGTAAGGAGCAGTAGAGGCCCGAGGTTCTTATCAGGAATTGGGAAGCGTTCCTGCAGAATGTGCGTGTGTGATCCTGGTGAACAGTGGACTCGTAAATATTTGTAGAAAAACCATCCACGGATTCCCTTTCTCTTCTAAGACCAGAGCAGAAGCTTCCTTGTCTCTATTTTTGCAGAGATTTCAGTCACGTGATCCGTCTTGCAGTCCTGGGTAGAGTAAATAGTATCATTTTCCATTCTCAGAACTATCTGGCGTGTTTATTGCTTCAGTATTGCTTATTGCTACCACACAAGTAGCCCAAACTTTTTTTCAGGGGTGCAGAATTTGAAGTGAAACTTGAAAAATCAAATCCCTTTTGTCTGGATGACTACAGTGACTGAATACAACCTCGTTACTCTGAAATGGAGAGAAACCAGAGCTTGTGCTCCCAAAATAGAGGAAAAAAATCCCAAAAAAGTGAAAAAGAACCCCTCCTTTAGGTACCACATCAGGGGAAAGCAGCAGGGCAGGTGGAAATTACTTATAACCTCAAACCATTATTCTCAGTCACATGTTAAAGTGCCCAGTAATGTTAAAACTAGATAACCATACCCAGACATAAAGGCAGGGACTGAGAGAGAGACCAGTGGGGAAAGTGAATAAGGGAAAAAAGTCAGTAGATCAGTATCATGCATTAAGTGTTTACGATGGGCTGGCAAAGCACTATACTTAATAATAATAATAATAGTTTTTAAGTGCTTACTATGTTCCAGGCACTGTACTAAGCACTGAGGTAGATACAAGGTAATTGGGTTGGACACAGTCTCTGCCACACATAGGGCTCCCAGTCTTAATCCCCATTTTACAGATGAGGTAACTGAGGCCCAGTGAAGTGATTTGCCCAAGGTCACACAGCAGACAAGTGGAGGAGCCGGGATTAGAACCCATGTCCTTCTGATTCCCAGGCCCATGCTCTTATCCACTAGACCATACTGCTTCACCTTGGCTAAGACATGGTCCCTATCCCACAGGAGCACGGAGAGGGAAGAGATGAGGTAAATGTTAAAAAAAAAAAAACCTAATAAAAATAGCAGTTAATTAGTACTGGTGGGAAATAATCCTTGGACTCCTCTGACAGGGCCATTAGTGGTCCAAACTGCTACAAAGCATCCCAGCATCCTGAAGGTTTTTGTCCACTCTCTGCTCGTGCAAGGGATAGAGTTCTTCCTCTTATTTTAGACAGTTGCTTCTGAGTGAAATGAAATAAGACTCTTGTGCCCAGTTGTCCAGTCTGGGTAGCTTCATTATGAAGAGGAGACTGGGAAATACGTATGGATCTTGCTCTGTGACCATCATTTCCAACTCATTCCCATGTGTGGGTTGCTGGTGGCGTTCATGGGCTGGATTTTTTGAAAAGCTGCAAATGACTAATGAAGGCTTTGTAAAAAAGAATCAACTACTACCTAATAGGCTATTATTAAGTGGAACAAAAGGAAATTGGTGAATGGAACGATAATTAATTTCTCGAAGAGTCAATATTAGTCGTGGAGCTTCTAAGGAGATGAGGACAGCAGTCCAAGATTGAGGAACAGAAAAAGACAGGAAAGGGAGAAAGAGTCAAAGTGGTGGAAGGGGAGGGAAGAGAGACAGAGAGAGAAACTCTCACCCAAACGATTTTCCCTCCGCATAGCGCAAGCAGCAACAGAAGGGAAACTCTGCAGAGATTTCAGCTTGGAACAAGGAGTGGTGAATCATGTTCAAGTGGTCTGCTCTCACTGCTCCACTTTCACATCTCCCTCTTCCCATTTCCCTGTCATGTTTTAGCACACCTGTAGATTGTAGACAGTCTTACTGCAGGCCACATTTGGCCAAGTTTGATATACCTGTTCCATGGGCTTCCACTGCTTTATGTTAAGCTCTAGAGGGCATTCCTTCCAGATAGAAAATCCTTTAAGGATGGAATCATATATCTGTAGACCCGACTCATTACTACACCAATTATGAAGATACTTTAATCTCTTACATGGAAGAAGCTGAACAGCGCCAAAATGATTAGTCCTTCCCTCCTTCATTGTCGTATTAAGAGCTTGCTGTGTACAGAGCACTATACTAAACGCTTGGGAAAATACAACAGTAAACAGTGACAGTCGCTGTTCACAACAAGCTGTCTAGAGGCGGGGAGACAGACATCAATACAGATAAATAAAATTACAGATATATACGTAAGTGATGTGGGGCTGGACGGGAGGGCAGTCAAAGGGAGCAAGTCAGGGCAACACAGAAGGGAGTGGGAGATGAGCCCTCATGGAAGGCTCCGTATTTGACTGTTTCTCCACCATGGGAGATAGTTCAGAAGGGGCAGATGTTCACTTAGAGGGTTTGCCTCTGGCAAGGACCGTAGTCAGGGATGCAGAGTGTGGTTAAACCTCTGGAACTTGGTGGGATTCATCAATGAGTGATGTGGAAAAAGCTGTGCCTTCCTTGAAAATGGTCTGAAATTTGTGGGATATACTGTTTCTTGACAGTAAAATTATGGCTTGATCCACTCACTGCCTGGTTTGGTCATCTCTGGCAACTACTGCTGACTTCAGTAACCCAGATAATGCATGGGCATATTCACTCCGTGGTGTTTTGATCCTTGTTAATTGATTGAGATAATGGAATGAATCCGCTGATCTCTCTTTGCTTTTTAAAGCAAATGTGCGAAACAGCTACCCTAATGGACTTTTTCCTCTCTATTTTCAACACCTCTTCTTCCCCTCCCCACAACACCCTTTAAAAATTTTACTTCTAGGTTCTCACTTTACTGATCAATGCAGCCTACAAACCAAGCCGTGTCCTTCGGGAGCTCCAGCTGGATGAGGATGCAGTGTGGCATGGGCATGGGGAGATCTTGAAAGCAAAGTATGTGTTTTTACCTTCTCATATCTGTTATGGATGGTAACATGTATATTGGAGACTCAACTAATCACTCGAATTCAAGTGCCTGCTGGGTGCAGAATTGTATGCTATGTGGAAGAGTACAACAGAAATGAATCTACCTGACCCCTGTCCTCAGCCTAGTGTGGTGAGACAAACACTAAAATAAATTGCAGATGAGAGATAGAGTATATAAGATATTTACTGAAGTGCTACCTGGGGCTGTGAGTACTTAGGCAATAGGTATCATGGGAGAGCTAAAGTGGCAGTTGGGGATTAAGATGGGGGAGATTAGAGGTTAATTGGGGAAAACCTCCTGGAGGAGATGTGGCTTCAGAAGGCTGTAGAAGGTGGGGAGAGCTGTGGTCTGTCAGATGCAAAGAGGGACGGAATTCCAGGCAGAAGGGAGGGCTTGAAGTTAGGTCGATGGTGGGTGAGAAGAAAATGAGGCACAGTGAGTAGGATTTTAATCAATCAATCAGTAGTATCTGTTGAGCACTTACTGTGTGCAGAGCACTGTACTGAGAACTTGGGAGACTACACTGTAACAGAGTTGGTAGACATGTTCCTTGCCTACAGTGAGCTTCTTGAGAGGAATGAAGGATGTAAACTGGGTTGTGGGGGAGGGGCGAGGCTAGGTAGTGGGGTGAGAGCTGATGGAATGTCGTAAGCAGGATAGTTCAGTGGATAGAGCAAGGGCCTGAGAGTCAGAAGGACCTGGGTTCTATTTCTGGCTCAGCCATTTGTCTGCTGTGCGACCTTGGGTGAGTCACTTCACTTCTCTGTGCCTGTTACCTCATCTGTAAAATGGGGATTAAGACTGTGAGCGCTATGTGGGATGGCGACTGTGTCCAACCTGATTAGCATGTATCTACCCCAGTGCTTAGAACAGTGCTTGACACATAATAAGCGCTTAACAAATACCATCATTGTTATTAAAATCAATGGTCAGGAGTTTCTTTTTGATGTGGAGAGGAATGGGCAACTATTGGAAGTTTTTGAGAACCAAGGAGACACGTACAGAATAACATTTTAGAAAATTAATCTGGGTAGCAGAGGGAAGCATGGGCTGGAGAGAAGAGATTCTGGTGGTTGGGAGACTATAGAGGAGGCTGAAGCAGTAGTCCAGCCAGGATATGACAAGTTCCTGGACCAATGTGGTGGGCATTTAGATGGGGAGGAAGGGGCAGATTCTTTAAATGTTGTGCAGGAAAAACTGATTGAATATGGGAATTGAAAGAGAGGGAGGAGTCAGGAATAATGGCAAGGTTACTTACTGTCTTGAGAAGTGGGGAGGATGGCAGTGTTGTCAACCCTGATGGGAAAGTTAGATGGAGGCAAGGATTCGGGAGGGAAGATGAGTTATATTTTGGACATGTCAAATTTGAGGTGCTAGCAGGACATCATCGCTGAGAATCAGTGTGGGCTGGTGGAAAGAGCCAGGCCTGGGAGTCAAGCGACCTGGGTTCTAATTCCGGCTCTGCCACTTGCCCGCAGGGTGTCTGAGTGCTTAACTTCTTTGTGCCTCTCTTTCCTCATCTGTAAAATGGGGATTAAGTACCTGTTCTTCCTCCCCCTTAGACCGTGAGCCCTATGTGAGAGGACTGTGTCCAATCCGATTATCTCATTTCTAGCCCAACGCTTAGTACAGTGCTTGGCAGATAGAAAACAGCTAACAAATACCACCATTTGGAAGAAATGCATGATTGCAAAGGAGGAAGGTCAGGGCTAGTGAGGCAAATTTAGGAATCACCTGCATAGAGGTTGTAGCATCCCCATCGCTCTTGGCACTTCCCCATCTCACCATGTACCTGGTGACTTACTTTTCTACCCAGTGTGATTCAGGAATTTCTCTACCTTGTTCCCACCCAAAACATTCTGCTTTAGGACTTCCCCACTCCCTCTGTCTTTTAGCAGTCTATTCTGGGAGTCTATTTGATTTACCCTGTAATCTCTTCCCCCAGATACTTGACTTAGGGAATTGGAACTGGTCCTTAGGCAATTGAGCAAATGTGTTATGTGTATGGATTATCCACTGTTTTAATTCTCCTCATTAATGCTTCCCTCCATTAGTGTGGATAATTGAAAGTGTATTACACCTAACAAACCTAAAGCACACAAATGCTTGCAGAATCAGGTTAGCTCTGGGAGACTTCCATTTAGTGATGCACGAAACCCCTTGGCTACTTAACTTTGATTCAATTTATTAGCTTGAAATAAGAAAAACCATGAAAAACACCTTTGTACTGGCTGTGACTGCCCATTGAGTTTTAATTATACAGGCATTTTACAGGCTTTAGCATTTAGTTTAACACAGATGTGCCAGAGACTTTCTTTCGTGTGAATGGAGTGAATGGATTGCATGTGCCATTGCACATTATTAGTATTAAGTAGAAGAAAGGGAAATTAAATTGATGAACAGAATGCTGTTTATTATATCCTTGCCGATAGGATATAAGTGGGTGGGGGGCGTCCCCATGGGGGTAAGCTCTGAAGTCGAATGTGTCTGTTTATTGTTATATTGTACTCTTCCAAGTGCTTAGTACAGTGCTCTGCACACAATAAGGGCTCAATAAATACAATCAAATTAATGAATGAATGTAGCTGGGGAGAAGGCAGAAAGGGGATAGAGGCATTTTGTCTCTCTCACATACACACACACACACACACACACACACTCACATTCTCTCACAGTCACATACACACATATTCTGATACACATACCCACACATTCTCTCTTACCCACCTACAGACACACACACACGTCTCTCACACTCCCATTCACTCACTCATAAGACCTTCCCCTCAGTCAAGGACTAACAAATAAATGAAACACGCAGTGGAGATTTCCCTTACTCCATCTTTGGAGGGGCTGCTGCAGCCAGCCACTGCTTTGTAGGATTTCTGACACGGGGAGACTGATTAATACCGAGCAGCCCCAAGCAAACTTGCCCCAAGATGGCAAGTTGGGGTGAGCGCCTCCACTGTACCATGTAGACACCCTGTAGGGGAGAGTAATTCCACCCCTCGCCTTGAGGTTGGTAGGCTTGATAGGGCACCCGGTCAACCTTGGAGATCAAACACACAATTGTCATGCAAACCACATGACATCTTTAGACTGTAAGCTCATTATGGGCAGGGACAAAATCCTGACACTACCAATTTTTAAGTTTGTAGGCATAGGAAGCAAGCTTTCGATTTCAATGCCATAGATGAATCTATCATTAATGAATCAGTGATATGAACAATTCCTCCCCTTCAGGAAAGAAAAAATATATAAATGTTTTAAAGATTGAAGCAAAGATATATTTCTTGAAAAAAAGCAGTTACGCTCCATAGGATTTAAGTTCAGGACTCAAAGTATAAACTAGAAAGCAGGTTAACCTTTCCACGCCTCACTGTCCAATCTCTAAAATAGGTTAGGGCATATTAACCTGCCTCACGTAGGCTTTTGGGGGAAATAGTGGTTTCTTGTTGGTCAAGTGGTTGGAGGGTTTTGAGCTGTGTACATAATGCAAAGCAGTATTATAATTTTCAAGGGGATGTCAACAGTTAGGGTTTTCTTCGAACATAATGCAAAGCAGTATTATAATTTTCAAGGGGATGTCAACAGTTAGGGTTTTCTTCGAATCAGTAGAACTGATGAAACCCAGCTAACCATCCAGGTTCTCGCACTGGCAGGTATAAAGGGAAGAGCTATCGGGCTACAGTCGAGGTAGTGAGGACAGCCGACCGGGTGGCCGACTTCTGCCGGAAAACCTGCATCAAACTGGAATGCTGTCCGAACCTCTTCAGTCCGCAGATGGTTCTGGACAAATGTTCCGAGAACTGCTCCGTATTGACCAAGACCAAATACAGTGAGTTCCGTTTTCTGGATTTGTAACTGTTTCAGCTGACCCCAGCTGTGTGGTCCAGGAAAAATTCCACATCATTTTAGAGCTAACTATTTGGGATTTGATCAGCTTCTCATTGAACTGCAGTCACTTGAGGAATGAGTTGCAATACCTTTCCGATTGATTTTTCAATATGTTCTCCCCTTGAAAAATACAGATGGAAGCAAACAGAATGCAGTTTCCCAGCTGGGTAGGATTTGCCTTGGGATCTTCGCACATGCTGCCGTGATGTTTTGGGTTTTTTTTTTTTAAAAAAAGTATAAATAATCAGAATTCCAATCCTCTCTTCTGAGGAGAATTAATAAAGAAGAGAATTTATCATGATTGAATCTGAGCAGTTTTGGGCCCTGCTTTTTCATAAAGTCAGATGAACTGTTGAACCAGTGGCTATGGGTGGAGCCTCAGACATAGGAAAATAGTATTTACATTTTCACCTGTAAGCCTCTTGGGTTGTTTCTGGAATATAGGTACATGCCTCAGGACTTGTGAAAATTAATCTCTGATGATGACATTGCCAAATGTTGAGCATGACTATGGTATGAACCTGCTCTCTGTTTTGTTTTGTTTTTTCTTTGAAAAATAATGCCCTAGTTTTCTGCAGGGTCTGGACTCTGATGCAGAGAGAAAAAACACAGTGAAGTGGTAATTTGCTAATTAATCGTCAGAGTCTAAGCTATATAACATCATCAGTTGTGTTTACTAGCAATCCATTTGCATGCGATGAGCTAGGCATTGTATAATCTGAATGCAACCTTGTCCCAAAGGAACCTAGGATCTACTAGCAGAAGTACACATTCTTTGCTCAACTTAGATTTTTTCCTCATCCTCTCTTTGTCCTTTTTCCATGTCTCTCTTCTCTCCCTGGTCTCTCATCTCCTCTCTCCCTGTGTCCCTCTACTCCTTTACTGATATGTTCTTTCTGTTCATCTTTCTGGGTAGCTGTCTCTCTTCCTATCCCTAGCTTTGTCTCTGCCTCCTGTCCCACTTCTCTCCGTATTTCCCCTTCTCTTTTCTACTTCTTCAGATCAGAGTTCCTTTCTGTTTTTCCTTGTCCCATTCTCTTCGTTCCTTTCTTGGCCTTGCACCGTTTCTCCTGTTCTGTTCTTCTCTTCAGTACACTCTTCTTCACCCACATTAGAGCAGTAAACCTGGGCTCGGGTTCAGCAAAATTAGAGGAGGCATGCAGGAGCTTGGAACCTGTCTTTTGGGTCCAGAAAGATGTATTAATGACCTACAGATCCAACCAGTGCCCAGGCAGGGAGCAGCAAAAAGGGGAGAGGAACAAGACGGGTTCTCCCACCAAAGATGAGGAGAGGATGAGGCTGCCAGCAGGGAAGAGTTGTTGTAATATCAATGCACCATTTCCTTATTCTCCCCTCCAGCACACTATTACGGGAAGAAGAAAAACAAGAGAATTGGGCGGCCACCTGGTGGGCACAGTAATTTGGAATGTGGCATGAAGAAGCAGAACAAAAGGAGGAAGAGAAGGAAGCATTTCTTTGTCCATAAGAAGAAGCGCTCCTCTCCATCTGTGGACACCACACCAGCAGGTTCTCCCCGGGTATGCGGCTAGGGCAGAAAGCAAATCACAGCTGGCATAAGATGGAAAGCCTACCATGGTCATAATTTTACAGTACCCTGCTAGCTCGTTTTGGGCAAGGAATGTGTCTGTATTGTTACATCGTACTCTCCCAAGCACTTATGATGGTGCTCTGCACACAGTAAGTGCTCAATAAATATGATTGAAGGAATGGATGAACACCGCCCTGGGAATTAAGAATCCCCAGGTCCCGGGTTTCTGGGATCTAGTCCTGGTTCTGCCGGCCAAGGCCAAGGCCGTGCCATCTGCGGTGAAGGTTTCTGATGGAAGAGCCACTCAGAACATTCTTGGAGGTGGCAGGCCCAGAAAATATCCTGACAAATAGCTGGCTAAAGTAGGCATAGACCACAGAAGCTGAAAAAAGAACCACCTGCCGGGCTGGGGCACTTCAGTACTGTATTGGCACTCTGCTGGGATTGCTTCACCTGATCTCCCTCCTACTTTGACTGGGAGCCCTAAGACGGACAGGGGCTGTGTCCAAGCTGATTAACTTGTATCTTTTATTCCAGTTCTTAGAACAGTGCTTGACACATAGTAAGCGCTGAACAAATGTACTATGTTCCAAGCACTGGTATAGATTCAAGGTTATCAGGTTGTCCCCTGGGGGGCTCACTGTCTTAATCCCAGTTTTATAGATGAGGTAACTGAGGCACAGAGAAGTTAAGTGACTTGCCTAAAGTCACACAGCTAAGTGGTGGGGCCGGGATTAGAACCCACAACCTCTGACTCCTAAGCCCTGAATTATTATTTATGGTTATTATAAATGGGTCCTGCAC